>NC_048219.1:27075296-27236509 GCF_002007445.2 Ailuropoda melanoleuca
CTGGCTGTCTCTATCTCTGTCGAATAAATAAATAAAATCTTTAAAAAAAAAAGAAATTTGATGAGAAATGATGGCAAGCTTGGGAAAACACCATTGGATGATGATATAATGGGAACATTGGGATTTTTAGTCCAAAGGCTGAGTTTGAGTACTGGGCCTAATACCTGCTACCTGAATGATTTAGAAAAGTTATGTAATCTTTAAATGAAAAATAAGAAGCGTGACACAGCTCATTGTGTGCAAGAAAGCACAAGTCTGGACTCAGCTTCTTCATCAGTATAATGGAGGTGATGATAATGGCATCTTCCAGGCTAGGAGTAAGAGTGAGGATCACAGAAAATTGTTGTGAAAGCACCTTGTAAACTATAAGTCACTGCACCGGAGTTAGCTACTATCAATGTCAGTTAGGTCTTAGAAGAAAAAAAAAGAAACATCTAACAGGCACCTAAAATAGGCAATGCACTGTACAGGGGTCTGTGGAGTCTGAGTGATCAGTAGGAATTATGTAAATTAAAATCATGGAAGCAAAGAGGGATAGAGCCAAATGGACCTTCCCATTCAATGAATCCAAATCCCCTGTTTTTCAGATGGGCAAACTAAGACCCAGAGACAGGAAACAAGATAATCAAGGTCACATAGTAAACTAGTGGCAGAAACAGGATAAAACCCTCAGCCTCCTAACTCCTAGTCTGGTGCTTTTCCTACTACACTTTGCTGGAATGAATGTATGTGTGTGTTCCAAAACCACATTGTAAATGAGTCTCTCCTTCCCTTGTAGGCAGAAGTGCGTTTCTCTTTTACTATCCTTTGGGCTTTGGCCAGACCCATTCACGTTCAGATCTAGGGAAGGGACAAAAAGCCCCTTTCTGAGGGGCACAGGAGGGCAGAGGCCCTAAAATGCTGTGCTTCTTGGAGCAGGAGTCCCTGAAACTCCCCCACGCTCAGGAGCAAAGATCTGCTTGCCTCAGCGACTTCACAGTCTCACCCATGTCTCAGGAACTTTAAGGATATTGACAGCCTGCTGCTACACACAGCTTTAATAAAAGCTAGCTTCTGGCCATATCACTAGTCTTGGCCTAGTGAACACAGAAAAGCTAAAGGAAAGGGAGTCCTGAAGAAGAATCCCATAAAGCAGAAGAGTGGCACTACTGAGGTGGCCAGCAGACCACTGAAACTTACTTAATTGCTGGCATAGCAGAGGGGTAGGACTGATGTGGGGATGAGGAAGGCTGAGCATCCTCCCTCACTGTTCCCAGATCTGGTCACATCCTTGCAAAATTCTTAACATGGTCCACAAGTTCCTTCATGACCTGGCCCCTGCCTACCTTTTACTCTCCCCTCACTCTACTCTCCCCTTGATTGTCTAGTCCCTGTGGCATGCCTTCTTTCAAATCATGAGCGCTTCAAGCTCTACACCACATTGGGACTATTCTTGGTCTGGAATATGGCCCTCTGCCTCCCCCCACACACTCACCCACACACACACACTCACATCCACTCTTTGCCTGGCTAACTTTTTCTCATCTTTTAGTTCTCAGCTTCAGTGTTACTGCCTCAGAAGATCTTGACTCTCCAGTCTAAAATTAGGTTCCTCTTTCTCACTTTCTTCATAGCACTTGTAACGTATGTCACTTTCATCTGCCCACCATTCCTTTCTTTTGGGAATTACTATTTTAAAGAGTTGTGGTAGCACTATAGGTTATCATACCCGCCTCCTCAGCCACTGGGACAGACACGTGACTCACAGGCGGCCAATCATAGTCTTCCCTGACATTGATATACGGTAGTTGGGACAGAGAAGGCCTTTTTTTTCAGGAGTTGGGAGGATATGAATCTAGAGCTGCCATCATCCATCTTATTCCCATGCAGAGTTTGACTGGAGAAGGAAGGAGGCTGAAGGGATAAGCAAAGTTGAGAAATGGAAAGTCCAATTGAATCCTGGGTCTAGCAGACTTTCTAACTACATGAGCTAATAAATTCTATTTTTAAAAAATTAAAGCTAGTTTGATTTGGGATTCTATCACTTGCCATAATGAGAGTCCTAACTCATTAAGAACTTATCACAATTTCTGACAAGTTTATTGAGATATAATTCACACAGCATTCAATTTGTCTATTTAAAACTTTTTAAATTATATATTTGTATAATTATTTGTTCATTGTCCCTTTTACATTAGTTCCCTGACAGTAAGTATCATAGCTGTTTTGTTAACTATTATATCCCAAGTGCCAAGACAGAGCCCAGCTCAGAGTAAGTGCTCAATGAATAAGTGAATAAATGTATGAATGAATGAATATCTACCCTATGCTGTGTGCTTAGGATAATGAACCAATTTAGACATAAACTTGTTGCTCTCGAGCTAGCAAGAGAGATAGGTGTCTAAATAGGCAAATACTGGTAAGTAATAGAGGAAACCTCAGGAAATTGTGTAGGACAGACATGATTTACTATGACCTGCCCAAATCTGACCTATTCATTAAGGCCTTCAAGTGCCTCTCCAAACCCTGCACTTAGAATTAATCTTAATTCATCTATGTTCCTACATATATTTGATAGATCTAAACTGACTCTGCTACTTCTTAACTGCATAAACTCGAGCAAATTACTTAATCCCTCTGAACTTCGTTTCTCAGAGTATTGGACATACCCTATAGTACCTACTTGGAAGGGTTATAGTGAGAATTAAATGAAATAATTAATACACGGCATCTCATATAATGTCTGGATCAATATTTATCACCTATTACCATATTTACTATACAGTGAGGTTAAGTAGTTAGGAGCACAGGCTATGGAGCCAGACTACTGCTTGGGTTCAAATTCTGACTACACCTGTTAACTAGCTATGTGACCTTCGCAAGCTGCTCAATTTCTCTATGCCTCAGTTTTTTCATCTGTTTAAAAAAAAACAATTTAGAGATAAGAGAAGTTCGCATATCAGAAGGCTCTAAGGGGGATTAAATTAAATGAGTAATACTTTAAAACACTTAGAATAGTCCCTGGCTCAGGGTAAACACCTAATAAATATTTAACCAATTCACTTTTAAAAAATCTTAGTCATAAGGGCTTGGCATGCCAATTATATTTTTTCCAAATTACAAAACTAACTCACCTTTTAAAACTTAGTCTTGTTTACTTCTAAGGGCTTGACATGCTGATTATATATATTTTTTCCAGTACATATCAAAGTATGTACATAAAATCATCTTGCATACTTCCAATGGCATAAGTCTTTCTCTTCAGGAAATGCTACTCTAGACTCACACTGTCAATGATTTATAGTACCCTGGACACACAGTGCTGTTCCTTGCCTTTGCCGGTGTTATTCCCCTGACATGTCCTTGCTTCTCCTCCTCACTTGGCTGCTTCTGTTTGTCTTCAAGACTCAGTTTAGGCATCATGTTCTCTGATCCCCACTGAGTTAGGTGCCTCCCCTGTGCCCCCACAACCCCCAGCACATCCCTGTATCACAACACCAATCACTTGGGGTATCACAGTTTCATCCTTCAGAAAGGGCAGTGTATATCCTATTTCACAGCACAGTACCTGGCATAGAGTAGGCAGGCACTCAGGAAGTCTTAATTGGATTGAAATAAAATGAAGTAGCCAAATACTTAACATAATAAAATTTAATCAAAACATATTTTTGCAGTGTCTACTCAGTGCCAGGCCATATAAGTAGGGATTGTTGGCACGAAACTAAACTAGACTCATTTCCTGTCTTCATGGAATTTTAGGGGAGATGGACAAGTAAACAAGTGCACCCAAGCATGATAGGGACTGTGTCTGCTGTGTGTGAGGTGGGGGCACAAAGAAAAGAGCTCTGGGGCCAGGAGAGGCTTCATAGGAAATGTGAGGCTTGAGGTTTTTGGAAAAGTGAGTGGAGGTTTACTGGCTGGATGAGGGTAGAGGGTGGGGAGTAGAAGAGAGGACTCTAAACAGATGGGGTGTAGCCACTCCAGGGAAAGTGCTGAGAGTCTCCCTGGGGACAGCAGGTTGAAGGCATAAAGTGATAGCTTAAGGTCACCCAAATGTATGCTTAACCACATGCTTACTGCTTTGTATACCAGGGAGACGGATAGAGGCACTTTCTGGACCCTGTGAACTTCTACGATGGGGTGAGAACAGCCAGATCCAAGATAACCCAACCTCCCTCTTTATTAAACACCTACAGTTTGCTAATTTCTATTCCAGGCCACCCTGGGGAATAGGGGAGGGAAGAAAGAAGTATAAGACACTCTCCCACACATGTACTCATAATATGCATAATACAAATATATACCACACACAACTCACATCTGTATATTATACAGTTTGCCCGCCCACAAACCCAAATATCTAGACTTCAGAGACCATCAGAGAAAATGACTTTAAACTTCCTACTCCTCAATATTTACAACACCTAGGTTGTGAGACATATTTAGGGAGACTAGCTAAAAGTTAAGCAATATATCCTTTCTTCTAGGGGAAGTTTTCTCTGAGGTGACCCTACATTGGACCCCAATGTAGGAAAGAAAAGAAAAAGAAAGGAAAAGAGAAGAGAAGAGAAGAGAAGAGAAGAGAAGAGAAGAGAAGAGAGAAAAAGGAAAGGAAAGGAAAGGAAAGGAAAGGAAAGGAAAGGAAAGGAAAGGAAAGGAAAGGAAAAAGAGAAGGGGAGGGGAGGGAAAAAAGAAAGGAAAGGAAAGGAAAGGAAAGGGAAAAGAAAAGAGAAGAGAAGAGGAATGCCTGGGTGGTTCAGTTGGTTAAGTGTCTGCCTTTGGCTCAGGTCATGGTCCCAGGGTCCTGGGATCGAGTCCCGCATTGGGCTCCCTGCTCAGCGTGGAGTGTGCTTCTCCCTCTCCCTCTGCCTGTCCCTCTCCCGGGTTGTGCTCTCTCTCTCTCTCTCTCTGAAAAATAAACAAATAAAATCTTAAAAAGAAGAGGAAAGGAAAAGAAAGGAGCTGCTCTTTGAAGGAAGTATTGGTAGGAGTCTGCTGTGGGGCTACTGAGACACATCTGAGGCACCTGGGTCTCAGTGAAGCACAGAGATAAAGGTGCTTTAACCTTGGAAAATGCCAGCGCATCACTAAGCTGCATACTTAAACCACATTGTTTCATCCCTTCATACAATTACTTTTGTTGTGAATTGTGTTTTGGTAAGGAAACATCAGTTTACATTGAGAGAAATTCTAAGACACAACGTGTGGTTGCTGTAAGGACGTTTGATATTAAGGACATTGTCACATCCAGCATGTAGAGTCTGCTCTACGTTTGTCAACGAAGAGAAGTGTTTCTCTGAATAACGGGTTTGTTTTTATTTTAAGGATCATCTCGAGAGCGTGTACTTGGTTATGTTTCTTGCCTTGCATGGTTGGCAGGGAGCTCAAAGCCAGTATTTTGGTCCAACTCTTACACATGCCTGAGAACTTAAAACATACACACTTATCTCACCCCTGGCTTCCTCTTATTTTCCTCCTACTTTTGTTTTCCCTTCACTCCAATTTTCTTATTTTTTTATTGAGGTACTATGATCATTTTTATAAGACACCTCAAAGCCTTTGGGGAAGGAATTGGTGAAAAACAGAGTTCATAAATTTAAATTTTACTTCTTAATTCAGTATAACAAAATATATGCATCATAAATAACAAATTACCTAAAATTCACTAGCACAAAGCTTATATGCACATCACACAAATATAAAACAATATACACAGAGCACACATGCACATAATTCACAATCACAACACACCCTTAATGTCACAATCTCAGGTAAACACACACATACACATATGTTGTGCCCATACCAAGCTGCTCTGCAAGGAGCCGGCCCTTCTCAGTGGGAACAACTCTTTCTTCCTCCATGTCACACTTGTTCCCAACCAGGATAACCTGTGCATTGTCCCAGGAGTAGGTCTTGATCTGAGTAGCCCTAAAGAGAGACAGAGAGAGGACTGTGTTAATGACATCCTGCTATGCTGGCAAGACCCTGCGAAACTCGAAGATGTGGTTTCCCTTCAGGAGTTTGCTACACCCAAGTTACTGACAATGAACTCAGCTGAAGACAGATGGATGCCTGCCCCAGTGGGCTGTCACAGGTGCTGACCCCTAAGCTCTGCTTGCAACCTCACCCAGCCCCTAGAAACCCTTCTCCAATACATCTGCCCATGCCTCTCCTCACTGGGCAGAGAACTCTTTCTAAAACACGTTTTTTTTAAAAGATTTTATTTATCTATTTGTCAGAGATAGAAAGAGAGAGAGCACAAGCAGGGGGAGCGGCAGGCAGAGGGAGTAGTAGGCTCCCCACTGAGCAAGAAGCCAATGTGGGACTTGATCCCAGGATCATGACCTGAGCCAAAGGCAGATGCTTAACCGACTGAGCCACCCAGGCATCCTTAAAACATCTATCTGACCACGATAAGTCCTTTCTTAAAAGGACTCTCCTATGGCTCCCCCGACTAGCTGTGTGATGAAGTCTAGATCCCACAGGTGTTCAAGACCATTCACATCCTGTCTCTGTAGCTTCATCACACTTCCTCCCACTTCTCACACTTCCCGAAATGCTCTTCCATGGCTTGTGCCTTTGCCTATACTGGGAGTCCCTTCCCCACACTAATTCATCCCCCAGGGCCCAGGGCTGATCTCATCATTCCTTGGGGGAAGTCTTCCCAGGCTTTCTCAGGTCCAGCTAGCCTCTCCCTCCTCCTCTGTGACTTATAAACATTCACTGAGGCCTCAGATGGTGATTATTTGTAGAAACCAAAATGTCAGCAGAGGTTTCCTTCACATAGGATGGTTATGAAACTTTTTAAAAATACTTTTCTGTAGGGGCGCCTGGGTGGCTCGGTTGGTTAAGCAACTGACTCTTGATTTCAGCTCAGGTCATGATCTCGGGTCATGGGATCAAGCCTAGCGTCAGACTCCAGCTCAGTACAGAGTCTGCCTGTCCCTCTGCTCCTCTCCCTTTCCCTGCTCATTCAATCTTATTCTCTCTCTCTCAAATAAATAAATAAAATCTTTTAAAAATACTTTTCTGTATTTTTCAAACGTTTGAAAATAAGCATATGCCACTTATATAATGAGAAACAAAATTTTAATATAATGAATAAAATAGGACCCTTATATTGTGGGTACATCTCTTTGTGGGGATGGGCCTAACTCTGTCTCTAACCACTCCATCAAATAGAAATGATGATTACTGCTCCTTTTGGACCCCTGCACCTTTACCATGGCACCTGTTACATTTGGTTGAATTTATAAGTCTCCCCTTGAAGGCAAGGATAGTCTCATCCATCTTTGGCGTGCCAGTCCCCAGCACACAGCACAGAGCAGAGAAGGTATCAGCAACTGTCTGATGAGTAAGCCAGCTAATGGTTAAATCCTAAAGCAGATCTTAAGTGTGACTCTATCCTGACACTGACACTCAATCTAACTCAACCCTAACTGCAACATGGACCTATTACCAACTCTGCTCGTAAAGCTGATCCCCCACTAATCTTCTCTTTAAGAGTAAGAAGCCATTCCTTCAAGGTACAGAATTTACTCAGCCACATTTGTTGTGGGCTGACAAAGAGCCACGTTCTGTGCTGAGCACTGGGGCTTACATGGCTAGTCTAGGACCAAGTTGCTCAGAGGCAAAACTGAAAGGCCAGAGCTTATGAGAAACAGACACTCAATCTTCGGCCTCAAGGCAGGTAACTGGAGCCAACTCTCCATGTCTCCCCATACTAATCTTCCTGTCATCTTCCTCCCTCCTCCCACCCTCATCCACTCTCAGCTCCCAGATTAGCAACTCAGGTTATTCTTGGAGGAATCGTCACCAGGTGTTAAAGTCACTGTGTTCCTGAGACAGAATGAACAGACTGATAGCAAAAGGAAGAAGGTCAAGGCCAACAGGGAATGAGCAGTGGGGAAACACTTAAAGAAAGAGCTAATTACTCCATGGTAGGAGGTGGGGGGAAGATGGAGAAGGAGGAAAAGAGGAGGGGAGACAAATCATGACTGAAGAGAAGAGAGAGAATAAAAAGGGGGAAAAGGAAGAGAAAAAAAGAGAAAAAAAGGGAGTAAAGAGAAAAGAGAAGAAGGAAAGGAGGAAAAGGAAGATAGAGGGTACTTTAAGGAGGGAAGAGAGAGACAATTATCATACAGTTTCTCTCATCTATGGAACATAAGAACTGGGAAGATCGGTAGGAGAAGAAAGGGATTCAGAAAGGGGGAGTAGGGGCACCTGGGTGGCTCAGTCATTAAGCGTCTGCCTTCAGCTCAGGGCGTGATCCCGGAGTCCTGGGATCGAGCCCCACATCAGGCTCCTCTGCTGGGAGCCTGCTTCTCCCTCTCCCACTCCCCCTGCTTGTGTTCCCTCTCTCACTGGCTGTCTCTATCTCTGTCAAATGAATAAATAAAATCTTAAAAAAAAAAAAAAGAAAGGGGGAGTAATCTGAGGGGGAATGAAACATGAGAGACTATGGACTCTGAGAAACAAACTGAGGGCTTCAGAGGGGAGGGGGGTGGGGGAATGGGATAAGCTGGTGATGGGTAGTAAGGAGGGCACTTATTGCATGGTGCACTGGGTGTTATACGCAACTAATGAATCATCGAACTTTACATCAAAAACCAGGGATGTACTGTATGGTGACTAACATAATATAATAAAAATATATTATTATAAGGAAAAAAAAAGTATCTTAAACCAAAACCAAAAACAAAAAAAAAAAAAAAAAAGGGAAGAGAGAGAAAGGAGGAAGGGAAAGATGACCAATAGGCTAAGAAGGAGAATGTAGACCACCATGAAGGACAGACACGTGTATGGCACCCTGGACAGTCTGCAAAGCCACTCTCAGCTCAACGCTGCCAGGCACCAACAGTACTTCACAAATCATGGCAACTGTCCTGCCAGAGAAGGGAAGTCCTCAAAGGGTGGCTATTATGCAGGCGGGAGCAGGGGATAAGCTGGGCAGTGGCCAGCACTGCTGCCGTATGCCCAGCCTGCTCAGCCTCTCTGATTCTGAAGAAGACCCATGGCACAGATGTTCCACCTTCTCCCATCCTCATCCTTTCCACTGATCCATCCTTTGCCACTAGGCAAGGGACCCAGGCCCTCCCTCTTACCTATCATTCCCCTCAGCTCCCTTCTCCCTGTGAGTTATGCTCCCGGAAAAAAGATGAAAGTTACTTAGAAGTTGTACCTCTGGAGCTGTGCTGATTTCCATTGTATATTGAATCTTCACAAACCTGGACTGGATGTGCTCTTGACCCCCAGCCTAGGGATAAATCTTATGGGAAAGTCGTATGTAGATTCACTCACTACTGTGAACAGAATGATCTTTCCAAAACATTAATCTGAACCTGTTGGTTCCCTGTTCAAATGTCATCACCCAGGGGATAAGCTCTAAACTCTTAACCCCAGCACATAAAATTCTTCATGACTTCTGCTCTTCTCATATCCCTCACTTACTGTCTCACCTTTGCACATCTGCATTCTTTTCCTGGAATATTCTTATCTACTCATTTCCTGGCTAACTCCTGTTCATCTTACCAAATGTAGCATCTGTGTCAGCAACTCCAGGATCCCTTCCCTGACTCCCCAAGCTGGGTCAGAGCCCTCTGTTGGGTTCCCACAGCCCTGGTGCCTCTCTTCATTACTGCACAAGTCACATGGTATTCTCACTGATTGCTTATTGATATGTCCTCTCCTCTCATCTGTGAGTTCCTTGAGGCCAGGAGCCATGTCTGATTCATCCAGATTTCCCTAGTATACAGCACAAGGCCTAGCACACATTAGGTTTTTCTAGACATTTTGATGAATAATGAATGAGTGTGGTGAATGAATGAGAATGAATCTCATACCAATCTTGGACAGCATTGAAGGAATCCTCATTGGTAATGTCATACATCAGAATGAAGCCCATAGCCCCACGGTAATAGGCTGTGGTGATGGTCCGGTACCGTTCTTGTCCAGCTGTGTCCTGGGTAGGAAAAATAAAGAGTTAGCCTCCTAGAAAGTCAACTTTTGTTCCTAAAAATTCCTCAGAATAATTAACAAATAACCCAAGGTATATTTAAGGAGCATCTATTATGTGTCTTGTATTGTACTTGGTGGGTAGAATAAAATGGTTTTTAAAACCTCATAAAAATTGGGGCACCTGGGTGGTTCAATCAGTTAAGTGTGTGCCTTCAGCTCAGGTCATGGTCTCAGGGTCCTGGGATTGAGCCCCACGTCAGGCTCCCTGCTTGGTGGGGAGCCTGCTTCCCCTCCCTCACTCCCCCTGCTTGTGCCCTCTCTCTGTCAAATCAATAAATAAAAATCTTTAAAAAATAAATAAAACCTCAAAAACTAATAAGAAAATAATTGAGGAGTGCCTGGCTGGCTCAGTCAGTAGGGCAGGCAACTCTTGACCTCAGGGTCATGAGTTCGAGCCCCATGTTGAAGGCAGAAAGGAAGGAAGGAAGGAAGGAAGGAAGGAAGGAAGGAGAAAGAAAGAAAGAAAGAAAGAAAGAAAGAAAGAAAGAAAGAAAGAAAGAATTGAAATTCCAACAGAAAAATGGGCAAGAGGAACAAACAATTCACAGGAAAAAAAGGCCAATGAATAATTATATTAAAAGATTTTAACTATTTTTAATTATAATTCCCATTATAGATGAGGATATGCAACCTCACACCTTGCTCGTGGAAACCTGGTTCAGTCTTTCTGAAGATCAATTTGGAAGTCTCAAGATCATTAAAAATATTTGTACTCTTTACCCAGAAATTTTCCTCCTCAAAACTTTTGCTACAAAATTAGAAAATCAGACCTATGCACAAAAATATTTGTTGGGACATGGGACAATGCTGGTATATGTGATATAATATCCGTTTGTAACTATATATGCAGAGAAGGAAATTGGAAAGAAGCACATCAAAAGATTAATAGTGATTATCTCTGTATGAGAGTCAAGAATTATAGGGATTTTAATTTTTTTCAGTCACTTTTATTTTCTCTATAATAAGCACATATTGCTCTTACACAAGGAAAAAAATGTTTTGCTTAAAAAGTAACCAACACAATTCTTTTTTTTTTTTAAGATTTTATTTGTCAGAGAGGGAGAGAGAGCACAAGCAGGGAGAGCAGTCAGCAGAGGGAGAAGCTCCTCAGCTGAGCAAGGAGCCTGATGCAGGACTTAATCCCAGGACCCTGGGATCATGACCTGAGCTGAAGCTAGATGCTTAACCAACTGAGCCACCCAAGCATCCCCCAACACGATTCTTTATCTCAAGCAGATCACAGTCTTGTTGGAAAGAAAGACATGTAAGCAACCAAGCAAAAACAAGACCAATAGTAAAATGTTATCAGAGCACATTGGGATGCTTCACAAATATCCACACAGTCCTTATGTGAGGGACCAGCCAGTCTTCTCTGTTTCATTACAATTTTAGAATGCATGATACCTGAGCATGTATAAAACATCTCCTCATATATTAGCTTATTTAAATTTTATAAAATCCCTGTGATGTAGGTATTATTAGCATTTACATTTTATAGTTGAGAATGCAAAAATGCAGCCAGGGTAAGTGACTTCGCCAAGGTCACAAAGCTGGTGACAAAAGCTATGCCTTAAATCCAAGACTTCTGATTCCAAGTCCAATGCACATACCACTAAACTTCGATCAATGAAGGATGTATGCACAAATATTTCCTGAACACACTCTGTAATGATGATAAAAACAAATAAGGGAACAATAATAACTACACCATGTCATTGTTTATACATATCTTGCACCTGTCATCCACATATTTCAGAAAAACCCTGTAGGATATATATGGTTACTCCATTTTACTCCAGATGAGGAAATTGAGGCTCAGAGAGATTGCCACTAAGTGTCAGAACTGCAATTCAAAATAAGTCTATCTGACTCTTACACTCATTACAATTTATACCTTAGCCATGAACCATACCTTTTTTTTAAACATTTTTTTAAAGATTTTATTTATTTATTTGACAGAGAGAAAGAGGGAGGGAGAGAGAGCACAAGCAGGGGAGCAGCAGTAGCAGGCTCCCCGCCGAGCAGGGAGCCCAACACAGGGCTCGAACACAGGACCCTAGATCATGACCCGAGCTGAAGGCAGATGCTAAACCAACTGAACCACCCAGGAGCCCCCATGAACCATACTTTGTGTGATATAAAAATGGAACAAGCACTACACCTGCTGTCAGGGAGCCTCAGTAAAATTGCAGAGGTAGCTAAGACATACGCCGGTAGACTGATAACAAGCAGTATGTGGCAATATGTCATGAGTTCTAGATAATCGGTATAAAGAAAATGTGTTACATAAGTCAGGTAAGATAGAAACATGGTGGTTTGGGGTAATTATAGAAGATGTCAAAGCAGAGATAGTGTATCAGGATATACTGAGTTATTCAATAACAAAGCAATCCCCAAATCTCAGCAGCTTAAACAAGGTTTTATTTTTTACTATTGCTACATATCCATTATGGGTTGGCTGGGTGCTCTGCTTTTTGTCTTCCTTATTCCAAGATAAAGACTGACAGAGCAGCTACCAGAGGGAAAAAGTGTGTGAATCATGTGCTGGCTCTTAAGACTTCCACTTCTCCCATTTCACTAGCCAAAGCAAGTCACACGCCCACATCCAAGAAAATGCAATCTTATAATATGCCCAGGAGGAGAATCATAAATGTGGTAGACAGCGTAGCTCCCACTAATGGAATCTGTACCAAGTCCAGAAGCATTGGCCTGAAGATGTCCTTATTTGACAACAGTAGGACGACAACAAGGACTTTTCTAAAGAAGAATTTTCCAAGCAGAGAAGTGAAGCTAAAGTATTTTGGCAGAAGAAAGAGTTTTTGCCATTGAGTGCTCCAAAAGAACTTAAGGAATGGTAGAAAATGGGAAATGGGTAGGTGCCGAAATTAGAAAGAGCTTCAAATGTTGTGCTATGGGGTTTGGACTTTATCCTTTTTTTTTTTTTAAGGCTCCATGTCCAGCACAGAGCCCAACGTGGGGCTTGAACTCATGACCCCAAGATCAAGACCTGAGCTGAAATCAAGAGTCAGACACTCAACCGAGTCACCCAGGCACTGCTGGACTTTATCTTTTAAAATAAAAGATTTTGAGGCAGGAAATTAACATAATTAGATCTGAATTTTATTTAGAAAGATCACTCTGGCTGTGATGTGGAGAATGGACTGGAAGAAGAGATAGGAAGCAGAAAAGCTAGTTAGAAGGTCTTTGCAGTGGTTCAAGTGAGTCCCAATAAGGATTTGAACTAGAGTGGTAGCATTGAGAATGCAGTAGAAACAGATTCAAGAGGTATTTAAGAGGTGAATTGTAGGGCATGGAGATGGATTAGAGGTGAAGAGATGAGAAATCAAAGATAACAGTTATGTTTCTGGCAGGGCTCATTTTCTCCATGTCCTCAGCAATTCAGCTCTGGCCCAGACTTGCAAAACCTTACTCAGCAAAACAAAATCTGTACTTACGACACCCATCATCTTTGGGGAGCATATAAATCTCCATCTCCTTTTGTTGAGCATGGTCTTTGGGTGTTTTACTCTTCACCTCAAGCAGCTTATCAAAGTATTCCTTCTAACCACATACAGTACTTCTCCCTAAGAGTTCTGGCAGATATAATTTTCTCCAGTTCAAAAATGAGTGAGCAGATGAATGAATGAATGAATGAATGAATGAAGAGATGGATGAGTGAGTGAACACATAGCACTGGAAATTTTAGGCACTACTGAGAGAAATCATCAGTTTGCCCTATCTACGCAGAAGCTTTGTGTGTACCTATGGAACACTTCAGCAGTATTTGATCCACCCCACCCCCACACACCCTTGCCTCAGCTTCCTGAGCTCCTCGGAGTCAACACCACAGATGAGACTCTACCCACCCATCTGTAGGCCAGGCCCCAAATCTTGCCCTGTAGGGTTTAGAATTTAGCCAACCATCCAGAGTAGTGATTTAGAGGCCCAGGAAGGATTTCTGAGCAGCTGCACTGCTAGCGAGTCTCAACTCTTCTCACTCCATCTGTGTTGTACCATTTCCCTGTGAGAGTTTTTAGTCCCCTACTTCTGACTGGAGCCTGGCCTTGTGCCCCAGCTCTTTGACACCCAACTGATGTCCAATGAAGCCCCATATTGGGTATAGAGATTACATAAAATAAAATAAATCCTGGTATGGAATAATAAATGAGCTTGGACATGGAATCAGTTTCATTTCTGTGCTCCTAGTACCCGGCACAGAGCTGTGCATACAGTAGGGATTCCATTACCACTTGCTAAACAAAAAGGCCACGTAGTTTTGAGATCAAGAGCATGGTCTCTGGAGTTTTGACTCCTGGGTGTGAATCCCTGTTCTACCGCTTACTATGTGGCTATGGTAGGCAGCCTCTAAAATGCCTCCCAATGATCACTGTCTCCTAGTATTTATGCTCTTGTGTAATACCCTCCTTGGGCAATTTGCTTTTTTGAGCCATATTCCCCTCATATATAAAGTGGGAATAAAAGCCGTACCTACTTATTGTGAAGATTAGGAAAGTTATTATATCTAAAAGGCTTGGAATGTTTGCAGTACACAGTAAGTGCCACAAAAGAATCAGAATTATTATTTCTGCACTTCCAGAGTTAGCCCCAGGAACATGGCCAGCTTCCCAGGGTCTGCCCAGCTGGAGTAGACGAGCTTCATGCTATGTGTCACTTCCCACTCATCAAACCTGCCCAGGACTGCCTCCAGCCAGAGTCTTAATATGATGCTTCCCTCAAAGAGTAGCAAATGGCCTGACAGAAAGGGAACAGATGAGTGTAAAAGTTGAGCAGGGTTTGGTCTGACTCCCAGCTCTGCATTCATCAGTTGTGTGATTTTGGAAAGCTTGTTTTTTTTCATCTTTCTGAGACTCAGCTTCTTCACATCTAGAACAGAAATAATAATGTCTACATTGTAGGCTGTTTGCAATTAAAGAAGTTTTTTTTAAAATGTCTAGCTCATAACCGGTACTCAAATATGGGAGTACATATCATTTTCATTATTACTTTACTCTTCTAAGCCTTAGTCTTCTCATTTGTAAAGTGGTGATAATAATACCACCCTTGAAGTACTTGTGTGACAATTATAGATAATGTATTTGTAGAGCCTGGCAGAATGCCAGGCACACAGTAGGTGCTCAGTAAAGCTCATAGTAGTTCCTGCTACTACTGTTGATACTGTTGTTATGCTTATTTCACTTGAAGAAAAGCAAGGTTGGAAACAACAACAATCCAGCTCTCACTATCCTGTGCTCAATGGAAAGTAGCCCAGAGAATTGCTCCTGAACCTCCCTCTCTCTTTTATTTTTAAAAATCACTTTGACAAACATTGATTCCCCTCCTACTGATGAGAGTCAGAAATAGAACCAAAGAGGAGACAGGAAGGAGGAGAAAGAAAGAGGCATGACTCACTGGCTACTTGAGGAAGGAGACCATGTCATCAAGAGCAATCAATTCACTTCTATGAAACAGGCATTCATTGAGCTCTTTATATGGGCAGAGCATTATGCCAGAGAGTGGACACCAGGTGAGCAAGCCACTGCCCCAGCCTCCAGCAGCCCCATGTGGCAGACAGATACATAGGGAAGGGGGAAAACAGCCAACATCAACTGAATACCTACTACGTGCCAGACATTTTGATAAATGCTTTATATATGGGATATCATTATTTACAGTAACAAAATAAAACTGCTAGTTGAGCATTGTTATATGCCAGGCACCATGCTAAGCACCTTTCCTATTTTATTTAATTATCAAACAGCCTTGAAATACTGCTATCTCTATTCATAGATGAGAAAAAGTTAAATAACTTGCCTAAGATCTTGCAACCAGTTCGTGGCAGACTGAGATTCAACCTGGGTCTGTCTGATACCAAAGTTTATGTTCTTCCCAGAATGCCCTGCATTTCACATCATTTCTCTTAATTATTACAGCAGCCTAAAGCAGGACAAGTTTGTTTGGAGCTGAGGATCACAGAGGTTAAATAAATTGCTAGAGTCACAAGGAGACAGAGTCAGGATTCAAATTCTGTTTTTTGACCACAGCCTGTGCATTTTCAACACAACCTACAGCCCAACCAGACTATGTATTCTTGATCCTCTCTTGCCCCCTAGGACAGGACCCAGCCTACTCTGTAGCAGCCCCCCACACCCCATAGGAGGTCCTCTACGTCTTCCTGGGGCGAACAATCTCCCCTCCACTAGAGGGTAAGGCTGTATATTACCCACAGAGCTTAAATGGTATCACTAAGCACTCAGGTGCCTCTCACTCAGGTGTTCAACCAATATTAGTTATCTTCTTTATCTTCCACTGAATCATCAACCCAACACAGACCCTTCATTTCTTTCTAGAGTTTTTTCATGGTCGCCCACACATGCCGCACTCATTTCTGCTCCGTATTTCTGTTCATTCTACTCTCCGCCACACCTGCCCTCCCTCAGCTCCTCCACTTGTCTTGACTACCAGACTGTTGAATTCTAAAGTTAAAAGGAAACTTTAAAAGTTATTCAATTTACCTTCTCACTCAAAATAGGAATTCATTCCACAGCATACTTGTATTGAGTGTTTCTAATGTTGGATGCCCACCACCTTTAAAGGCAGCGGTTCCACTGATGGACAGTTCTGATTATTAGAACGTCTCTTCCTTCTGTTGAGCTGAACTCTGCATGTGGTAATTTCTATCCATTGATTTAATTCTGTTCTCTGGAGACACAAAGAATAAATCTAATTTTTCACTCATGTGGCAGCCTTCCAAATATTTAAATCCTATGTTTGTTTAGCTCTTAGAGGTTATAAAGTTTGTTCTTATTATCTCAGTTAATTCCCGAAGAAATCCTATGAGAGAAGAACCAAATCCCCATTCCACAACAGAGGCAACTGAAGCTTGCAGAGGCGAAAGACAGTGAATGATGGAAAGGGGCTTAAATAAAACTGGGTCTTTTGGCTCCAAGGCTACATCTCTGTTTTAAATCACCTGTCACAGAGACCTGGACAATTAGTAGAAGGACCAGAACAGTGACAGGAACTTGAAACTGTATCACGGGAGGAACAACTACACGAAGGAAGATGTTTAGTACTCTGGGGAACAGCACTGCTCTCTTCAAATATCTAAAGTGCCTAACAGGTTTTCCTCCTATGCCTTTCTTTTCTTTCAAATCTTCACTGGGTGTGGCAGTGTTGGCTGGCCCTGAAGATCAAACGATGAATACAACACAATACTTGTTCAAAATTTGCAGGGGAAGGTAAGCAGGCATTGGATAGGATTCTGAAGCCTGAGGGGCTGTTCCCATAGAGCTTTCCTGCGCCTCTCCTTGAGGCAACACTCTTCCTTTGGAGCTCAGCTCAGCTCAGCAAAGAAGCTGCCCTGACATCCCGGCAAAACCAAATGTTCCAATTACATGCTGTCCTGGCACCATGTCCTTCTCCTTTGTAGCACTCATCCCCACTGTAATTTTGTATTTATTTGTGTAATTATTTGATTAAAGTCTGTCTCCCCTGCCAAACTGCAAGTGCCACAAGAACAGGATGTCTGGTTTTGCTTACTATTGTGTCTCGGTGCCTGGCATAGCACTAGCACATAAGGTGGGGGAGATTTCCAATAAATACTTGTTGAAAGGATGAATGTATTGGGTGTCTGCAACATTTTCAATAGAGCACACTGAATGTCAGATGGGTCTTTTCTAAAATCCAAACCCCATTATTTCCCTCTTGATCTCAATCCCTTCTCTGGCCTCCCACAGCCCACACCACAGGGTCCAAACTTCTCAGTAGAACACAGAGACCCTTCAGGATCTAGCTCAGGCTTCTCTTCCAGTTTCTTCCCTCTCTTACCTCCACTGAACCCATGAGTTCCAGTTTTGCCTAACTACTTGTGTGTCTTTTGCTGATTTGCAGATGTTTGCCTGGAATCCCCTTCTCTTTTATAATTCACAAACTCATTCAAAGTCATATCCTCTCTGAAGCTTTCCCTGACTCCCTCTCCCCTGACAAAGTAACTTCCCTCTCTGTTCCTTTATGCTTTGGCATTATATCACTAGACACATCACATTTATTATAGTTACTGGTTTATTTATCTGTCTCCTCTTTCAGATTATGAGCATCTTAAGACCCAATCTTATATTTAGCTAAATCCCAGGCCCTGGACTATAGAAGCTAACACATAGCAGGCACTTAATAAGAATGCTGAATGAAACTCAAGGGCTGACCATCTGCTGGATAGGGAAAACTTATTTAGAACTTCGAGATTGATTATAAAAGGGTCTGTGAGGTAGTACAAACCACCCCCTCTCACTGGTCCCTTTCCATGCTATAGACAAAGGGGGAGGCCCAGAGCAGTGACAGAACTCGGAAGGTCACACAACTAGTAAGAGGTCACTTCTAGGGACTCCAACCCTGGATACTGCCCGGTTGCATACTTTCTCCCCCAGCCAGACTCCTCCCTCCCCCCTCCTCCCTCTTCAATTCACTACCTCTGGGCCATGTTGGGAGTTAGAAATAATGAGCACCAGGAAGGCAGGTAAGGAGAGCTTCTGGACTGGCTTTCCCCACACCCCACCCTCTGACCCACAGCTACCAAGCTCCAAGCTCTTTGTATTTTGCAGCAGCAGGGAGCCGAGGCTTTATGTCCCATGGGAATGGGAGGAAATCAGAGGACTAAGGAACAGAGAAAGTGATCTCTTGGAGCTAACTTGGTGTTAACACCCATCTGTCCTCAGCAATACAGACCACACTATGGAGCACCTACAGTTTATAAACATTTTGGTGCATCATCTCACTGGACCCTGGATGCAGACTTTTTAGAGCCAAAAAAATCAATCTTAGCTCATCCTGACTCCTTTACTTTGCAGGTAGGGAAACTGAGACCTAGAGAGGTCTTTCCAAGGTCATATGGCTACTTGGCTGGTCTGGGACTCAAATCCAACTATTTGGATTCCACAGGATGTTCCTTCCAGCATACCACGTATTATTGTCACTACTGGTTTACAGGTGAGAAAATTAAAGTCTAAGGGCATATAGGTAGTAACTGATAGATCCTTGAGGGTGAAGGGCGGGAAAGAGGTCACTGGAATCCAGGACTGGGGATTATACAGTACTTCCCTGTCTAATATAGTCCTGTCTAACCTTTGAGGTCCAGGTCAAAGGACATCTATTCCAGAAAGTTCTTTGGGATCCGGCATCAAAATTTGTCATCATTCCTTCTAGGCTTCCATAGAATGTACATGGGATTTTATTTCAGTGACAGCAGAGTACAGAATATTAGAGCAGGAAGGCCCTTACGAGAATAATCAATCCCACAAATACTTATCAAGCCCACACTGTGCCAATGAAAACGATCCATGTAATCCCTGCTCTGAGAATTCTTGGTCTAGTGGGAAAGTTACCTCACACGTGACAAATCCCATGATAGGTACATATAGGGTCAACTTGCTCATTTTACAGATGGGAAGCCAAGGCCCAGAGAAATGAGTGCCCTGGATTCTTATTTTTGGCATTGGTCTCTTACACAAAACCCTCAAAACCTCAAAGCTCAAAATCTCTCAAGGATGTAACTATTGATTTCCACAATTTCCATTAAAATATAGGTGTTACATTTTACTTCAAGCAGATAAACTAAAGGTCATAGGACTTCCTTTCATTGTTCCTCAATATATCTGGCATGTCTTGGGTGTTCAATAAATATTTTCTGAATGAATGCACCCCAGCACTTATATCAGGGATTTGTTTCCACTCCCATCTGTATCTCCTCATTTAGACTGTGGGTTAGGGGCTATGTCTTTCATTTCTGTACCTTCAACAATGTCTAAATCAGTGCCTGGCACCTGACAGATATTCAAAAATACTAAATGAACAAAGAAATGAATGAAGGAGAGAAGGGCAGATAACGTGATCTCTCTGCTGCCCTAAATAACAAAGATAACATCCCCCAAACACTCTTCTTGAAACCCCTCCTTTCCTCTGTGTCTATGAAACCTTGCATCTCCAGTGTATTCCCTTTATCTCCCCCTGCTCTTGCTCTATCTTCTACATTGGCTCTTTATCCTCTCCTGGGCCCCTCACTTCCAAGTTTCAGATGGAAATTTCCAATTATCTGCTGAACCTCTCCACTTAGTCTGAATGCCTTTGAAATGTACCTGGTTGACCATCAATTATGACCTATGTCATTTGTGCCTTCTCTAGTTAATAAGCCCTTATCAGTACCCAGCACAGATCTGGGCACGTAGCAGGTATTTTAAAAGATACCTGCTGAACGAACCATCATCCATAAAATCCCAGTGCTTTGGCAAGGACAAATTTAGCACCAGAGTTGCCAACCTATTTCCTCTTCACCCTTTTCGCCTCCAAATTGACATCAGCACCATTCAGAGCACTCTAAGAAATCTCTCTGGGGAATTCACTTAATTTTTCACTTCCTGTATCTTTTAGGTGACTCACCCAACTCCCCTTCAAGACAGGAAGAGGTGGAGGAAGAAGTGAGGTAGGGAAGGGCCAGGAGGAAAAAAAGAAGCTTGGAACAAGATTATACTTAATACAATCCCAGGTCACAGCAAATAAAAGGAAATGAGAGTCAGACCTTGTACTGAGAAATTGCCAGTGATAAAAATAGGAATCTTGTCAAACAATTTGCTAAAACAAATGGTTAATAAATATATAGATGATTGTTCAATAAGTAATCAGAGAAATACAATTTGAAATGATGAGATAACATTTTCTACCTATTGAATTAGCTAAAATTAAATAATGTAATATTCCATGCTGGCAAAGATAGAGTGAAACAGGAATTTCACTATAGAAAATCTATTTAAAGGAAATAATCTGAAACCTAGGAAAAGTTTTACACACAAGGATGATCACTGATCACTGATAACATGATTCATAACAGTCCCAAACTGAAAAGTAGTTAAACGTTCAAATAATGGAGAACAACTAAGCTTTAAGAGGCCAGAGACTGTGGCTCATTCTTTTACCATGAGTTAGAGTGCCCAACACATGTAAGTGCAACAAATACTGTTGAATGCATGAATTAATGAAGGCATTTGGTGCATCCTCCCTATAACATACAATGAAGTCATTAAAAACATATTCATAAAGATTATCTAATAATGTTAGTTATACTTATGCTATAATGTTACATTTTTTTAAAAAGCAGGATATAAAATTGAATGTACAGTATGACTACAATTATGTTAAAAACTCATAGAAAAGAAACTGGAAAGAAACCAACCAAAACACCAATAATGTTTTCTTCTTTATGCTTGTATGTAATCTTAAAGTATTTTTTTAATGAGCATATATTACTTTTATAATTAAGAAAAATTAAGCCCATTGTAAGTAGTGGCAGTTGCTATTAATACTAATAGTCCCAGGAGAACAAAGTATGGAGAAAACATGGAGGATAGACTATAAGTTGATAATTGTTGCAGATGGATTATGGAAAGCATGTAATATTTAGTGTCCCTACTCGAGTGTGTGTTTGAAATTTTCCACAAGAAACAGTTAAAAAGGAAAAAAAATGAATAAATGAATAAACAAATAAATAAATAAANAAAAATGAATAAATGAATAACTAAATAAATAAATAAATAAATAAAGCCTGAAACAGCATGGCGTCTGGGGAGAATACAAGCGGTTCCATTTTCACTGAAGTATAAAATACTCAGAAGGATTCTAAGATGTCCATTTTTTCACATTTTAGCTTCTCTGAAATAAGAATACAAGTTACAATTGATAACATTTTAGATTCTCTGAAACACAGTACTTAAAATATCAGGTAGGGGATGAAGGAAAAAGCAAGGCTGGAGCTAGCTAGATCATCAAGGTCTCGAACACCAGGCCAGTGTCCAATGTTGGACATTGTCCTGAAGAGAACAGGGAGCCACTGAGGGGTTTGTGGTGCCCAATATATAGGGCCTATCACCTGGAAGACATTCAGAAAGTGTGTGCTAAAGGGTGAGTCCCCTGGGGATGGGGACACTGCTGCTTATGCCACGGGCCAGGGAAATTGCCCTTTGTGGGAAAAGTGTTTGAGGCCTTGCTCTGTCCCCCTCATCACCTCATGTCTCAATTCTCTTCAGCTCTGCAGGGCAGAACCATTGGGTTGTCTCATAAAGTTGTCTTTCTCCCTCCAATCCCTATAGTACTTCCATTTTCCTGAAAGGAAGAATCATTTCTCTAGAACCTGAGCCAGCACCACAGCTGAATAGCTGATGTGAATGTCCACAGGCCTGGGTTCCACAACATCTTCTGTCATGACATTTAAATCCCAAAAACTCAGCTTGGAGCCTGGCCAGAGACCTACTTATGAACTCATTTCCAAATAGAGTCACAAAGAGTTAAAGTATAGATGGCAGGTAAGAGATTAGAATAAACTCCCCAGGACTTCTAGGACTTAACAAGAAAGATAGTCCAGGACCTCTGCCCTGCCCTGGGCTGTGCTTTCTCTTTGGTTTCATAGCTGCTTTCTTTGGGGAGTTGGCCCAAGTCACCATAGCAGACAAGTCCCCTGAGGATCATTTGCATACAGGTGCCAGAGAGTTCTAAAAATAGGATAAACACAAAGCAAATGCCTTGAAATTTATTTACAAGGGAGGGGAGACAATCACCTGAAGAGGGAGGGAGAATCTGTCAGAGGCAGCCTGACAATAGTAAGGGAGCCACATCACATGGAGCAGGCTGGGAGTCTGGAGGCCTGGGTATGATTTAACTCTACCACTAACTTGCTTTGTGGGGTTATATATATGCCCCACTTTGGGTCTTGGGTTTTCCATCTTTGTTTTTTTTTTCTAATTTTTTAATTTAAATTCAATTTAGTAAACATATAGTGTATTATTAGTTTTAGGGGTGGAATTTAGTGATTCATCAGTAACCCAGTGTTCATTACATAAAGTGCCCTCCTTAATGCCCATCGCCCAGTTACCCATCCCCCCACCAACCTCCCGTCCAGCAACCCTCAGTTTGTTTCCTAGAGTTAAGAGTCTCTTATTGCGGGGCACCTGGGTGGCTCAGTCAGTTAAGCATCTGCGTTAGGCTCAGGTCATGATCTCACAGTCCTGGGATGGAGCCCCCACATCAGGCTCCCTGCTCAGTGGGGAGTCTTGTTTCTCCCTCTTCAGCACTTATTTGTCACTTAATTAAATATCATAAGAATTTAATGAGTGGGTACTGTGAGGGGCAGCAGTAAGAGGATGGATTTGGGGGTCGAAGACACCTGAGTTCAGATTCCAGCTCTGTCACTTCCTGGCACGTAACCTTAGACCAGTTATCTGACTTTCTGAGTTGATCTGTTAGCTGCAAAATGGGGCTGGTAGTAATAACCTTTTCCCTACACTGCTGGGAGGATAAAGTAAGTGTTGTGACAGAGCTTGGGCAGCTGTAAAGCTCTGTATAAACATTAGTCATGTTCATTCAATTTACAGCTTGCCCTCAATTATCTGCTGTTCCTCCTGGTGCTGCCTCCAGGGCCAGCGTCAGATTCCCGGAGAGCTGGAGGTGTGGGAAAGTGAGAAGGGGGAGGAGCCTGAGAAAACAGGGCTGGTGACTACCTGAGCAAACTTCCGCTGGAAGGAAATTAAAAGGCTAATTATGCCTCCACTGGCGGTAAATTTCCAGGCCAGCCTTTGGGCTCAATCAGTTGACACAGCAACACACCAGTGGGGGAGGACAGTATCCTGAGAGAACATTGTCTCTCCTCACCTCATAGGAGCCTGAACACAATGTCCAACCTTAGAATCTCCTCCGATTTCCTCTGTTCACTCTTTCTCTTCTCTCTTACCTCCCTCATCTCTTCCTCCCCAAGTCCTAGCTGAGGAAACTGAAGAGTTCAGCGCAGTCCTCTTTAAAACAGTGCCTGCAGAGGAGGCAGGGAGGTCCTGGGGTGGCTCCAAGACAGCACAAAGTTGTTGCTTGGGGTTAGATTTCATTTTTTATATGCAGAAACACTGTGATCCAGTGAGAAGAGCCCAGGTTTGAAGGTGAGTCACAAACGCCTGGGTTTGAGTACAACTTGAACCATTTACCAGTTGTGTGACCTCTGGAAAAGTACAAACACTCCACCTCCCTAGGCCTCACTGTCCTCTTGTGAGAGGATGACAAGACCTCCTCTCAGGATCAAATGAGATCGCTGATGCATCCAATGATCTAACTGGACTGGTGTCCACATGGCTCTGAGAGGAAAGCACGTGAGAAAGCAGTGTGCCTGTTCTACAGAGAGGCTAACCCAAGAGGAGTTTCTGACCTCCCAGCCACCAAGGGACAGAACCGACTAGAGGAGTTTCCTGGGGGAGGCAAACTTAATCTGGGGCCAAAAGAGGGGTCAGACATGCCAGATGCCGGGAGAACGACTGGCCTTGACTCGGAGAAGTATAAAGCTATGGCCTGAGCACTGACTTCCATTTTGCCAAGCTCTACTGAATGCTTACTCTTTGCCAGGCCCTGCTGGGCAATGGAATTGTAGACATGAATCAGACCTGAGCCTGCCCTCAGGGAACTTGCAGTCTGGGAGGAAGACCAGCGAGTCCCAAACACTTGGAGTACAGCTGCTAAGTGTGGAAAGTAAAGGTTGGGCCCTTAACCCAGGCTAGGGGTGAGGGGGGTCAGGGAAGGTTTTCCAGGGGAGGTTATATTTGAACTGCACCTTTAAAGTCAAATGGAAGAATGCTGGTGGAAAATGAGGGTCAGGGGGTGGGGAGGGGAGAGATGGGAGGGTAATCCCTAGGGAAAGGGAAAGCAAGACGCAAAAAAGGGAAAGCAAGACGCATCCTAACAGTCACAGCCAAGAGGAACCTAAGCAGGCATGGCAATTGAACACAGTATGGGATCTTGGAACAGAAAAGAGATATTAGGTAAAAACTAAGGAAATCTGAATAAACTCTGGACTTTGGTTAATAACAAGGTATCAATATTTGTTATAATTAGAACAAATGTACCATATTAATGTAAGATGGTAATAATAGGGGAAAGTGGGTGCTGGGTAAATGAGAACTCTTTGTACTATCTTTGTAATTTTTCTGTAAGTCTAAAACTATACTATTTTTTTAAAGATTTTATTTATTTGTTTGAGAGAGAGAGAGAGAGAGGGAGAGGGAGCATGACCATGGGGAGGGGCAGAGGAACAAGTAGACTCCCTGCTGGGTGGGGAGCCAGGTGCAGGACCCAATCCCTGGGATCATGACCCTAGCTGAAGGTGACGCTTAACTGACTGAGCCACCCAGGCACCCCTAAATCTATTCTAAAAAAAAAGTGTTTTTTGAGGGGCTTTTTTGTTGTTTTTGTTTTGTTTTGTTTTTTTAACTATCCTGTGTTTGGATTGGGGGTTTGAAGTGTGGACTGCCTGAAGGGTGAGTGACTGAAGATGGAGCTGGGAAGGCAAAAAAGGGCCTGGAGTGCCAGGAAAATGAATTTATTGGGTATCAGTAGGCAGCCCTTACCGAGTTTTAAGCAGTGGAGTGACAGTAATCAGAGAGCATACGGAGCGAGCAAGACTGGGGTCAGGGGGAGCCACTCGGGCTGCTGCTACGGTCTAAGGGGGAAATAAGAGGAATCTGAGGTAGGAAAGGGGCAGAAAGGAGGTTCACAGTTAACCCTAAATGTTTATGGAGCAGAACTGAGGAGGGAAATTTGGGAGACAGAATTGATAGTTCTCGTGAATAACTGGATGACTAGGACAAGAGCTGAGAGGAAAAAAGGAGGACCCTCCGTTTTGAGGTAGAGGCTCAAAAAGAGAGGGAGTATAGATACTACCTTGGACTTGGCCTCCCATCCTTTTCCCCTCTCGTCCACCTCCACCCTGGGGCCTGAGCTCAGAGCCTCTGCGTCATTAGCACAGAGTTGACAGACTTCACAGAGGAAGGTGAGAAGCACAGGAATACAGACAGGATAAGAGTTTCCAGCTGTCCCCTGGCAACCCAAGGTGTGGGGCAGTGGTGTGGGGGAAAGGGGAGGCTGTAGAAGGAAGGAATTATGAATTCTCTGCAGCATGGCCTCCCCTCCTCCTGCCCCTGACCTCAGCAACACATCAGGCAGGATCCAAGCAAACTAGGAGAATCTTTGAAGGCTTCAAATGCAACTGGGCATCTTCAGGAGCAGAGCATTGGGGTCTCTCTATCCCTCACTGAAAATGGGGGTAAAAGGTCCACGACTCATACCTAATTTCTCTGCTGACAGACTCTACCCTGTAAACCCCATGCCTTACAATCTTTGAAATGGTAGTAACCAAGATCAGTCACAACAGTGTGGCACAATAGAACACCCATGAATTTATCCCAGCTCTACACTCACTACGTGGCTTTGGGCAAGATTATTGAGCACCTAATATGTGACAGTCACCATGTTAGGTCCTTTCCTTATATTATCTCATTTAATCTTTACTGCACTACTGAGAAGTAGCCATTAATATTATTCCTATTTTACAGCCGAGGAAACTGGGGTTCAGAGACATCGTTATTTATCACATTGCTGGTGCCGTGTTTTCATTCTGCTTCTACCACTGCTGAACTAACCCAGCCCCACCCTTCCTTTCACTCTGCCAGAATGTGCAGCAGCTCCTTACAAACTACTGTGCTAAGTGCCAAGTCACTTACTTATATACATCAGTGTTGCACAACTTTGGATGCCCATCAGAATCACCTGTGAAGTTTCAGGGCGTGGAGAGAGGGAGTAGAGGAGGGCAGCTGGAAAGCTAGGAGGAGATAGTTTACAACACATAACCTCATCCCTTTCTGGGTGTTTGCTTGGAGGCTCCAAATTTCAGCCATGATATTGGCTCCCTATCACCCGTGTGGTCTTTGTGGTATCACAGGGCAGTGGGAAGATACAGGGGAGCTGGCTGTGAAAAGAATACAGGCTCTGGGACCCCTGGGTGGCTCAGTCAGTTAAGCATCTGATCCTTGGTTTCAGCTCAGGTCATGATCTCATGGGTTGTGGGATTGAGCCTGGATCCAGCCCAGATGGAGCCCTGAGTCGGGCTCCACGCTCAGTGTGGAGACTGCTTGAAGATAATCTCTCTCTGCTCCTCCCCCCACTCACTCATATGCGTGTTCTTTCTCTCTTTCAAATAAATAAATAAAACTTAAAAAAAAAAAAAAGAATACAGGCCCCAGCAGCAGATGGCCCTAATTTTGAATCCCAGCTGTGCCATTTACCAATCTTAGTAAGATTTGGTTAAGTTCTTTAACTTTGAATCTTAGTTTTCTCATTTGTTCTGTGCATTATAGTTGTCATGATTTTTTGAAAAATGCATGGAAAGCATTTGCACAATATATAGTTGCTTCCAAATAAACTACAACTCTTAGCAACATTTTCACCATCTATTGAATATTTTCTAAGCACCCAAGTTCTTACCCATGTGAAGATATAACAAGGAGGGTAGGGGCACAAAGCATAGGACATACAGGGGTTTTGAAGACAGACCTCAGTTCAAATCTGGACTATGCCACTTGCTACCTATATGAATTGAAGTAAGCTACCTAACTTCTCTGGACTTCAGTTTACTTATCTGTAAAATAGGGACAATAGCAATACCTAGCTCACAGAGTTTTGTGAGGATGAAATGGGTTGATAAAATCACTGAGCACAGGGGTACCTGGCTGGCTCAGTTGATGGAGCATGTGACTTGATCTCAGGGTCATGAGATTGAGCCCCACACTGGGGGTAAAGATTACATTTATTTATTTATTTATTTATTTATTTATTTATCTTATTTTATTATTTTATTTTTTATTTATATATATTTTTATTACATATATATATAAATATATATTTTTAAGGCACTGAGTACAGATGGCCATCAGCCAGTGCCACTGGCAGCTCACACTAGCCCTGTGAGAGGTATTATCAGCCCCATGTTACAGGTGAGGATATTTCACATAAATGGTGGTTGGGGAATAATTATTGATGTGTGAAATTGAGAAGGAGGCATTCCAAGTAAGAATGGCACCTCCACAAGCCTCTTTTTTTTTTTAAGATTTATTTATTTATTAGTGAGAGAAAGAGAGAGGGAGACCAAGTGCATGGGGGGAGGAGCAGAGGGAGGGAAACAGAGAATCCCAAGCAGACTCTCCACTGAGTGTGGAGCCAGATGTGGGGCTCGATCCCACAACCCTAAGATCACGACCCAGTTGAAATCAAGAATCAGAGGCGCCTGGGTGGCTCGGTCATTAAGCGTCTGCCTTCACCTCAGGGCATGATTCTGGAGTCCTGGGATCGAGCCCCACATCAGGCTCCTCTGCTGGGATCCTGCTTCTTCCTCTCCCACTCCCCCTGCCTGTGTTCCCTCCTCTCGCTGGCTGTCTCTCTCTCTCTGTCAAATGAATAAATAAAATCTTAAAAAAAAAAAAAAGAAATCAAGAATCAGATGCTTAACAGACTGAACTATCCAAGTGCCCCTGCACCAGCCTCGTGACCTCTAAAAGCAGGGATCAAGAGAAAGCAAGACCCTATGCCCCCTTGCCCCACAACCACTGTCTGTCTTGGTGCATCGGTCTGTATTTTAATTTTTTATGTTATACCTTTTATTCTTCTATTCATGTCAGTCATGACAAGCAGCCCAAATCTCTCAAGCCATCCTTGATCTCTGGACTCTAAATCCCATACAGCTCTGCACTTTGTTTTTTCCAACCCAAACCCCTTGCCTCCCCAGTGACACCTCTCCCTGGGCCTTCTGAAACCCACATTCAGTCATTAGAGAAATCTCTTTTTTCCTCTTCTCTAACGTTTTCTTCACCTCCTTGCTGTGACCAAAACCTGGCTTTCCCTGAGGACACAGCTTCTCCTAAAGCCTCCAATCTAATGGCGACTTCCTCCCTCACCACTTTTGAATCTTTAGGCCAGGAGGTGGAATAAATATTGCTGCTTTTCACCCCTGCTTCTAGATCATTCTCCTTCCCTTCTTCAAAAATCAAAACACCTCCAGCTTTGAATCTTACATCATGACAGTATGCCACCCACTTATCTGTCTACTGACCAGTCAACAACTCGTGGTTCATTCATTATTCTCTCCATAATTCTTGGTGATTTCAATGTCCACAGAAATGAGCCTTCCAACATCTTGGACTCTTATTTCCTTGAGCTTCTTTCTCTCAGTGATGTTCATGTCTAACCCCTCCCAGATCAGCCACTCACCCTCATACCTGCACCTTGTCATTGCCAATAGTCATTTCCCACCTCCCATTTTCAGGTCTCTATGATCTTTCTAGTTCATTCCTTCAATGGTCATCAGCTCCTGTGATTTTTCACTGTCCTTTACCCCCCTTATGTCATCACCTCCCTCTCTGCTCAGCTTGAATCTTATGGCCAATTATATAATGACTTCCCTGAACACACTCCTGACTCCCCTGGCCTTCTATTGTTTTGTCCATACTCAGAAAAACAAGACTTTCGTTAAATCCAACTCTCTGCCTATTCTATGACTGTATCCACAGAGCAAAACATGGTTGGAGAGAAACACACAACCATGCTTCAAATTCACGAATTCATGAATTTAAATTTATGATCACTAATTTGAAGTGGAGCCTTAATGAGCAATCAAATTACATTTCCCCAATCTATTCATTCTTCTGCCTTCTTAGATGATATTCTCCTCTCTCCTTGAATCTCCACACTTCCTGCCTCCCATCCTCATTCTCAGCTGATGACCTTGCTTTCTACTTCATAGGGAAATTATATCAGTAAAACTCCCACCAGCACATGGAGCCCCTAGCCATACCTGTGTCCATAATCTCTGTTCTTTCCTGTGTTGATGTGGATGCACAGCCTATGCTCCTAGAAAGGGCTCACCCTCTGCTTGTGATGCTACGTTCTCTCATCAATTCAAGGATATTATCCCAGCAATTCTCCCCTCTTTCCTGCAGCATAAGTTTTGTGTTGTTGTTTCTTCGTTGCTTGCTTAGTTGGTTGATCTCTATTGGATTATTCCACCAGCACACAAACATACTAGTACTTCTACCATCTTCAAAAAACAAAAACTTTTTCTGATTCACTTCCCCCTTCATCTTCAGCTGCCATCCATCTGACTTCTTTTTCCAAGAGCAAAAATCCTTGGAAGTGCCATGCATACTTGGCATGTCTGTCTTCTCTTCTCCCACTCTTATTAGGCTTTCATCCCTACTACTCCAGCAAACAGCTCTTATCAGGGTGACCACTGAACTCCATGTTGCTATATCCTGAATTCAATTCCCAGGCCTCGAATTCATGACTAGCAGTAGCATTTGATACAGTTGGTCTCTGCTTCCTCCAAAACACTCTATCTCTACTTTGGCTGCAAAGACACCATACTTTCCCTTTTCAGTTGCTCTTTTTCAGCCTCCTTCACTGCTTCTTGCTCATCTTCCAAACATCTTAGCATTGGAATGTCTCTGGGCTCGGTCCTCAGAGCTTTTCTTCTTTCTATCTTCTTTCTATCTGTTGATTTTGTTTGGCTTCATGGTTTTAAACACCACCTCTACGCTGATAACTTGCTAATTTAGATCTCCAGCCAGGGCTTCATATACTTATTCATCCAACAGCCTATTCTATATCTCCACTCAGTTTTCCAACAGGCATCTCAAATTTAACATAACCAAAACTCAGCTCCAATTTTCTCCCTGAATCCTGCTCTCCCTGCAGTCTTCCCTTCTTAGTCAGAGGCATCTTCAGCCTTCTGGTCACTCGGCCCAAACCCTCAGCATCATCCCTAATTCCTCCTCTTCCTTCTGTCTCCACGTTCAATTCGTCAGCAAATCCTGTCAGCAATATTTTCAAAATATACACAGAATCTGACCACTTTCACGACCACCACAATTACCACTCTACTTCCAGCCACATCATCCCTGGACGGATTCTTACAAATCCTAACTGATCCTCCCTGCTTCCGCCCTTTGTCTGTTTATAATTTATCCTTGAAATAGGCATAATCCTTCCTCAGAGCAATCCTATTAAATATTGAAGTGTAAGTCACTAAGATATTCTGGAGTTAGTAGTGATGGTTGCACAATTTTGGGAATACTAAAAAATCACTGAACTGTAAACTTTAAGAGGGTGAATTTTATGAGATATGAATTATATCTCAACTTTTACAATATGTTATTAAATATAACATGAATTGGGACCTGGAACAGTAAAATGACATTATTTGAGAGCTAGTGAAATCTAGATAAAGTCTATAGTTTAGTTAATAATATTGTACTAATTTTAATTTCTTAGTTTTGACAAATGCACCATGGTTATGTAAGATGTTAATATTAGGGAAACTGGGGGGCGCCTGGGTGGCACAGCGGTTAAGCGTCTGCCTTCGGCTCAGGGCGTGATCCCAGCGTTCTGGGATCGAGCCCCACATCAGGCTCTTCTGCTATGAGCCTGCTTCTTCCTCTCCCACTCCCCCTGCTTGTGTTCCCTCTCTCGCTGGCTGTCTCCATCTCTGTCAAATAAATAAAAAATCTTTAAAAAAAATATTAGGGAAACTGGGTGACGGATATATGAGAACTTGCTGTACTCTCCTTGCAAATTTTCTATAAATCTAAAATTATCCAAAAATAAAGTTGATTTTAAAAATGTTAGTTAGATCATGTAATTCCTCTGCTTAAAACCCTCCCAACTCATTCTGAGTAAAACCTGAAGCCTTTCCTTAATTTTTTGAGGAATCTCCAGATGGTAGGAATGCACCTACATTCCCACCAACAGTGTACAAGGCTAGAAAAGTGTACAAGTGGAACAATGGTTCCAATTTCTCCACATCCTCACCAACATTTGTTATTTTTTTTTATAATAGCCATCCTAACATATGTGAGGTAATATCTTGTGGTTTTGATTTGCATTTCCTTGATGATTAGTAACGCTAAGGCTTTTTCATGTATCCATTGGCTATTCGCATGTCTTCTTTGGAGAAATGTCTTTACAAGTCCTTTGATAGAACTGCCACATGATCTAGCAATCCCACTTCTGGTATGTACCCAAAAGAACTGAAATCACAATCTCAAAGACGTATCTGCAAGAACCATGTTCACTGCAGCATTATTCACAAAAACCAAGACATGGAAACAACCAAATGTCCATTGCTAGATGAATGATAAAGAAAATGTATTATACACATCTGATGGAATATTATTCAGCCTTTGAAAAAAAGGAAATTCTGCCATTTGCGACATACGAATGAACCTGGAAGACATTATGCCAAGTGAAATAAGCCAATCACAGAAAGGCAAACACTGCATGATTTTATTTATATGACATAACTAAAGTAGTAAAACTCAAAGAAGCAGAGAATAGAAGAGTGGTTCCCAGGAGTCGGGGGGAGGGGGAAATGGGGAGTTGTTTAAATGGTATAAAGTTTCAGTTACACAAAATGAGTAAGTTCTAGAGATCTGCTGTGCCTATAGTGCCTATAATTAATAATACTGTACTGTGCCCTTAAAATTTTTAAAAGGGTAAATCTCATGTTAAGTGTTCTTACTACCAAAAAAAAGATGTGGGGAAGGGGACACAAGAAAACTTTTAGATGTGATGAATATGTCTGTTATCTTACTTGTGGTGATGGTTTCACACATGTTTGCATAAATCCAAATTCTTCAAATGGTATACATTAAGTACGTACTGGTTTTTTGTGTATCAATTATACATCAATAAAGCTGTTTTTAAAAACCCCAAAGTCCAGTTATGGAATAAATAAATCATGAGAATAAAGGACGCAGCATAGGAAATATGGTCAGTGATGTCATGACAGCATTCTGTGGTGACAGATGGTAGCTACACTTGTGGTGAGCGTAGCATAATGCGTAGAGAAGTTGAACACTATGTTGTACACCTGAAACTAATGTAACATTCTGTGTCAGCTACACTCAAAAAAAATTTTTTTTAAACACCCAAGTGTTTACAAAGGCCTCTAAGGGCCTGCATAATCTGTCCCTCCCACCAACTCTCTGGCCTCATCTCTGACCATCTTACTATTCCAGGAATGTGCCAGTGATACCCCTGCCTCAGGGCCTCAGGGCCTCAGGGCTTCTGCATTTGCCATTCCTTCTGTTTCTTGTGGAGGGAATGGCTACACCACATGGCATATGGAGCAGAGGTAGGAGCTGTGACTGGTAGGTATTAGAGGAGTCCAATCGTCTCCCAGCAAAAACATCGCCCAGAGCGCACTACAACTCATGCCCTCCCTTAATGTCAACCCCCTTGCTTGAGATGTCTCCATGACACCCTTCCCTCTTCCCTGTCCTGTAGTGCCCCCACCCCCCACCCACCACCTTCCTCCCAGAAGCCTTTCTCACCCACTCTTCCCAATACTGAACTCTTTCCTTTAAATTTCCATTGCATTCACTCTGCACCACACATTTTAGTTTTTTACGGTTCTCTAAATTGTTTTATCTCCCCAGCTAAACTGAATATGCCATTAAGGCACAGCTCTGCAAATGGGGTCAGCTCAGTACTCAGAAAGAGTTCAGGTGGACGTTCATCAATTCCTAAAAGAAATGCAGCTGAGATCACATCCAGACTTCGGGTGCCACAAATCAATCCCTGAGAGTACCAGAGTTAATAATAGCAAAAACTACCAACCCATGATCATTTACTATGTGTCAGGGACTATGTTCAGCATTTTCTTATTTACTTCTCTCCACACTATGTAGTTGTTACTAAAATTATCCTTATTTCAGAAAGAAGAAAGCAAAGCACAGGGAGGTAACAGGACTTGAACAAGGTAACAATGGCAGACATGGGTTTGGAGCATGGGCCTGGCTCACCCCAAAGCCTCTGCTCCTAAGGACATGCTGCACTGCATCCTGAGCATGGAAATTATTCCAGGCAATACCAGAACACTGCCACTGAGTCAAAAACTGAGGTCAGCCTGGACCACAGAACTAGAAGAGTGAGACAGATAGCCTTGCCTCTGAGGATATTATCTGCTAGACCTGACTCTCATTTAAATAAGGCCACCTCCTCCATGAAACCCTCCCTGATGCTCTCAAGCTGAGAGGGAGCACTCCCTCTCGGAACTCCCTTAAAACATTCTGTATGTCTTAAGGCATCATTCATGTCCATAGCATCATTGATATTTCTTTTTTTTTTTAAAGATTTTATTTATTTATTTGACAGAGACAGCCAGCGAGAGAGGGAACACAAGCAGGAGGAGTGGGAGAGGAAGAAGCAGGCTCATAGCGGAGGAGCCTGATGTGGGGCTCGATCCCATAACGCCGGGATCACGCCCTGAGCCGAAGGCAGACGCTTCCGCTGTGCCGCCCAGGTGCCCCATCATTGATATTTCTATACATGTTATATCTGTCTTACTGCACTGAATGCCCCTTAGAGATAGGGATGTTGTCTCACCAGTCCCTGCAGAACCTATCACAGGCATATAATGGGTCCTTAAAAGCAATCATGCTTTTGCAAATGTCTTTTCTTTTGCTTGTAAAGATCTTCCCCAGCATTAACCTGAAAAACTCTGACTCATTTGCCAAGACCCAGCTCAAGTGTCCCCTCCTTTGTGAAGCCGAAAATAACTTCCCCAGGCAGAGGGTACATCTCCTTTCCCTTTCCTACAGTACTTTCTTTATCCCCTTATTACATCATTCACATTGTATTGTAGCTGTTTATTTGTCCTCTTACGACAGTGCCTGGAACGTAATAGGTACAGGTTTATTGAATGAATGAGTACATAAATGGCTTCTCCTACACCAATTAAGGTAGAGGTAAGGGGATGGTGGCCCCAAAGAATGGAGGCCCCTCGAATAGACAATAATGTCTTTCAGTTAATTCATTTGCAAATTACAAAGGCAGACTATGCTTGCGATTCTGATTTGCTTCCCATAGTCTTTGTTGTGATTTTAAAAATCAGATTAAAGCTCTCCAGCAGCTGGTTCCTACAGGCTTTGGGGAGATGAAAGTGTCAACATGTGTCTGCAGCCACACCAGGAAACTTGCTGCCTAGAAAAATCACTTCTGATTATCATAGAGCTACATATGAGATGTTGTACTCAGGAAGCATCTCCATATTCCTGGAGCCACAAGGCCCTGTCCAGTCTCCCACAGTCTCTCTGTGGGTCCCCAGTCTATGTTCAGGTGGCCAGATCTCACCTTCCTGAACTGGTAGGAAGAGCACTGAAAAATGTTAAGAAATCTCACTGTGGGTCCTTAATAAAGTCTACATCTCTCTCTGGACCTCAGCCTCCTGGTGTCTAAAATGGGAGCCTAAGATGGGATGAGCTCTGACCTCACAGGCATGTTGGCACCTAACAAGGTGACAGGTACTCTCAGCGGGCAGTGAGCCTAAGATGAAAACAGTACCTGTTTCAGGCAGTTAGCAGAGGGGACTCTCATCGGAGGAGAGGGAACTTGAGTTAGAGCCTTGAAGGATAGGGAGCATTTATATTAGATCTTTTCCGTTTTTTGTTTCTTTTTGTTTGGATTTTTTTAAAGATTTTATTTATCAGAGAGAGAGAGAAAGCACAAAGCAGGCAGAGGGAGAAGCAGGCTCCCCACTGAGGAGGGAGCCCGATATGGGACTAGATACCAGGACACTGGGATCATGACCTGAGCCGAAGGCAGATGCTTAACTGACTGAGCCACCCAGGTGTCCCTTTTGATTGTTTTCTTTTTGTTTCTTTTTTAGTTTTTATTTAAATTCCAGTTGTTTAATGGGGTATCAGAGTGGCTCAGTTGGTTGGGCGTCCAACTCTTGATTTCAGCTCAAGTTATGATGTCAGGGTCGTGAGATCAAGCCCCATGTCTGGCTCTACACTGGGTGTGGAGCCTGCTTATGATTTTCTCTCTCCTTCTGCCCCTCCCTGCCTCTTGCACATGCATGACATTGCTCTCTCTCTCTCTCTCTAAAAAATAAAGAAATAGATAGATAGATAAATTCCAGTTAGTTAACGTACAGTATAATATTAGTTTCATGTGTACAATAGATCTTTTCCATGTTATCAACAGATGCTGTTGTAGTCAGAGCAACAGCACCCCAAAAGATACTCACATCTTAATCCCCAGAACCTATGAATATGTTACCTGGCATGGCAAAAGGGACTTCACAAATGGGATTAAATTAAGGTTTGGAGATGGGAGATTATCCTGATTATTCAGTAAGCCCAAGATAATCATAAGGGTCCTTATAAGAGAAAAGCAGGAAGGTCAGAGAGAGAGAGCGAGTGAGAGAGATCAAAAGATGTTTTATCTCTGGCTTTGAAGATGGAGGAAGGGGCCACAAGCAACGGGATGCAAATGGCCTCTGGGAGCTGAAAAGGCAGCTTAATGGTTCTTCCCTAGAGCCACCAGAAGGAACACACACCTGCCAACACTTCAGTTTTTAACTTAGTGACACCAATTTTGAAACTTAGAGCTCCAGAACTGTAAGATAATAAATTTGCATTGTTTTAAGCCACTAAGTTTGTGGTAATTTGTTAGAGCAGCAGTAGGAAACTAATACAGATGTCCATGAGACAGCTGCCCAATCTCATATAATAATCCATTATTACAGATACTTAAATTCTTGGGAAAAAAGTCTCTCTCTCTTGATGTCCTAGTTTGTTTTCCTTTACAAGAACAAGAGAACTATGCTACTCATTTTATTTCACTTTTGGAGCTCAGAGGTAAATCCAGTCTCACTAGTTCTGGAGAGCAGAGAATGTGTCACTCTTTGTATTAATTTCTCTATCCCCAATGTAAGCCATAGTAAATATCATTAAAAGACTGCTTAAGAGTCACAATCCTTCTTAATGTAGGTTTCTAGTATGATTGTATTTCCCCACATTCCTAAGCTCCATTACATTTATTGCACTTTTCTTTTTTTTTTTTTTTTTTTTTTTTTTTTTTTTTAGAAAGAGAGAGAGAGAGAGCAGGGCTGGGAGAGACAGAAGGAGAGGAAGAGAGAAAGAATCAAGCAGGCTCCATGCAGCATGGAGCCCTATGCAGGGCTCAATCTTACTACCCTGAGATCATGACCAGAGCCAAAATCAAAGGTCAGACACGTAACTGACTGAGCCACCCAGGTGCTCCATATTTATTGAATTCTTTTTTTTTTTTAAGATTTTATTTGTTTATTTGACAGAGAGAGAGACAGCCAGCGAGAGGGGGAACACAAGCAGGGGGAGTGGGAGAGGAAGAAGCAGGCTCATAGCGGAGGAGCCTGATGTGGGGCTCGATCCCACAACGCCAGGATCGCCCTGAGCTGAAGGCAGACGCTTAACCACTGTGCCACCCAGGCGCCCCCAAAGCTAGCCTTTTAAATTGTGAATAGAATTTGACCCTGAACTCCAGCTGCAGCCCAGGGATGAGATTTAAGTCACAGTTCACTGATTCCAGAGTTCTGAGTCCCAGGGCCTGAGTTTGAAACAAGTCTATTCTTTTCCTTCAGGGCCCTTACCACAGATAAAATTCATTGTTTTTTTTTTTTTTTTAAGATTCTATTTACTGATTTGAGAGAAAGAGAGAGAGCACATGCGTGCAGGGGGGAGAGGCAGAGGAGGAGGGAGAGGCAGGGGGAAAGAATCCCAAGCAGACTCATGCCAAGTATGGAGCCTGACATGGGGCTCAATCTCACGACCCCAAGATCACGACCTGAGCTGAAACCAAGAGTCCGAGGCTTAACTGACTGAGCCACCCAGTCACCCCCAAATTAGGTATTTTTTATTCATGTACTCAGTGTCTATCTCCCCTCCTAGAGGGTAAGCTCTGTGTGATCAGGAAGGTTGTTTCCCCACAGCTAGTACAATGCTTGGCACAATGTCTACAGAATGAATTAAAGAATGAAGTTTACAGTTTGGCTCCACATAACGAGCTTCACATCTCTGACCTCAAACATCCATTCTTTACGGAGATAACTATCTCCCTGGGTCAGAGGGAAGGTGGGAAAGATACAAAGAATGACTGAAATCACGTACAAGAAGAATTCACACGGCTGACAACATCCACAATCCCCTGATCTCCTCAAGGCTTCAGAGTTCTCTTTAGGCTCTCCTTTGCATTTCCTCACTTGGTCATAACAACTCATGAGGCAAGAAGAACAAGGATTATTTTCTCCCTTTGATAGTTAGGGAAACAGGCCCAGATCATATGACTAGAGGGCAGAGCCAGGACTGAAACCCAGGACTCCAGAGTCCCAGGTCAGCTCAGTCCTCCTACAGACCCCAAGATTCTTCCCTTGACCAGCACCAGACCCAAGATTCCCTGCCGTGGGCCCCAAATGGAAGAAGTGGAAGGCCCTCTCCCACTCATCTCTTCCCACAGGCTTCCAGCCGTTGCTTGGCAACCAGCACCCAGCAGTAAATGGCCTCTAGTCAGGTCTGTTGCTGTGGAGTTACCAAGTCTCTCTCCCTTCACACCTGTGCATGCTCTCACTCTCTATTAATGAGACTTCTCCCCTACCCCCACATCCCCAGTAAGATTCTCTTCTCTGATCCACAATAATTAACCTCTCATGAAACAGAAGGGGCTCTCAGGGACCTATGTAGCCAAGGACCCCAGGGAACAAAGCACTCCAATACCTTCATCACCCAACATCCTCCAGAGATGACAAAAACTCCTTTTGTGAATGGTCCTGCTCAGCGATGCTCATAACCTCCTCTTACTCCCTCTCCACCTTCCACCCTGACAATGGCTTTCTGAAAACCCGAGAGATCAAATTGGCTGGAGGAATTTAATTGAACACTTCAGACGGCGCCTGTCCTGTTCCAGCACTCCTGGAACCACAGGTGGAAAACCTGGGAAGGGACCCAATCAGCCTTTGCATACGGATCAGAAGCAAAGGAGAAAAGAAACCTAACATTTATTGTGTTCCTAATACAAGCCAGGCACAATACTATGTTATCACATGTAGCCCCTCATCAACAAACTTGTGAGCTTTTTACAGTTGAGGATACTATTCATAGAAATAAAGTAACTTAACAAAGCTCACACAGTTTACAAAATAATCACAGAGCTTTTGTTTACAGAAGTAAACATGTGTAAGTAGATTTATATAAGTAGATACGTGCTCCCCCTTCTTCCTAAACAATTAATTGATCATCAAGTTCTGTAAATTCTAGTCCTAAATCTCTCTCCTCATTTCCATCCCTTGGATCATTTTGTCACTGTCTTATTATTATGTTCCAAATGCTGTATTCTCCCAAAATTTATACATTGAACCCCTAACCCCCAATGCGGCTGTATTTGGAGATGGGGATGCTAAGTTAGTGATTAAGGTTAATTGATGCCACAAGAGTGGGGTCTTGATCTGATAGGATTAGTGTCCGTATAAGAAGAGATACCAGAAAGCCCCCTCACTCTCCATATACAAGCACCAAGGAAGGGCCATGTGAACACGCAGCTAGAAGGCATCCATCTGCAACCCTAGGGGAGAGCTCTCTCCAGATATCAACCAAGCTGGCACCCTGATCTTGGACTTCCAGTCTCTAGAACCGTGAGGAAATAAATTTCTGTTGTTTAAGCTACTGAGTCTGTGCTATTTTGTTACCACAGCCCCAGCAGGCTAATACACTTAATTCATGCCTTTATGACTTACCCAAACCACTGACTTCTTTGCCTTGCTTCCATCTATCCTCCAAACTGAAGCAAGGGATCTTTCTGAAATGCAAATCTGACCTTGTTAAAACCCTTCTATGGCTCCCCACTGTCTGGTAATGGTCTCCAAATTTAAACCCCTGTAAGTAAGACCATGTGAGCACATACCCACAATATTCGTATATTTACTTAGATCATATGTACATATATAACTACTTCTGTACACAAAAGATGTTAAAATAAATAAAAATGACATAACTAATATTTCAGTGTTTATATTTTAATGTATTTATGAATAGTATAGACCTTTTTTTGCTATAGAAAACCACATATGCCCACATGCACAAAATCTCTTTGCTAAATTTTTTTTTAGCAAAAGCAATGTGATTGACTATGTCAGATCTAATTAGATCATCACTGATTTTACCTCAAAACATGTTTGACAATGAGCTTGAGCTGGGAGTCAGAGAAACATCAGTTCAGCCATTTTCCATGCTCACTTGGGTTCCCTATGATAAGTGTAGTCTTCAGGCAGAAGTTTCTTTGTAGGACACTTTGAAAACCACATATCCATCATAAAGGTTTATTTAGTTAAATTAGGTGATATAATCAGTAAATCCACTGCAAAAGCTCACAATGGCTGAACATAAGGAGTGAGGGAGCCACCATGGCCAATCCCTTAGAAGGGCAGAATGTTTTCCCCTACTTGAAAACTTTTTGAATTCGGGATATGTGACCACGTGATGTGGAGATCACATGAAGACATCTATGTCAATCCACACAGGAAATATTAGTAAATATGCATTTTATCTTTGTAGATAAAAATAAATCCTGATAGTTTCTTCAGCTCTCTCAACAATCATCAGGTAGGTAAACTCTGGCCCATGACAAGAAACTTCTGTTTGCTGTGCAAGGTCTCCCAGACCTTCAAGCTGCTGCCTGATATCCTCTCCAGCAAATTTCTCTCTCAGCACCCCTCCCTGCTCTTCGAAGCCGTGCTCCAGTTCCCTGTATTGCTCACCATGCCCCAATATCCTGTGCTCTCATCTCTCTGTGCATTAGCTGTGAAGAGGATGTTAGACAGCATGAGGGGAAGCACTCGGCACAAAATAGGTACTAAATAAATGCTTATTGATTCTCACCATGAGATCAGCAAACCAAACAGTAGTTAAACCAAAGTGGTTCTTCAATTTTAGCCTGCCTCAAAACCACCTGGAAGGCTTGTTATAACATACACATTTTTGGGCCATACCTCGGAGTTTCTTATTTAGTGGGTGCCCAGGGAGGGGCATGAGAATTTGCATTTCTAACAAATGTAAAGCTGATGCTGCTGACCTGGAGACCACACTTCTAGAACCAATGAACTAAGTAGTCTGTTTATCTTCTCACATTTCTAATAACTCATAATTCCTCAATACTTTTAATAGAGACTACATGAACAAAATAAACTTTTATCTCTATGTAAATTAATACTTAACATTATCATAAATGGTAGTATGGGCTCTGTAATACCTAACAGGCACAGTGTAGAGAAAAGAGCACATAACTTGGAATCAGAAGGTCTGAGTTGGAATCCCACTTTGCAACTGTGTGGTTGATTTAAGGTGAGTAAATTACTGAGTCTGAATTTTTTCCTTCTGTAAAATAGGAGTGAATTAAAATAATATTTGCCCCATGGGGTTAATTGTAAGATAATAATATATGGAGATAATTTCTAAAAAGAAAAGTATTGTATACAGCCAATAAGATATATGCACAATGTATAAATGTACATTTAACAAGTTGAATGGAAAGATAATAAACAACACATGCTTTGAATACTTTAAATCACTAATTTTTAAAATTTCCAATCCTGGTACTAATTCATTATTGAAAAGTATATGATCTAAATTTTACTATATCATCTCAAATATATATATATATATATATATATTTTTTTAGTACCACTCTACTAATAAATTGGTAGTAAACACCAATAATAGTAGCTGTGGTGGCCAAGCTTCTAAGATGGTCCCCAATGATCCTCACCTCCCAGGATTCACACCCTTGTCTACTTTCCTCCTACACTGAATCAGTGACCAATAGAGTACTCTAAGCCTAAGTAATAAGAGACATTGCCACTTTCTCTCTAGTTTCTTGGCTCTCTCCCTCTGGGGGATGCCATGAAGATACTAAAGCAACTCCATGGAGAGAACCACATGGGAAAGAACTAAGGCCTCCTGCTAACAGTCAGTACCTGATGCGCATGAGGAAGCAGCCCCACTCAAGCCTTCAGATCTGCAACCTGAGCCAATATCTGGCTGCAACCTCATAAGACGCCACAAGACAGAAACCAAGCTACTCCCAAATGTTTGATCCACAGAAACTGTGTAATAATGAATTATTGTTGTTTTAAGCCATCAAGTTTTTTTTTTTTAAGATTTTACNTGGCTCTCTCCCTCTGGGGGATGCCATGAAGATACTAAAGCAACTCCATGGAGAGAACCACATGGGAAAGAACTAAGGCCTCCTGCTAACAGTCAGTACCTGATGCGCATGAGGAAGCAGCCCCACTCAAGCCTTCAGATCTGCAACCTGAGCCAATATCTGGCTGCAACCTCATAAGACGCCACAAGACAGAAACCAAGCTACTCCCAAATGTTTCTCTATCCCCAATGNAGATTTTACTTATTTGACAGAGAGAGACAGCCAGTGAGAGAGGGAACACAAGCAGGGGAGTGGGAGAGGAAGAAGCAGGCTCATAGCAGAGGAGCCTGATGTGGGGCTCGATCCCAGAACGCTGGGATCACGCCCTGAGCCGAAGGCAGACGCTTAACGACTGCACCACCCACGCGCCCCTAAGCCATCAAGTTTTGAAGTGATTTGTTATGCAGTGACAGATTATGGGCACAGGAGCTAACATTTACTGTGCATTTACTACATTCCAGGAACTATGTTAAGAACCAACAGCCCTATGATGTAGATGCTATTATAATCCCCAAAGAGGAAAAGGGGTCCTAGAGAGGTTAAGTCATTTAGTCAAGATTCCATGATTAATAAGTGGCAGAACTGGAAGCTGAATCCAAATTTCTAACTCCAAAGCCCAGATTCTTGGTCACTCAATTGTATGGGCAGGCTAAAGTCTCTCAGACAGTTAAGCGGCAGAAGCAACTGAGCCCCCAAAGGAGAGAAACTTTTATAAAATCAGCAAGGGGCAGTCCAGGGGCCAGACTTTCAACAGCACTGGTGCTTGATGCCATAAGATCCAGAAGTTCCAAACTGGCCCTCACCTCCTAGCGCTTCTACTAGCAGACTAGTCACCCTGAGATAATCCTGTGCAAGGTGCCCAGGACTCACCCAGATCTGCAGCTTCACTCGCTTCTCATGGCGGTAGACAGTCTTCACCTTGAAGTCAATGCCCACAGTGCTGACGAAGGCCGGAGTGAAGGTGTCGTCGGCATAGCGGAAGAGGAAGGAGGTTTTGCCAACGCTGCTGTTGCCGATGATGAGCAGTTTGAACATGTAGTCAAAATTCTGGTCGGAAGCATCTTTGACTCCAGTTTTACTATCAGTCACTGAAGCCATCTGTAGGAGAGACCTGTGGTCACTCAGGAACACATTTCCAGTGTCATCAATCTTTAATGGTCACTGCACCGTTCACACACATACTCTCCACCCAAGCATCACTGAAGAAACACACACATCACAGGATCACCCCAGTACTGCACCTGCTCCAAATGTTGTCTCAGGGTTGGGGTGGAACCTGGTTCCTCCCATTCATTCCTTCTGCAAATATTTACTAAGCACGTTGCTCTGGGTCAAGCCCTGTGCTGGTTATAGTAGGGGTTACAAATATGAATCAGACATGGTGTATGACCTCTGAGCGGCCACAGGTTAGAGTGAAAAAGCATGTAAACACAGGGTAACAGGGCAGTAGATAAGTCATAAGACAGAGGGAAGCCTTGGCCCAGGAAGCCCACAAAAAACATCTAACATTTAACCCAACTTGAAGGTATGATGGTCAAGGAGAGTCTCCTAGAGGAGGCAGCTCCTGAGCTGAGTTTTGAAAAGGAAAAGCCAAAACAGTAAACACATGATTATTCCAGGAGAGGCTCAGCACAGGGCTATCATTCCCCTGTTCCAAAAACATTCACAGCTCCCCATGGCTCTAACGATCAAGCCCAAACTGTTTTCCTTGACAAAGAACCAAGTAACCAAAGAATAAACTCTCTAAACTTTATCTTCCACTAACCCTTCTCCCTACCAACCTGTGCCACTTTTATACCAAATTACATACTTTAAATATGCCATGTTATTTCTTGCTTTGCCCCTTTAGACTTGTATTCTTTCTGTTTACAACACTCTTCTAATAAACTCCTCTTCATCCTTATAGATCCAAATGAAGTCTCACCTTCCCTGTGCATGGCAGAGGCATGCCCTCTTGCCTCCATGCCACCAGAGCACACTAACAGCACTGGTATCATTTCAAAACTGTTTACTATTCCAGCTCCTCCTTCAGACCAAGCATCTTGGACTTGATGTACTTCATTTCTGCATCTCTAGCCTCCAGCACAAGTCCTAGTACATAATCAGCACTCAGTAAATGTGTGCTGGATTAATAAAATTTACATCATCCCTCTGGGACTCAATCTCATCATCTGGAAAATGGAGAGGACAATTTCTGCCCTGCTTTTCTTACAGGGCTGTTACAGCAAATGAGATAACAATAAGTAAGACCTTAATAAACTGGTAAATCCCACACAGCTGTGAACATAAGTCATTATTGTTCCAAATCCTTTAAAGCCTCGATCCTTTTTTTATTTATTTATTTGCTCACTCATCCATTCAGCAAGTATTTATTTATGTGCCAGGCTTTCCCTGAGATCCCAGCTCTCTCAAACCTGCCACTTTCCTAGAACACTTTGAATCAGAACCCCATAATCCAGCACTCGGTCCTGTAGTCCTATTGGAGTAGTAGGTGCCCTACTTCCCCACCTGCAGTCTCTCCTTATGCTCAGCACTGGGTTCTTGGACAGGCTGTGTAAGTGATCAGAGGTGGGTGGGAGACAGACCTCACATGAGATAATGTCCAGGGTGTCACTCTCTTTAGAAATTCCTGTTTTTGAAGGAAACAGTCAACAAAACCAAATGACAACCAACAGAATGGGAGCAGATATTTGCAAATGACATATCAGATAAAGGGTTAGTATCCAAAATCTGTAAAGAACTTATCAAACTCAACACCCAAAGAACAAACAATGCAATCAAGAAATGGGCAGAAGATATGAAGAGACATTTCTCCAAAGAAGACATACAAATGCACAACAGATACATGAAAAAATGCTCAACATCACTCATCACAATGAGATACCACCTCACACCAGGCAGAATGGCTAAAATTAACAAGTCAGGAAACAAAGATGTTGGTGAGAATGCAGAGAAAGGGGAACACTCTTACACTGTTGGTGGGAATGCAAGCTGGTGCAGCCACTCTGGAAAACAGTATGAAGGTTCCTCAAAAAGTTGAAAATAGAGCTACCCTACCACTAGTAGCCGCTGGTGGCCTCTGTTCTTCCTTCTTCTCTTTCCTCTCAGCTCTCAACCCTTTATCTGAGACCCTTGGTCCCATTCCTGTATCAATCTGCCCCATGACAACACTCGCTAGTGAGCGTGGAAAATGTGGACACATGGAGCATCTTCATGGAAAAAGAAAGTGAGATTGGAGGGGAGGGTGCCATTGCTTGCTTAAACTGTGTCATAGCCCTAACTTTTCAGCTTTTCATGGTACAAGATGCAGAGCCTGTTTCAAGAATTGGCCATTCAAAGGAATTATGCTTTTTTTCAACCTAAAACAAGGGAAGCAACCACAACAGCCTCACACCATCCTCTACTCTGCTGCCAGTCGTTTTTGTTTGTTTACAAGAATTTCTGCTTTGAAAGTATATATTCATTATAAAAAATTAGAAAAGAACACAAAACACGCCATCCACTCAGAAACTGCCATTGTTAACATTTAAATGTATTCCCTCCCTTATTTTCTTATGCAGCAAAGTACCAGCTGTTTTTAAATTACATTTTATTATTTGTTGATTTAAATAGTAGTACATACATTGAAAATAAGTCAAACTTTTACTGTTTATAAGAGTTATCTTATCACCATCTGTAGCTGGCATTATTTTCTTAGTTTTTACCCTGAAAAATAAGTAATATGTAACCTAAAGGTTTATAGTGAAAAGTTCACCCCTGATTCCCAGCCTCTGTTCCTCTCCTCAGAGGCAAGTTTGTTACCAATGTATGTATCCTTCAGGGTTAGTCTTTGCATATATATAAACATAGAGGTTTGTTTATACTTTTTATCTATGTGTAAATGATAGCATGCCATATATCTTTGTCTATTATCATCTATGTATATTCTAATAGCTGAGATCATAGTTTCCATTAGTTTTGTATCCTGCTCCTTTTCACTTAACATTATATCATAAATATTTTTTTCTGAGACTTTTAAAACTCTTCATAAATATCATTTCAATTGACTACATTGTATTCCATCCTACAGATGTGTCATAGGATCAATTCTTTAACATAGTACCTTTATTTTTCTATTTTTAGTTATTATAAATTAAATCAGAGTGGTCATGTCTTTATGTAAATATTTGTTCAGTTTCCTATTTATTTCCTTAAGAAAGATCCCTAAAGATGGAACTGCTGGTCAAAGAGTAACTTTACTGAAACACAGATTTGATCCTTACCTCATTTCACATCCTCTATCTCATTTTATCCTCTAAACCTGGGAGATAAAATTAGATGGACAGATATTATTATTCCCATTTAATCAAGAAAGAAACTGAGGACCAGAAATTAAGGATTTGCTCAAGCCTCACAACCAACAGTTGAGACTAGACCTAGTACCGTGCATCATTATAGGAAAGTTCAAAATCCCTGTTCCATTCCTCAACTGAATTTTTGGGCAAGTCATATCAGCTCTCTAAGTCAAGCATTTTTACTTTAAAATAGAGAAAATACTACCTACTTCTCAAAGTTGTGGTACAAATAGAATGAGCAGTTGCTATATGTAATTAATCTAGCATGGTTTCTTGGCTCTGAGAGGTACTCAATAAACATTATTTCACTGGCTCCTTTAATTCACTTCTGCAGTCAAATCTTGTTCAGCTGCTNGGGGGAGTGGGAGAGGAAGAAGCAGGCTCATAGCAGAGGAGCCTGATGTGGGGCTCGATCCCATAACGCTGGGATCACGCCCTGAGCCGAAGGCAGACGCTTAACCTCTGTGCCACCCAGGCGCCCCACAATAAACATTATTTCACTGGCTCCTTTAATTCACTTCTGCAGTCAAATCTTGTTCAGCTGCTCTCTTCCTATTCTGGACTATATTGTTGAAGTTTGTTTTACAATGAGCTGTCTACTTCTTCTGGATTCACCTGAGTTTTATCCATCCTTACACCCTGTTAACACTGGACCTATAGCAAATCTTTAGGCCATGTTAGTCCTTTCAATAAACATTTACTGAGCATTTGTCATGTGCCAGACTATTGATGTAAATGTCCTATTATTGGTCTTCATTTTTTCTGATGCAGCTGTTTACACTCTTAGATTTTTGGAATAAGAAGGGATTTGGGAGTGGCAGCTTTACCATAACAAGAAGCCTGGCTCCTGGTCCCAGCTTTCCTATAATTCAATGTATGAACTTGCGCAAGTCATTTAAACTCTGAACCTCGATGATCTCATCTATGGTATGAGAATATTATCTACTCCCAAAAGCTGCTGTGGATTTTAAGTAAGAGAATGCATATAAATGTGCTTCATACACTGTGTTGAGAAAAACGCATGTGGCCTCGTGGAGAATCAGTGGGGAAACCGCCTGACTTTATGAGCTATGTCTGCCACGGGGAGTGAAGGAAGAGTAAAAACTAGTTTTAGTCCTAATCTAATGCACTTCCCTTCATTTCACAGGTTTAAAAAAAAAATTGAGGCTCCATAAAGAGAAGTGATTTGTCCAAGGTCATACAGCAAGTCAGTTATTGTATCATGACTAGACCTTCTGTTATGTAATGACTCCCAGACCAGACTAGGCTTAGGAAAATTTAAAACTTTAACATTTTTAGGGTGAGTAAAGAAGCATCTCCAGCACCCTGCGCAGCTCTTTCCTACCACTTGCTATACTGTACTGTCAACATCTGTTGATGTGCACACAGAGTAGCCTTCCCAGTAGGTGGTGTGAGAATAGGGAGAGGTGGAGGGCAGAGAGGCTCGGTTGAAAGGCACATTCAGATGCAAGCCTCCAAGGGAATCTTTTCAGGAAGGTGGCAGGGGCTACACAGACATTTGGAAGAGAGGCAAAAAGTATCACAGCAGGCAGCTGCCTGAGGCAGATAGGAGCAGACAGTTTACTGCACAGTGGTGAGTGCAGAACGCATTTGTAAGATAAGTATCAATCAGATCTTCCATGTTTTTTGTGACAGTCACATAAATGATAGAGCTGGGTAGCTCACCGTCTCCGTGACAAGCAATAAAGATGAAGGCCCAGGGACCATCTGGGAAGTCATCTATGGTCCCAAGCTNTAAGTATCAATCAGATCTTCCATGTTTTTTGTGACAGTCACATAAATGATAGAGCTGGGTAGCTCACCGTCTCCGTGACAAGCAATAAAGATGAAGGCCCAGGGACCATCTGGGAAGTCGTCTCTGGTCCCAAGCTGGGGGGGAGAAGGAAATGGCCCCTCTGAGGATTGGTAAGAAAAACAAATAAGGCTTTCAGACTGATAGGCAGCAGAAATAAGCACCTAAGGAAGAAGCTAACTCCAGCTAGGAAAGAGAGGAGAGAGTAGGAGCTAGTCCTAAAATCTAGTAAGAGATCAACTCATTACATGTAGTAAACAAGTGAATGAATGAACTTCTCTCTCTCTCTTTTTTTAAATTTTACTTATATATTTGAGAGAGAGAGAAAGGGAGGGAGGGAGCACAAGCAGTGGGGGAGGGACACAGGGAGAAGCAGGCTCCCCACTGAGCAGGGAGACCGAGGCTGGACTCGATCCCAGGACCCCAGGATCATGACTTGGGCCAAAGGCAGACGCTTAATCAACTGAACCACCCAGGTGCCCTGAACTTCTCTTTTGATAGAGCACAAGATTGAGTCCAAGAGACCTGGGTTGAGCCCTGGCTCTCTCAGCAGTCGTGAAACCTTAGGCAGATCAGTTTTCTCATCTATAAAATGAGTTAATAAAAGACTTCCTGGCAAACTGTTTTAAGAATTAAAGCCAATATATGGGAGAGTGCTTTACAAACCCCTTAAAAATTTTTTTTGGTCTGTCTGCTTCATGTTTTTTTCTACCAAGTCATCCTAGGTAGTAGAAATAGCTTAGGGTTCCAAGTCAAACACACTAGATTCAGTTTCCAGGTCTGTCATTTATTAGCTGTGAGACCTTGGCAAGAATTTTTTTACATGACTAAGACATATTTTCCTAATTGGTAAAACAAGCATTGTTGGGAAAATTAGTCAATGTTGGTAAAGCATCTAGATAATATATGACATACAGCAGGTGCTCAATAAAGGTACTCCATCTTCTCATTGGAAACATTTATTTAGTGAGGATAGGAAAGGAGTTGAGCAAATGTGGACCTCACCCTATTATATGCAAACTCCTCCCTAAAGCCATACTCTACTAACTTTTCTAATTCAACCTTTCTTGAGACATTCCCCAACGCAGCCCAGCCAGTCTAGCCCAGCCCACCTCCTATTTCCCCAGGTCTCTTAGAGCCACAGAAACTGTATCATAATAGCTACCATTTATTGCACACCTACTAAATGCCAGGCACTCTACTAATTGCTTTTGATGCATTCTATCTCTTTCTTACACTGCTTTATAGTTTATGAAGCTCTTTTCACCCATGTTACCATATTTGCTTCTTACAACAATTCGGTGGGGTGGGGATGAGTGAATTGGAGGCAGGAGCACCAGCACAGGTCAACTGTTCACTGAATCAACATTCACTGAGCACCTACTGTGCACCATACCCAGTGCTGTACTCTGGGGAGATGGAGAGGAAACTTAAGGAGTTCTGAGATTAGGGGGGAAATCTTTAAAACATCCTCTGTAGGTTATTGGTATCTCTCTTCACATCATATTCTATAAGAAACTGGAGATTATTTTTGGATTGGAGATCATTTTAGAGTTTTGCCTTTTCCCATTGCATTTCCTCTGATAGGAACACATTGTCCTCCACTATTGGCTAAATCCTCCATGACCAGAAAGCCTTCCTTTACCCATCATCTTCTGGCAAAATGTCTTTTCTGGCTAACACAGTGCCAGGACTTCCCACTACCATAGCCAGGGCTTTTCATGGTATTCCATGGTCCTTCTCCCTTTATATGCACAGAACAGGCGGGCATCCACCTGTAAACACACACTGCTTTTACTGTCCTCAACCCCTTTCCATCTGAATTCCAGGAAGTTGGGATGGAAGGCCCTGTCTTTCTCCCACTCCCCTCCACACCTTTATTAGCTTCCAAAGGCTGCCACCCCGCCCTCCCCAAAGTCCTTCCCACATTTGGACTCAGGAACAGAGGCAGCCAGTGGATGAATTTTTTTTGTCCAAAATTCTCTTCTTGTCTGTGATCCCAGGTGGTGGTGTAACAGAGTTCAGTGCCTGTGCCCCCTCCTCAGCCTTCTGAGTAGCTAAGACACGTTTAGCACCTGGGTGCCCATGGACTCCATACCGGCCCCATTATCTTCCCGCCCTCACACAACCCACACCAGGTTCCTCCCCAACCTAACCCAATACACCCACTACCCTAATCTCTCCAAGCTCCCAGACAATTCCTCCACCCCCAGCCACCAGACCCCTGCTCTATTCCAGTGCCTCTCCCCCCCCCCCCCACCCCTAGCCAGAAGTCAGGCGCCCACTGCCCATATCCAAGGCCACTGCCCTCTCCCTCCACCAGCTCCCCGCCCCCTTCCTCTGCAGTCTGTGTTGACCCAGCCTCGCCTCCCACCTTTCCATTCTTCCAGGCTTCCCTCCTCCGAGCCCCACCCCCCAGCCGCCACTCACGGTTATCCCCAGTGCCCGCGCCAAGCTGGCCTCGGGCTCCGCATCTTTTTCGATCCCAGCTCTCGATTCAAATTCCCTCACCCTCTTCCCCTTTCCCCGACCAACACCCCCCTCTGCCCAGAGCCCCTTTCCCTCATCACCTCACTGCTCTCCAGCTCACCACGACCCTGCGGACCCCGTCTACTGCCCTCCACGCCGCCCCCTTGCCCTCGCTGTCCTCAGTGCCCTCGCTTTGGCACCCTCTTCACGCCCCTCAGATGCCTGGCACCCTCTCCACGCACTGCCTCTCTCAGTCCCTCCTTACATCTCCCCGCCCCCAACGCCCCGTGTTTCCCCCAGCGAGCCCCTACTGACTCCAGTGGCCGCTCCTGCTTTCCCACCTCCCGCCGCCCCCTGCCCTCGGAGCACCCCTCACCGCCCTCGCGGTCTGGTAGACCTCCTCAGCGCCCTTCCCCAGGCTACGCGCCTCCCTCCCGGCCATGGTGCCCCCTCCTCAGCAGCCTCCCCCAGCCCCTTATGCTCGGTGTACCCTCCGCTGCCCGCACTCCTCAGCGCCCGCTCGCTGTCGCCAGCGCCCCGAGCGGGGGTCGGTCCCAGATTCTCTTCCGGCGGGGTGCCCGGGCCGCGCCCCTTACCTGGGACTCTGGGTGCGGGACGAGCGGCTAGCTCCTGGCAAAGCGGCGGGACGGCGGACCTGGCGGCACGCGGCAGAAGGCGCAGCCGGTTCGCGGAACCGGGCGGTGCGAGTCGGTGCGGGTCGGGTCTGGTGCCCACCGCGGCTACTCAGGGCTGAGGCTCTGGCAACAGCTCGGCTCCGCCACAGCCGCGTCCAGGCCCCACCCACGCCCCGCCCAGGGGCGGAGTCCGCTTTCACTCCGCCCGGGGCTCCAGCTGCCGGCAGGTGTAGGAAATTCGTTATCTTGGGCCTCCCGCCCTCCCTCCACCCCCGGTTCGCCGATATCTGGGTGACTACCTTGATTTATCTTGTCACGTCTCGTTCCACAGACTGAACTTACTATGGTGATCAGAGAGCTTTGATAATAATGTAGAAGATGTGGGTACCCAGCTTTGCCACTCCCAAAGCACTCTCCTGTCATATTGCTTCGTGCTCACAAAAGCCCAGGGAGAAAGGCAGAACCTGGACCGCTGACTACAAGAGGAAACTAAGTCAGAAACCTGGGCATTGTCCTCTACCCTATGCACTCTTTCATGTCCCTCATCCCATCAGTCTGGTAATAACACCTCCTTAACATATCCTATCCCTGCCCTTCCTTTCTACCTCCACAGCTCTTACCCTGGTTCAGACCTCATCACTTCTTGCCTGGACTAATGTAACAGCCTCCTAATAGATCTCCCTACCTGCACTCTTCAATTCATCCTGTACACCAGCAGCCCGAGTGATTGTTCTAAATGTCACCATGTTACCATCAACCTTATTAAAACAAAACAAAATAAAAACTTTCAATGGCTCCCCATTACTGGCAGTAGCTTGGAGTGAGAAATCGTTATTGCCTAGTCATTAGGAAGTCCCAATTCTGTTAGAAGAGGCAGGTACAAGAGTCCAATTTGACCTGGACGTCACTTTAAGTCTTCCCGAGGTCATAGGGGTAGTTGCCAGCTTTGATTTAGAATCATCATCCTTCCCCACACTCTTCTTCCATTTCAAATCTGAGAGGTCTGAGTCAGATACCAAAACCATTTTCCCCCAAGTTCCATTATGACCCTATCTGCAATTTGTCTCTCCAGCCTGGGGAAGTGCCCGATTGATAGTCCCTCTTGTTGTCTAACTTCTCTCTCAGACTCACCCTTATACATTTCTGAGCTTCTCCATCCCCCTCCCTTTCACTCACCTTCCCATTGTCCACCTCCCTGGCAGACCTTTCCTCTGTGCCCTTTAGAACCCTGTTCTTTTATCAATAAACTCTCTTACGTCCTCTGTTTCTTCACAGAGTTTTCAGGTTACTTCTTTGCCTTTGTTGAAACTTGACCCTGACCTTCCAGAGGTCTTGTAGCCCTCTGCAAGAAGGCTTCTCACTTTCCCTCAGGTTCTCCCCCACAGCTCGTTCTCTCTCTCTCTTTCTCTCTCCCTCAAATGAATAAATAAAACTCTTTTAAAAATTCCTTCTCCTTTGCTCTTCAGCCATACCACCTTCTACTCCTTATCATCACAAACATTACTGGCCCCCAATTACTCCTTATGCATTGAAAATTTCAACCCCTGGCTTGTGGTTATCCTCATTAGCCCCTGTTCTGCCATCCTGACTTCAGTAGCCATGTGGTTTTCTGATCCTTCAGTCCTTGGTCTCCTCTTCACATCACTTTGGCCACTGGCTCCCATGGTCACATCCTGAACTTTTTCCTAACCCCAAACAAGTGCCTCTGTGATCTCAAAAATCAAATATCCTATACTACCTGTTCCCTCACTCCCTATCTCCCACAAGGCCCTAGTTTACTCATTTCAAAATGGGTGTAATGATAATGACTATTCATTCTTCACAGCAATAATGAGATAACATATAAAACTGACCTTTTAAAGTTGTGAAACAATGTGAGAACAGATGGTGCTGTCTTTATGTAGCCTCAGGTCTTCTGATTACTTTCTCTTTCTCCTTCTCCTGGAAGGCCATGTAGTAAAATGGAAAGAGCACAGAATTGGGGCCAGCTAGATCTGGTTTTCGATCCTTGTTCCACCAGTTGCTTGTAGACCTCAATACAATCATGCAATGTATGAATTGTAATCCCCTTTTTATAAATGAGGAAACAGAATTCAGAAAGTTCAAGTGACTTGCCAAGGGTATATACATGGTAAATGGCAGAACCAGATACCAAGTCTGTCTGCTTCCAAGTCTAGGACTCTTTCTTTTTTTTTTTTTTTAAGATTTTATTTATTTATTTGACACAGAGAGAGACAGCCAGCGAGAGAGGGAACACAAGCAGGGGGAGTGGGAGAGGAAGAAGCAGGCTCACAGCAGAGGAGCCTGATGTGGGGCTCGATCCCATAACGCCGGGATCACGCCCTGAGCCGAAGGCAGACGCTTAACTGCTGTGCCACCCAGGCGCCCCTAGGACTCTTTCTATTAGACCCCAGAATTAGGGTTGCTCAGTGAACACCACTGTGCTTGAGAGTCCTACAAACAAAATTTCCTTAAATCTTTTCTAATTGCCAGAGTAATCAGCCTTCTCCAGCTCCTGGTTTTTATATGAAATATAATATTGAAGCTTTTTATTGAATGAGAATCAATCACTTAGAAAAGGTAGTATCATGAGGGTGGATATCATTTAGAATGTTCAAATCTTTACAAGGTTCAAATCCACACCTCAGTGTGAGTCCCTCATGACCAGCCTAGGAACTTAGGTTTGTTGACAGGTTAAGTGTTTTCAACTGACTCTGTCAGAGGTTGCTTCACGCAATGAAGGAGCTAAAGCAGGTGCCAGAAGTTCACCAGAACCTGGGAAGCAGCTCTAGAAACACAGGGTTCAATGAAGAGGAGTGGTGGAAGACAGAACTGAGAAGGGGGGGGGGGGCAGATGATCTTAAGGTCTCATAAATCATGTTAAAGAATTAGGAATTTACCTGGCAAGCAAAAGACTTTAAACAATGGAGTAACAATGGAGTTACTGATTAGTAACATGGTTACTCCATTTGCATATAACAAAGAATGCTCTGATTGTGGTAGGTGTGACAAATTGAATGGGAAAGTAGGGAGCAGGCAGACAGCACTCAATAAACAGGGAGCACAATTAGAGATTGCTGTGATAATCTAGATGAGAGATGAAGAGGATCAGAGCTCATGTCCTCGCAATAGAGGAAAATGAAAAGTAGAGAGATTTGATATGTATTTAGGAAGGATTAAACATGAGATATGAGGGAGAGGGAACTGGCATAAACAATCAGGTAGACAAGGAAGCTATTTACTGTTAACAGGAGCACAGAAGTTGTTTTAGTTACCTATTGCTGCATAACAAACCACTCCCAAAAATTCATGGCTTAAAACAGCAGTCATGTATTGTTTCTCACAATTCTGTGGATGGCTGAATGGATTAGTCTGCTGGTTTATTTGAGATCTGTTGGAATGCCACCTGGACCGGTAGGTCTAAGACAGCCTCAATCATGGGTCTGGCCTTTGGTTCTGGCTGAGGGCAGGTGCCATGGCTCTTCTCCAATTCTAATCTACCAGTAGGCTAGACCAGCTTCCCTGGTGGTCTCGGGACACCATTCTAAGAAGGTAAATGCAGAAGATGCATTCTCTTAAGGCCTAGCCTCAGAAATTGCATAACATGAGAGGCGCCTGGGTGGCTCAGCCGTTAAGCGTCTGCCTTTGGCTCAGGTCATGATCCCAGGGTCCTGGGATTGAGCCCGCATGGGGCTCCCTGCTCGGCGGCAGCGGAAAGCCTGCTTCTCCCTCTCACACTCCCCTTGCTTGTGTTCCCTCTCTCGCTGTCTCTCTGTCAAATAAATAAATAAAATATTTAAAAAAAAAAGAAATTGCATAACATGACATGTACTTTATTCTATTGGCCAAATCAAGTCACAAGCACAGCCCAGATTCCAGCTGGGTGTTGGAATAATAGGTGGAGAAATAAACTTCACCTCTGATTGGGAAGTACAGCAAAGTCACATCACAAAGGGGCATGGAGAGGATACAGAGAAGAGAGAAATCTATTGCCTTTCACCAATCTACCACAGGAGTGGGAACAGATTTAGATAATGAGCGTCTCAAATGCCACTTCATGCACTAATCATTCCTTCCTTCTCTGTGCTTCAGTTTCTTCATTTGTAAAATAAATGAATGTGCGTGGCCATTCTCCCCAGTAGCGTAAGTTTATAAGTGAATTTGGTTAAAGTGTACATTGAGGACACTACCCCATCATCTGGGCATACCACAGTCAGCAGGAGTGCAATTTGAGACACACAGGGAAATATTCAAGATGTGAATAGTCAGAACCCAGGTACCACCCACTGCCCTCTCCGTCTTCCTTCACCCACCCTGTCAGTCCTTCACAGAAGCTGATCCATTCTACCTCCTGAGAGCTCTCCATTCCATTCCTTCCTCTTCTTTCCAGGGCCACAGCCTCCTCACTCTCCTGCTACCATAGCCTCCAATTTCCCCTGTAATCCAAGCTCCACATTGCATCAGCAGAGGGCTCTCCTGAAACCCAGTTTAAAATCCCCTACCACAGGGGTGCCTGCCTACATGTGACTCTTGATCTTGGGATTGTGAGTTCAAGCCCCTTGTCAGATGTAAAGGTTACTTAAATAAATAAAATAAAATATTTAAATAAACAAATAGACAGAACCTTGCTTATTGGGAGGTTATCAATCCTAGGAAGGAAGACAAAGGAATAAGTGAATAAAATACATAAGATAATTTCAGCTAGTGATGAGTGCACTTAGGGAAATAGTCTAACAAGATGATGGAATAAAAGTAACTAGGAGAGGGGATTATTTTAGAATGATTAAATAGGGAAAGCCTTTCTGGGGAAGTGACCTTCGAGCCTGTTGGAGGAGAAGGTGTCAGCTCATTTCAGAGATGAGAAACTTAAGGGCCAGAGAGGACAGGTGATTCTCCCAGGGTGAGACTATGGCTAACTGACCAAACTGAAAACCTCCCATCTTGCAGGATGTTTATACAGCAGTGGCATGGGCACAGCGATGGTCTGTGGTCAGGGTCTTCATGTCCATAAGCCCACTCTGGGCACAAAGTCCCCCTTGGTCTCATCGATTCTCTTTTTGGACCATCTCTGTTAAATAAGGGAATTGAATTAAAATAAACCCCAAGGCTTTCTAAGGTAAACCAGTGTGGAATGATCAAAAGTACATAAGCTTTGGAATCAAATCCAACTTTCACCATTTGTAGTTATGTGCTTAAATTTCTCTTGATCACACAGGTTGCTCATCTGTAAAAAGGGGGATGAGAATTATTTCACTGGCTCTTTGGGAGAGTTAAATTAAAAGTGGTAATGTGTGGAAAATAGGTAGTGTATAATAGGATATTCAAAAGACCAGCTACTTTAAGGGATCTGATAGTTCTTTTACCTAAATCCGTCATGCTTGCTGATGGTTTCCCCCTTCAAATACACGTCCAGGAACCTGAAAAACAGTTACCACTTACTTAGAATCTTTAAAATAAATCAGGTTGCTTTTCTAGTTTTGGAAGAATGTCTCCTCTATTTGTCTTTCTCCGAGGGCTTGGTAAGGGAGGCTAAGTCGGCCCTGTGACCCTTTGCAAAGGTTCAGTCTCATACTCCCTCTTGTGCTCTAAATGGGAACTGCATTCTCTCAGGACACCAAAAGCCATGGTGCTGATACCAACCTGATTATAGGGGCGAAAGAAAGGAACTAACATTTTTTTAAAGTAAAAAAAAATTACATTGGGGATACTCAGTGTGGGGCTCAAACTCACGACCTGGAGATCCAGAGTCACGTGCTCTACTGACTGAGCCAGCCAGGCACCCCCAAAGGGAACTAACATCTGATAAGCATCTACATTATTCCTGGAACCTCGAAGTACCTTCCATGCACTATTTCATGTCTCATCAGCCATTCAACAGAAAAGGAAACTGAAGCTCAGCAAGGTTAAATGACTTTTCCAAGTATCCGTGGATAAGAGACAAAGCAGTCCTAAATAAAGGAAAGAACTAGAAAAATCAGTGGTGTTTGTTGCACTATAGAATAAAATTCAACCCCTTTAGCGAACTGATCAGATCCTTCTTTCCATTTTCTTCTCTCACCACTAATGCTTTTGGGCCCTGCTCTCTGGACACACAAAATGACTTTAAACCTCAGTGTTTTTGCACAGGTCTTTTCTACCTTGCGCGTCTTCAATACCCCTCCTTTATCCAGAAAACTCCTTACTCATCCTGCCATCCATCCCACCCTTCTTACTTGGAGATAATTTAATCACTCCTTCTTTGTACTCTTTCTGGACCTTAGGCTTGCTGTTGGTACTGAGAGCTGAGGTAGAACGTTCAGCCCTAGGAAATTAACACTGCCCATGCTTTCATTCAACAACTATTCATTTATGGTATATAGGTATGGTTGCAGTCAGAGCACTAGAAAAACAATAATGAGCAAACAGATATAGTCTATTCTCACAGAGCTTATGTTTTAATGAGGAAATCAGACATTAAATAATCACATCAATAATTAACATTGTGATGATTGTTTTGAAGGAAAAGCAGTGGGTCTAAAAAAGAAAAGGGCATTGTGGTGGCATGATCAGGAAAGGTTTTACAAAGTAACATTTAGGTGGGATTTCTGAAGAATGAGGTAGGTGAAAATATGCGGAAGGACACTCCAGTGAGGGAAGAGCATGTATAAAGGCCACGAGGAACTCTGAAAAATGGAAAGAACACAACTGTGGCTGGAATGCTCGATGATAGAATGAGAGAATTACATGCATCGAAGATGGAGAGAGACATGGGGACCAAATTATACCATCCACTTAAACAATATTATTGATTTTGGATTTCATCCTGAGAGTAATGGAAGAGAGACAATAAAGAGTTTCAAGCAGGGAAATGATATAACCAGAATTTTAATATAAAGAGAGTAGTCTCTGCAGAGAACAGCTGGAGAGAGGGGCAAGGATGGATACAAGGACACCATCTAAATAGCTATTCATTTATTTAGCTGTTTCATTAATATTTATTGAAGGCCTGCTATGTACCAGATTCTATCCTAGGCTTTGAGGACATAGCAGCAAATGAGATAGATAAAAGCCCTTCCCTGATAGATCTTACAATACTGCAAAAATGTAGGCAACAAATGCTGCTGGTGGTGGTGATAGAGATGAAGAAGGAATGTATTAGTTGGCTTAGCCTGCCATACCCGAGTACCACAACCAAGTGATTTAAATAACCAAAATTAAATTCCTCACAGTGCTGGAGGCTAGAAGTCTGAGATTGGGGTTGGCTTCTTAAGGTCTCTCTTTTTAATTTGTAGATAGCCATCTGCTCCCTGCATCTTCTCAAGGTCTTCCCTCTGTGTGTCTATGCCTTAATCTCTTCTGTGAGGGCATCAGTTTTACTGGATTAGGGTCCACCCAACATGACGCCATTTTAATTTAATTACCTCTTTAAAGACCCCATCTCCAAATACAGTCACATTTTGAGGTCTTGGTCAACATATTAATGGAGGGGGGACATAATTCTGCCCACAATAAGGAGTGAATAGATTTTTAAAAAATATTTAGGAGAAAGAATGAACAGTAATCAATGACTAAGGAATAGGGGAGAAGGAGATGTCAAGGATGGTTTCAGGGGGCTCCTGGGTGGCTCAGTCTGTTAAGCGTCTGCCTTCAGTTTGGGTCAGGATCCCAGAGTCCTGGGATCCAGCCCTGCCTCAGGCTCCCTGCTCAGCGGAGAGCCTGTTTCTCCCTTTCCGGCTCCTCCCGCTTGTACTCTCACTCTCCCTTTCTCTCTCTCTCTGTCAAATAAATAAATACAATATATTTTTTTTAAAAAAGGATGGTTTCAGGTTTCTGACATGTAAAACAGCGGAGGGTGGTGTTATTTGCTTTGATAAGGAATACTGGAGGGAAGTTCACTGTTAGGCCCCTGGGATCCATTTCCTCCTTTTTCAGTGGTTGTGATCTTCTGTAAGTCCTAAAGCAATGTACAAAAATACAGTAGTTTGGCCAGCAGCATATCAGGGTATTTATTGGCACATGATATCAAATATGCATGGGGGGGTTGGATCAAGCATTATCCATGCAAGTCTGAATTAGAAAGAGAACTTTCAAAAAGAATTTTATCAGCCAAACTTCCCTCACTCACCTCCCAACCCCATATCTTCTCCCTTACCTTAATAGGAGCCATATAGGTGGCACTGTAAAGGGTTAGGCCAGAGTGGAGCAAGTAGAAGGTAGAAGAAAGGATAAGAGGTGAGGAAAGATTGACTGCACAGGTCAGGCTGAAGAGACACATTAAGTCTACAGATTGTTTTTATTTTTTATTTTTTTAAGATTTTTTTCCTGTAATCTCTACCCCCCAACATGGGTCTTGAATTCATGACCCTGAGATTAAGAGTTGTATGCTCTACTGACTGAGTCAGCCAGGTGTTCCCAGATGATTTTTTAAAAGATTTTTTCATTTATTTGAGAGATAGAGCACATAGGGGGAGAGGGAGAGAGAATCCCAAGCAGACTCCACACTGAGCCCAGAGCCTGAAGCAGGGCTCGATCTCCCGACCAGGAGATCATGACCTGAACTGAAACCAAGAGTCTGGTGCTTAACCAACTGTGCCATTCAGGCACCCCAGATGGTTTGTTTTTAAACAAGAAAACCAGTGTTTGTTTAAATGTGTATAGGAATGATCCAATAGAGATAGATGGATGCTATAAAAGAGGGGAAATCATTTATGATGGGAAAAAAAATCTGAGGACAAGGAGGGAATGGTTCCAGAGCTCAGTGGAAGGATTAATCTCTGTTCAATAGGAGCCATCTCTTACACAAACAAGAGGGAAGAAGGAGAAGATGGGACAGATGTAGGGAAGGTCTACAGATTCACCAGGGGAAAGTTGAGCAGGTAACATCAGAAGATCTGGATAAGGTCAAAGTGTAATAGAAGATGTCAAAAGGACAAATAGGTGGTTGTGGTCAAAAGGACAAATAGGTGGTTGTGGTCAAAGAATAGAATTTTTGGGTTGAAGATTTCAAAGGTAGAATGGTTTTGAGTGATAACAAGATGAGACAATTGGAGGGGGTGGCTGAGATAGAGTGGAGGTCATTGATGATGAGAAAGTCAAATAAATGAGAGGCTAAGATGTTAGAGGATGGTTTTTCATTGCTTTTCACAACAAGTAATAGGAAGCTGAGATTCAGCTGTATTAGATATAGGGGAATGTTACCTCACATATCTCAAAGTCCAAAACCAAAGTGGAATTCAAGGTTGACTTAATCCATTGGCTCCATTCATGTTTCACTGCAGTTTTCTCACTGTGTCCCCTCCCTCCATGTGTCAGCTTCACACTCAGTCTGCTAACAAGGACAAATCTCTTTCTTGGGAGACCTCCCAGAAGTTCTAAAGTATTCCTTTGAATTATGAATCATTCCAAGAGATACACTGCCATCCAAACTTAGTGAGCCATGGACTCTTTTTCTGGGAGACTAGTGTTCCATGAAATATACTTTTGAAGATGCTGCTATAACCTTTTATTTTTTTTTTAAGATTGTATTTATTTATTTGACAGAGAGAGACAGCCAGCGAGAGAGGGAACACAAGCAAGGGGAATGGGAGAGGAAGAAGCAGGCTTCCAGCAGAGGAGCCTGATGCAGGGCTCGATCCCATAACGCTGGGATCATGCTCTGAGCCGAAGACAGATGCTTAACGACTGAGCCACTCAGACACCCCCTGCTATAACCTTTTAAACAATGGTTATTGACAGCCGAATCAGTCACAGTTAGTGGCTAGCCACAGAAGCTTACTCTGGATTATTTATGGAAGAAAAGAACTTATTATATAACATTGAATAATATATCATAAAATATCTGGGGAGGCTGGAGAACCAGAACTACACGTTGCAGACATGCTGGGGAAGACTCCACGGCTGTCACCACTAAGCACTATGCCTGTACAGCCAACACTACTAGCTTCCAACCTTGCACACCACGATGGTCACTACAACCCTGCACACCACCATGGTCACTACAACCAACATTCTCCCAAGAACTCAGTCAAATTTCTGCTACAGAAGGTGTATCTGATTGGCTGAGTCTAGGTCATGTGGTGATTGTCTAGCTGCTGAGGAGGCTGAGAAAGCAATTATCTGGTATTTCTAACTTCTAAAATGGAGAGGGGGTTTTGTCTCCCTTCAAAATTTATAAGGTGAAGGATTTCTTAAATCCAAGAATGGGATTTTAATCCAATGGTCAAAAAGAATCTTAAAATGTCCATATAATCCATTAATATATTTGCCCTGCATGAACTCTATCCATCCCCCCTGCTCCATGTTTACACTTCAGAAAAATCTCAATTAATATAATGCAACTCAAAGTGCAATTACCCACTCACTAAAGGTGGTGCAACCCAAAGTCTCTTCATTGACTACATCCAGTTGAAAATCTAGAACCTCTAAGTGATGACCTTGGAGTCACATCTGTATATGTGATATCTTAATTAGAAAGTTTACCACTATAACCAGCAAGGTTCTGTTGTAGTTAATAGGAGCCATTCTAACTATTTTAATCAGAAAAGCATTTAATACAGAGAATTAGGTACTAAAAAAATCAGCGCAAAGGGTATAGGAAAAGATCCTGGGCTGGACCTCAAGGAATGACTCCCATAACAGCATAGACTGTCCTGAAAAAGGACATGAAATTTTTACAATAATAGAGAAGGTGGTGAACCAGGAATCTAGCCTTCTAGGTTCTGGTTCCAAGATCATATCACCTTGGCTACAATCTGGGAATAAGGAAGCCACTGTCCTCCTAGAATACACTACCATAGGTACAAGCTGAGATCAGGAAGATGCTGCCAGAGCTGTTAGCTCCAGAGCCATGTCTCACCTGCAAGGTCATGTCAGCAAAATGGAGGCCTCATACTGTGCCAACTCTTCTGTGCTGCCCACAGTTCCCAGTTCAGGTCTCACGTGCAAGCATCACTGTAAAGTGAGTTCATTGCTCAAAGGCAATATTAAGCAAGGCAGCATGATAGTCAATAAAACAGTCTGTAAATCCACCGGGGTGAAGCTATAGTAGAAAGAAGCTTGGTGGGAGAGAAATCCAGATTAAGACTCTCTTCCAATAAAGTCAAATCACTGCTTCGTCCATGATAGGAGGAAAACAGTGTCAAGTGGAGTTTGATTCAGTGCCTGGCTGGAGCCTCTGGATTGTGGCACCAAGTCCAGAGGCTCAGTGTTGGTGCTGCTGCTGGCAAGGTGAGCACTCAACAGTGTCAGTCTCGGAGAAGCTGCGTCAATGTGAGCAGTAGCCCTGATGCCATTCTGCTCCTCGTGTCCTTGAGTGGCCCAGGAGGGGAGTCACATTTTCCTGCCCACAGAAGGGAGTGGAAATGGTACTGAGGAGCTGATGGAGCCAGAGGAGTCTTGCTGACAAGATAAAGTAACAGAGTGAGGGGACTGCCCACTGGAGGCTGATAGGAAAATAGACATCTCAGTCGATGCTTTCGTGGAAGGATGTACCAGGACCAGGTATGATACGCTACATCTCAGAAGATGTCAGCACGGGCAATGTCTCCTATCTGAAGTCATGACATTGCATAATTCTCTGAGATTTAGATGCCACCCAAAGGAGAAGAAAATAAAAATTTAAGGGGCACCTGGGTGGCCCAGTTGGCTCAGCATCTGACTCTTGATTTCGGCTCAGGTCATGATCTCAGGGTTGTAGGTAGAGCCCTGTGTTGGGCTCTGTGCTCAGCAGGGAATCTGCTCAAAATTCTCTCTCTCCCTCCACACCTCCCCACTAAAATAAATAAATAATCTTTAAAAAAAGAAAAGAAAAGAAAAATTTAAAAAGCTGGGACTTTAAACTTCAAATACCTGAAAAATCTCGGATCTGACTATAAAAAAACTTCTGTTTTCATGAAGAAGGGGGGTTTGAGAAAGAATTTTTGGAATATATAATTACATTTCTTTTTGTAATTGTATTCATTATCCTGAAAATGTAGACCCACTATGTAGCATAGGTATTGATGCATTCCTTGAGTTGGTTGACTAGAAACTGCATCAAATGATATAGTGGTTAAAAACACAGATCCACCAAACTGCCCACATTCAAATCCCAGCTCTGATAGCTATTAGCTTGGGTGAGTTACTTACCCACTGTGTGCCTCAGTTTCCATACCTATAAAGCAGAGACGATAATGATAGTAATAGAACCAAATCCATCAGGTTGTTACTAGGACCAAATAAGTAAATATCACTGGAAGGTTTAGAACAGTTCCTGGCACATGCTGCTATATAAATATTTGCATTATCAGATGAAGAATGTTTGGAATCAAACATTAGTCAAACATAGTCTTGAAGCAAATTTAGGTTGAATGATCCTTGAAAGAATTTTGGAAAACTATGTACTTTTAAGTTGACAGCTTTAACTTGGTATTTCAAAGTTTCATTATTTAAATAGCTTCCAAGGACATAATTTCTGGCATACTGTAAATATTAACATTTAAAAATAAAATTTATATCACTTTTCAGAATGTAACCACTAGAATTTAAGTACCACAGAAATTTTATACCCACCTTATCCACTCAAAACTAATACACGCACAAGCTCTTCTTAACAGTTGTAAATTTGGTATCATAGTTCCTCCTTAAACTTGTATTTTTCTCACTCTACTCACAGAATTTTAACCTAATGAAATGCTTTATATACTTTAAAGTATTTTATTGATCACCCTGCCATACTTCTCTATAGTAAAAATATGTACTTAACTGGAATTAAAATGTTAAAATTTCCTTTGACTATAAGAAGCTATGTTAGATAACTTTCATACCTTATTTTACAATCTTTTGCCCTCTTTCTTTCCCCTTTAGCTGTTGCTGTGGTGACCTGCTATATTAGAAGATTGAGGACCGGTAGCTATAACTGCATTCCCCTATCTCTTTTTCAAATTTTTATTTAAATTCTAGTTAGTTAACATACAGTGCAATATTGGTTTCAGGAGTAGAATTTAGTGGTTCATCACTTACACACAACACTCAGTGCTCATCACAAGTGCTTCTCCTTAATACCCATCACCCACCTAGCCCATCCCCCATCCACCTCCCTTCATCAACCCTAAGTTTGTTCTCAATTGTTAAGAGTCTCTGGTTTGGGGGCGCCTGGGTGGCACAGCAGTTAAGCATCTGCCTTCGGCTCAGGGCGTGATCCCGGCGTTATGGGATCGAGCCCCCACATCAGGCTCTTCAGCTATGAGCCTGCTTCTTCCTCTCCCACTCCCCCTGCTTGTGTTCCCTCTCTCGCTGGCTGTCTCTATCTCTGTCGAATAAATAAATAAAATCTTTAAAAAAAAAAAAAGTCTCTGGTTTGTTTTCCTCTTTTTCCTCCCCCCAACCCCCATCCTATATGTTCATCTGTTTTGCTTCTTAAATTCCACATGAGTGAAATCATACGGTATTTGTCTTTCTCTGAATTATTTTGCTTAGCATAATACACACTAGCTCCATCCACATCATTGCAAATGGCAAGATTTCATCCTTTCGGATGGCTGAGTAATATTCCATTGTATACATACCACATCTTCTTTATCCATTCATTCGTCGATGGACATTTGGGCTCTTTCCATAATTTGGCTATTGTTGAATAATGCTGCTATAAACATCAGGTGTATATACCCCTTTGAATCTGTATTTTTGTGTCATTTGGGTAAATACCAAGGAGTGCAATTACTGGATTGTAGGGTAGTAAAAAAAAAAAAAAAGTGCTGCATTTCCTTATCTCTTGCTTTCTGCCTCAAGGCTCTCTGTCACCTCTGTATGTATATTCCCTCAGGAAATTAACTCCACTGAGGCAATCCTCGACCAATAAACATAACCAGTTCAATAATAAACCCTATTTTAAGTATCCCTCCTGTGCTTCACTCTCCCCAGTTCCCCACTCCCGTTCTCCTAGAATCTCTTCCTGAAATATATGACCTGTATAGAAGACCTTATCTTAGTCCCCGCTTCTAGGGGAACCTAAGCTAAAAACATAAGAGTTAACAATTTTTTTAATTAAAAATTTTTAAACATTTTTCCAGATACAATTATCACTATAAGAATCATTAGTATGTCGATCAAAATAAGCATTCAAATGCTGATAATTATTAAATATAAAAGTAAAACTCTATTGAAATTGACACGACTTTCTAAAAACGTGGTTCATTTATCTGTGGGAAGAATGTATACTTATGGCTAGCAGGATTCAGCATTAACTCTTTTATATCAAAAGTAATTCTCAAAATGTTAACTTCTCAGTTTCTGAGCACATGCCACATTTTTTATTAACTCATTAATGAGGATCGGCAAACTGACAAAACCAACTCAAAGGAGGATATAAGAAATGTACATATTTATTGTCAGTAACAAAAAGGAATCCTGAAATAAGACTGCTAGATCAAATACTTAACTGGTTAATGAACCTAAAGTCAATAGAGCCATCACATTTAAGGTTATCTTCTCCCTGGGAAAGAAATCATTTTCATCCTATTAGTTTTCTTATAGGTTAACATCTAACTCCATTGAGTTGTAAAATGTCTGTACCCTATTTAATAGTAAATGGTAAATCAAATTAAGTTATATTCTCTTGGAAAATCGGATAACCCTTTATGCAAGCGTGTTACAACAATGCTCGACAAAAACATTAAGAGTTCCAAACAATTAAAATATGATTTTAATTTACATGCTGTTTTTAAACCCCCTTTTTGTGCACATAATTTTCTCAACACTACTTAGTGTTTTTAGAAATATAAATGCTGAGAAATGGTCACATAAATAAACACATGGGAATGGATGGAGTTTTGTTATTGCAATGGCATTAAATTCTTTCAACTCTTAACTGACTTATTGTGCCCCAAAATCACAGTGATCTAGCATCAAAAATTTCAAATGAAATTTTACATCTTTCAATCATGTAAGCAAAGAAATAGAAAACATCTACTTTGTGAAAGAATTTGTTGCTCATTCATTAGTCATTCACTTTCTCAATTTCTGGGAGGTATACCACAAAGACTTATGAAATACTTGTTAACTACATCTCAGACTTTTTCATTTGCCTTTGAGGTATATTGTATAACCCAATTCCTCCTCAGAAATAGCTAAGAAAATCTTTGCCAATCTGATATACTTTGAGGGGAGGGGGACTAAGGAGGGTACTTGTGAAGAGCACTGGGTGCTGTACGTAAGTGATGAATCACTATATGGTACACCTGAAACTAATATTACACTGTATGTTAACTGGAATTTAAATAAAAACTTAAAAATATATACTTTGAAAAACTCTATTTGTCTTATGTGATTTAAGTATGTTTTAATCAAACATTTGGCTTTCATTCAATTTATAGGGAAAGTCTTATGTATTACCTAATTGGCCAAGTCAGTCTTCACTGTTAAATCAATCAGCTGCATCAGACTTTCTTTCAGAGACTTCAGTTTGGAGAGTTGGAATAGGTGTTTTAAAATCAAATGTATTGACATATAAATTACATACAATAAAATGTAAGTTTACAGTACAATGAGTTTTGACAAATGTATGCACCTTTGTAACCAACACTTCCATCACCACAGAAAGTTCCCTCCTATGCCATTGCAGTTAATTCCCTCCTGTGACCCCCACCCCCTGCTATCCCCATCCCAGGTAATCACTATTTGATTTCTTAGACTATAGGTAAGTTTTGCCTGTTCCGAAACTTCATACAAATGTACTCTTTTTTATGGTCTATTTTATCACACAGCATATTTTTAAGAATGCATCCATGTTGTGGCATGTATCAGTAGTTTGTTCTTTTTTATTCTGAGAAGTATCCCTTTATATGAATATCCCACCATTTATCCATTTATTTGTTGATAGACATTGAGGTTGTTTCCAGATTTTGGATATTATGAATAAAGTTGTTATGAACATTCTTGTAAAAGTTTTTGTGGGTTTTTTTTTTCTTAAGATTTTAAAAATAATTTATTTGACAGAGAGAGAGCACAAGCAGGGGATCAGCAGGCAGGAGAGGGAGAAGCAGGCTCCCTGCTCAGGGAGCCCAATGCAAGACTCGATCCCAAGACCCTGGGATCATGACCCGGGCTGAAGGCAGCCGCTTAACCCACTGAGCCACCCAGGTGCCCCTACAAATTTTTGATTTTGTTTGTGGACCTCTGTTTCATATAATCCATATGGTCATAATCTTGGAATTGCTGGGTTACACAGTAAGTACATTTTTAATTTATAAAGTTAAACTCCCAAACTGTTTACCACAGTGCTTGTATCATTTTACATTACCACCAGCGGTATCCAAGAGTTTCTCCACATCCTCTCCAACACTTGGTATATCAGTCTTTTTAATTTTAGCAATTCCAGCAGGTAGGAAATGGTATCTCCTAGTTCTAATCTGCATTTCTCTGATGCCTAATAATATCACACATTGTCTTATGCTTATTGGCTATTCATATATCTTCTTTTGTGAAGTATCTATTTAAGTCTTTGCCTGGTGGCAACACTGTAATTCCATTTTTCAATTCAAATAAACATGTTAACATGAATCTCTGTTGACAACTATCCTAGCTCCAAATTCTAAGATTAATTCTGAATTCTAAAAGGTGAAGACTTGTCCTAGATGACTTCAAACTTTCCTCTATGCTCCCTTAGAATTCTCCCTTGGGAGAGACCCTTTTTAAAATAATAATTAGGGACTGGAAGAAGCAAATTTTCATTTCCACTATACAACTGTCTGAATTCAAAACATCTCCAAATGGTGCAAATTGCCCATTTCTAATGTCAAATTTTGCTCCTAACAGAACTATGCTTAAGACAGAACTATGAACACGACAAAAAGCCTTTAATCATGGAAGCTTAGTACTATTTCAGTATTTATTTATTTGTTTGTTACCCCAGAGGTTTTTACATAACAGAGCAATGCACCATATTAAGATTCAAGGTGAGAGGTATGCTCTTTTCCTATAAAGTGGGGAAAGGTGAATAATGAAAAGGGAGGTGAGAGTGATAACATTTCCTGGGGAAAAATTTTTTTGATTGTGGTAAGATATATATCTAAAAGTTACCATTTAAACCACTTTTAAGTGTACACTTCTATGGCATTAAGTACCTTCACATTGTTACGCAACCATCACCACCGTCCATCTCCGGAATTTTATCATCTTTCTCAACTGAAATTCTGTAAACACTAGCTCCCCATTCCCCCTTCCCTCAATACCCGGCAACCACATTCTACTTTGACTATGAATTTGACTGGTACGTCATTGAGTGAGAGTCATACAATATTTATCCTTTTGTGACTGGCTTGTTTTACTTAGCATAATGTCTTCAAGGTTCATTGCTGTTGTAGCATGCATCAGAATTTCCTTCTTTTTTAAGACTGAATAACATTCAATTGTATGCATACATCACATTTTGTTTATCCATTCATTCACGGATGGACACTTGAACTGCTTCCATCTTTTGGCTATTGTGAAAAATGCTATGAACATGGGTGTGCAAATATCTATTCAAGTCTCTGCATTCAATTCTTTTGGGTATATACCCAGAAGTGGAACTGGTGCTTCATATGGTAATTCTATGTTCAATTTTTTGAGGAACCCTGGGAAATAACTTTTAAGAAAATAAAGATCTGAATATCAATTCACTAAAATTTCTGTGTTCAAGTTATCTCTTATAAAGTCTATACCCCAGATTGAAAACTCCTGTTCTGAGTCACACCTTGGAACATAAAGGAGATAATGCAACGTGTGGTGGGAAAAAGCATGAGTTTGTGAAGTATGAGAGGCATGGTTAGAACTCAGTATTTACTTAGTCTACAAACTGCAGGCAAGCTAATTTGCTCTCCATAGTTTCCTTTTACATAAATGTGGCTAACAATACTTCTCCCACAGAACTATAAAGACAATAGATGAAAGGAACCTACCAGAGAGGTTGACAATTCACTTAAAGCTACATTGTTCTGGGATCTTGGTACACAGGGCAGAGGAATAACCTTTGCTCTAGAAAAGCATGCCACCTGGTGTCAGCCACAGATGGGCAGAGAACTACAATATAACATAGTGTGGGGCCAGGACTGATGTGCTTGCGGGAGGAGGTACAGGGGACACTTTATCCTCAAGAGAAAGGTCAGGAAAGACTCTCAGCAAGAGGGGGCAGTGGAAGCAAGCCAAGCAAAGACACAAAAGCATAAAAAAGCATACTGTGAGGGGAACTTGAACAAATTTGGTGTCACCACAACACAAAATGCAAAGATGTGCACAGGAACAAACGCAGTTGAAGAAGCAGGCAGCTTCTTAAAGGCCATGCCAAGAGCTTGACTTTCCTCTCTGCCTCGGTTTCATTGTATACTTCAAATTCTTCTGTAAAATGAAGATTGTTATACATCTTTCTCATAGGGCTGTCAGGACTAAGCACAGCCAAAATAGGATAACACACACACAACACTTGGAAGAGTGCCTGGCACATACTGAGGCCCAAATATCCTTATGGTAATACTACTGTCTTGAGGTGGCAAGAAAGGCTTTGAGCAGGGGAGTGATGCTGTCACATTTGCATTTTGAAAAGATCAGTGGGGGAAACAAGAAGGATGGACTGTAGAAGGAGAGAGTGCTGGACATAAGTAGGCAAGTTAAGAGGCTGTCACAATAAATAGTCTAGGAAATAGAAAAAGCCTGCCCTGCACGAAAACAGTGACAGTGAGGATAGAGGGAATTCAGCTATTTAAATAGCAGAAGAGATGGGCTCTGATGCCCATCTGAATGTGGGAGGAGCAGGAGTGGGAAGAATCCTCCCAGTTAGTTTTCTTCCTGAAGTGATCTCCATCCCTCCCTCCATTCTCCAATAACAAAAAGGCCATCACAACACATTTCCTTTCAAAATTTTATTAAAGTTTAATGGAACAATTGATATTTTTAAATTTTTTTGTTAACCTCAGTACAAAAATACAGTTAACGACTTGACAAAAATGGCTCCATCTAGGCCTCGAAGGTTTCTATTTCTGTAACAGTAACAGGGAAAAGCATGCTTCCAGCTGGGCTGAGTCCAAACACACAGCCATTCCTGCACACACATGCGTGCAAACAGGGAAGCCCAAGCAGGAGAAAAGGATGGAAGTTGCCGGGATTCAGGAAGAAGCCCAAGATCATTTCCAGGAGAAAAGGAGAAGAAACGCGTTGGTCTCCTCGGCGGGGGTAGAATTACTGATTTACATTTAGGTTTGTTTTTTGAAATGATAAACTATTTCTGCAATTTTGATACTGTAGAAAAGATGCGACTGGTCTCCTTTCACCACCGAGGTGAATAAAGCGGGAGGAAATGGAAAAAGATTCAAATATTGAAGTGTGAGGAGTACACCTCCAAATGGCTCAAGTTTTGTGTCAAAAGCTGTCATTCTTGACGTTCCATGACAAACAAACATGTAGGAGGGGGGCTGGAGAAGGAAGTCTGCCGCGCTCTACTGGATCCACAAACGTGGAGACCAGCTACGGTCTGCAGAAGTCTTCCACAGTGAGAGCGCTCCTCCCCATGTAGGCAGGAGCAAGGTTTCCTGGTTGGTTTAATTGTTCTGAGCGATTCCTCATTACTCCCTCCCCTCCTGCTTTCCTTCCAGAACACTATCTCTGATGAAAGAAGGGATATAGTCATGTTACAACTCATCTTCAAGATGTTTCTCTCTGAAGGCATCCCCCGTCAGCCTCTCCTGAGCTTCCTTCATCCCCTGAATAACTGTGAAATAAAGGTTGGGGGGAGAACGTATGAAGTAGGTTTTTAATATCTGACATTTGACAACTAACATAGATTTTCATTACAAGAGAAATATGACAGGAGCACAGGATCTGGACTCGAGATCTAGTTCTGGATTTTAGTCCTGGGAAGTAATTTACCTCTTTGAATTTGTTTCCTCATCTATAAAATGAGGTAATGCCATTTACTTCACACAGGATTATTATAAAAATTAAATGAATGGATAATAAAAGACCTTTATAAATTATGAAATACTACAAAAAATACTACTAGTGACTATGGCTCATCCTCCAGGATTAGGGCTGAATCCCTGTCACAGACTACAGATGTTCATTGTTAAGGGAATAGAAAACACCCTCCTACCATTCCCTTGATATTCTTTTGATGAACGCTGCATTTAAATCATTTCCTGTGGAAGTTACAGGAGAGAGTGTGCATGTGTTCAGAGTGGAAATGGTCTTCAATGGAGGAAGCAGTCATTTCTAGCATCAACTCTACAGAGAAGCAACCAAATTCTCAGTAAAAAAAAAAAAAAAAAGAGCTGAACTATCTCAGGACATCTCTCTTGTCGACTTAGCTTCAAGGAGGGCAGCTGTTTCGGTACAGGCTCTCTGTACAGCGACAGGCCAGGAGCTGGGTTGGGCCAGAGTCTGTAAAGCCCAGAAAGCAAGCCTATAACCTCGTAAGATCCAGGCAGTGTAGTTCGTTATTTCCCATTTGCTGTGCCTAAGCCTTTGGTAAAGCCACGCTTGATGTTCGAGTTTCATGTCCGCTGAGCCTCAGGGGATTCAGACAAGCATCTTGTGTCCGCATTTGGACTAATGTGTTAAAAGATGATGGCAGTGGGAAGTTGGATGAAATTCTAAAGGGAAGGTGAATCTCCAAGGTCAAGAGTTGGGGGCCTAAAGTCTAGCTGCCCTTCCCATGTGGGAAATTTCCCTCTAATAACAGCCTCCAGTGATCTGCATTTGGGTAAGGAAGATCACATTTTCCTTACCCATGGGAAGGAGATAACCTCTCCAGATCTCTTTCCTCTCCCTATTCTGAGAAATGAGTTCCAAGGACTCAGACATAAAGTGAGCAACGACCTAGCAGCATGGCAATGCGGGACACATGGTAACTTGGCAAACAACCCACTCTTATAGATGACAGGAGGAACTTTGGTAGGAAAACAGGGACAGTACTTAGCATGAATTCCAACCCCTGCCTCTAGAATGATTGTGCTCAAGGATTCGAGAACAAGAAGGCCTGACATGATTTCGACCTTCCTTCACCTGTTTGTGCTGATGCTATTCTCTCCACCTGGAACATGCTTTTTGCATTCTTCTGCTGGCTAGATCTCATTCTTCAGGATTCGGTCCAGTCACTGTGTCCCCCAGCAAGCCTGCATACTCTCCATGTTGGGCTACACCCCCCACCCTTGCTTCCATAGCTTGAAATGTCCTCCATCTGCCCATAGAGACAAATTCCTATCCTTCTAGGTCCAGTTAAAGTTTACTATTTATGAAACCTCTTAGACTTGATCACATAACGGCACTCCCCCTCCTCTGAATTCCTATAGGAAGAGCAGCATTACCACAGTGGGAAAAAACTTAAGTTCTGGACTGAAATTCTGGCTCTGCAACTTAATTTTGAGACCACAGGCAAGTGACTGTCTCCATGAACCTCAGTTCTTCAGTTTCCTGTGGTTCAGTTAGCTCCAAACTGCACTGTAAGCAGCTAGGGAAAGGGCTCAGTCTCATCTTTCTCCTATATTCTACACAGGTTCTAGCCAAAAGCTAGTCATGCTTGAGATGCTCAACTAACACGCAGCATCTAATCTCCTCCCATAGACCTTGCATGTGGTTCGTCCTACTTAAATTTAGCAGCAATTCTCCCCCCACCCCCAACATAACCATACCTTGCTCAGCACTGATGTAGAAATACTTGTAGCTGGGGTTTCCATTCTCATTGATGATTTCAGGATGCACCTTGCCACTGGGATCTATTGTAGACAAAATGGCACAAGGATTGCAGTAATTATAACAGAGAGGTATTTCAAATGCTATATAGTATATTAGGCCTTCTAGAAAATGACACTTGCCCATCTTTCTAGCCCCTTATCTCACCACTCTACCCCTTGTGTTTTATGCTATAATCACAATGAATTTCTTGCAGCTCCCTGAACTCAAGTCCCCCATGCCTTGGCATATATGCTGTTCTCTCTTCCTGGCATGTTCCCTTTCTTCTTGATGATGGTGGGATCCTACATTTCTGTTTGTCTCCCCAAAAGAATCCAGTGGAATGCTGAGCAAAGATTTGACGGTCATTAAATTTAACATCTTTTATAGTTTGTGGAAAGACATTTGTCTGATTTTAGTATTCCACTGCCTCAGTTGCACTGTGAGGTCGAGGGTAGGAACTGTAGCTTATCTCTGTCCCTGTAGTGCCTAGCACAGTGCTTGACATAGGCTGATACACAAATGAATAATGGATGATGAGTACTCTGTCACCGCTCACAAAAACAGTTATTTAATGGAAAACATTTTCCTTCAGACTTGAAGTTCTGGCATTCGGAACTCCCCCACTCTCCTGAAACTGGCTTTTGTTTGTTTTTGTTTTTAACCATCCTTGTATAGTTTCACTAGATGGGGTCAGTGCCTTGACTCCTTAATCTCTCCCTCCACATCACAGATCCCCAGATTAAGGTCTTTCACCTTACCCAGGAAAAGGATTCGTGGAATATAACCTCCATCAGGGCTGAAATCTTCATCCTTGGGCTCCTCTTCATCCTATTAAGTGTAAACCTTAAGTCAGATCATGTCCTTTTCTCTTCAAAAGCTTTCAGTGGCGGGGAGCCTCATGGCAACATTGGTTGTGTGACCAACTCTTGGTTTTGGCTCAGGTTGTGATCTTGGGGTTGTAAGACTGAGCCCCAAGTCAGGCCCTACACTCAGTGCAAAGTCTGCTTAAGACTCTCTCTCCCTCTGCCCCTCCACCGTGCTCTGTCTCTTTCTTAAATAAATAAATAAATCTTAAAACAAAACAAAACAAAATAAAAACCTTTCAGGGGCTTCCCCTCTCACTCAGGGTAAAACCCCAAGTCGCTACAGTGGCCTAAGAGGCCCTACATAATCTGCACTTCTCTAACTTTATGTCCTACCCCTTGTCCAGTCTTTTCCAAGGATGCTAACCTGCTTGCTGTTGCTGTCCTTAAACAAGCCAGGCGTGCACCTCACTCAGGCCTTTGCACTTGCTCTTACCCTCTGCCAGGACACATTTCCTCCATTATTCACAGGGCTTACTCCCTTTTTCATTTCAAGTCTTTGCTCAAATGTCACCTTTTCTAACCATGTATTTGAAATTGCAAAGCATCCCCTCCACCCTTCATTTTTAGCCATAGCATCTACCACCATTTGACATATTTTGATTAACTTATTTGTCTATCTCCCCATATTCAATTTCCCATATGTAATTTCAATAAGGGTGGGGAATTTTGTCTGTTTTTCCATTGCTGATTCCCAATACCCACATCACTGACTTGCACACAGTATTTCTTGAATCAATGAATTAATGAGACTGACATTTTAGCCATAATTATGGAGTTACAGTCCTCCCAGGAGATATGACCACATAGTTAGCTTTAGTTTAAAGAAATGTCTGAATTTGGAGAATGCTCACGTAAGACATTTCTGTTTCCTTCGAGTGGTGATTCTAACTTAGAAAGTGATGAGAAGTTCATATGCATAAGAAATTAACAGTAATTGTTGTCATTTTTGGTGTGGATCCCATTTCAGGAGTTAAACGGGATTTCTTCAAACTCCAATATAATTTTGACTTGAGTGAGGTGTGTCAGCATTCAGGCTATCCACCAGTTACGTAAGCAATCCTTTACAATTCCTTAGCTGCCTCAACATTTCCCGTTAATATGCTCAAAAGATTTCCCGTCCTAAGTTTAAGTAAATATTATCTTTACAGAAACTTAGGGCTCGAAGTTTCATCATAGAGCATCCAAGCATCCCTCATTTGAAGAGCACAGCCTAAAAGGCAGCACAGCTAGGTCAAGTACCTATTCTTAATCACTTATTAGGCTCTATGATCTTGACTAACTCACCTAATTTCTTTGGTCCCAAGATGTTCAAAATGGAGATAGTCCCAATGGCCAAAAAATCCCTTCTAAGATCTGATATTCTAATTTGAGATTACAAGATGTATAATCTATGTCAAGTACATAAAGGATATCTAATGAAGAAATAAGAAGGCTGTATACACAAGCCCAGCACAAAGAAGGGGCTCAACTGCATCACATTTTGCAGGAATCTGTGTCCTGCATGTGTTTTTATACCTTTAGTTCAGCCATTAAATGATGTAAAACATGTCGTAATTATAGACTAAGATTGAAGGGACCTTAAAATGTAGTCATCTTATTTCTCTTCCTCTTCCTCTGACAAGTGGAGGCTAGATGGCCTTCTACAGCTGACACATAAGCCTTAGTATTAGAGGTCAAGAGGAAAACATTTGTATACAGGAAGCCAGCTCTGCTGAGTACGATTTTACATCATTAACGAAGATAATTTTAGAACAGCGAAGACTGGAAATCACAGCAGAAAGGAGAAATTCTCAAAGTCTTACCTCAAGATTCACCATCACAAAATTGTGGGAAAGTTCTGAAATTTCTGTAGATTCTGCAAATTTGGGCTTTAAAGCTAGGAGGGGAAAAAAATTTTTAGAATAGATGAAAACATCATCGTCATACCCAAACCCTAATTGGCTGAGTTGATTCAAATAAATGAAAAAAAATTTTTTTTTTAACTCCTAAGAACCAGAAATCAGGACACCTGAATTCTGGTCATGCTTCTGCCACTTACTCACACAGGTATGTCACTGGAGTGACTGACTTCATCTCTCTGAAGCTTTTATCCTATTTATAAAATATGGATAATAGCATGCAAATGAAAAAATTATTTCTATTTGCTTTTTATAGCCACATTTCAAGAACTTCTATTGAAGTAACAGACAAAAGAGTAGCATTACAACATATATATATATAATTACATTATTTACACTAATCTTGTACTCCTTTTCCAACTAGGATTCTGTTGAGTGTAACATACCAAACAAAAGAAAAAACCTGATTGGGAAGTAGCAAGGTGGCGCAGCAGAAAGAACACATGCCACAAATAACCTTGAGCTCTAATTTGGTTGCCACCTCCTCCAGGAAGACTTCCCTAACCACTTCTCATGTCTCTGTATATTTCAGTTTCCTATATTTACTGTCCATACAACTACCGTAGCACTTAATCCTATATTCTCCCTAACCATATCTCAATTGCTTTACCTTCCAACCCCTTGCAGAGGTAACTGCAAACGTCTTGAGAGCAGGGAATCTATGCCATATATTTCTTTGGTATTCCTTAAAGCTATCAGCAGTGCTGGGACAAAGTCTGGCTAATATTTTTAAGTGTTAATATTTAATAACACATTGGAGGTTTGATTATTTGCACTTACCTTTGCAAGCTCCACACCAGGACTTGTGGATAATCACCATCAGAGGCAAGCCACTTAAAAAGAAAACAAAAAAATTACAATCTAGTAATTCCACTTAAGTGTATCCTAACAAAATGACCACCTTATAAAGACAAAGTTTAATGTACAAAGACGTTCATGTAGTATGATTCAGATTAAGAAAATTTGTAGACAACCTAAATATTAAATATAGGTTATTGCAATAAAATTATTGGTAAGTTCTGACATTCCTATAAATTCTGCAAATTTGTGTATTAAAGCTAGGGAGAAAAGACTAGAAGAGAAGAAAACATTAAATTACAGTATTTCTAAATGTTATAGTTCTGTAACCATTGAAAATGTTAATAAAACTTTTCATTGGTATGTCAAATTAAAAACTAGAATGGGGTGCTTGGCTGGCTCAGTCAGTATAACATGTGACTCCTGATCTTGGAGTCGTGAGTTCAAGACCCATGTAGGGCATAGAGCTTACTTGAAAATAAATTTGAAGAACAAATATAGGGGTGCCTGGGTGGCTCAGTCAGTTAAGCATCTGCCTTCAGCACAGGTCATTATCTCAGGTCCTGGGATTGTGGGACTGAGTCCTTTGTCATATTCAGCAGGGAGTCTGTTTCTCCCTCTTCTTCTGCCCCCTCCCTGTTCGTGTTCTCTCTCTCTCAAATAAATAAATAAAGTCTTTTAAAATAAATAAATAAATCCTCACAACAATCCTAAGGTATATACTATTAATGTTCTCATAAAAGAAAGGAGAAAACGTAGACTAAGATTCCTAAGAGATTAAATATTTGGCCACACAAAATCTAGGTTCCGCCACTTACTAGCTAATTCATTAATTCTGACTCCAAAACCAATGTTCTTTCTGACCACTATTGTCTACTTCAATTTAGGACGACAATCCACAACCAATAATCAACTAACTTTGAATCAGAGAATAGAGGTTGGAAAAGGCCTTAGAAGTTGCCTAGTCCAAGCCTCCATTTCACCCAGAAATTCTAATATATCATCTAATATATTATATGTAATTACAATACATCCACTATATCTAGTATAACAAAAGGTGATCCAATTGCCTGATGAACAAGAAACACTTCACCAACCAAGGCAACCCATCCTTTTAATAGCTCCATGCACTTAGAGCAGTTAAGGAAACCTTGCTCCCTCCTCTCTCCCAAGCAAACTCCTATTTATCTTTCTAGAGCAGAGATCAGCAAACTATAGTCTGTAGACCTGATCCAGCCCACTGCCTGCTTCTGTAGAGTGGTAAGATACAAATTTTTTTTTTTCCCTAAAAGGAAATGAAAGAAATGTACCAAAACATAATAGTAGTTATCCCTAGGTAATGGGATTGTGGATTTTACTATACTTTTTCTGTATTTTCCAATTTTTCTATAATTAAATGTAATTTTTATAATTAAGGAGGAAAAAAACTTCTTTTTTAAATGATGAGCAACATAATCCACCTGAACCACTCTTGGCCAGATGAAGCTCTTAAGCTCTCAAGGCTCAAATGCCAACTTGTAGGAGAGTCCTACGTAAGCAGCCATTGACTTTCTCCATCTTCCAACCCCTGTATCACCACACCACCATACACTGTATAAGACGATCACTGCATTTACTACAGTGAACTCTATTACTTCCCTGCCTCCCTGCAACAGACTTGGGAGTTTCATCTTTAAATGGTTGAAAAACAAATCTAAAACATAGTACCTTTTGATGTTAAAATTCAATATAATTCACCCTTCAGTGTAGTTTTATTGTCATTATTATCATACTCATTTGTATACTTATTGTATATGGCTGTTTTTGTGATACAATGTGCTACAGTTAATAAGCTGCAACACAGACCTTATGGCCTACTAAGCCCAAAATATTTACTATATTATATTTACTTTGTTGACCAATGTTCTAGAGTGAAAGTTCAAATGTTAACTACATGACGCCTTCTCAAAACTTCTTTCTCTCAACAGCTAATTTTCCTTTCCTCCTCTGGGGTTCCAAAGCATTCTGTCATCATCCTGTAACTACCAACCCTTTTCATCCCATAATCATGTTTACTTGTTTGTATTTTTCACCAAACTATTAATTTCTCTAAGGCAAAGACTGTATCTAATTCATCTCTGAAAATCACAAATGCTGGCAAGGTACGCACCCACCATCTGTTTAAGGAAATCAATGAAAGAATGAAAAGAAGCTTAAAGTGATATTTGCCCTGAAATACAGAATAAAGCACAACAGTTATAGAAGTTGTCATAATTATTCTAGCTAGACCAAAATATCTAGTCTCTCACTAAGCACTATCAAAGTACTATTTTGGTCAGAGGCATAATAAGTGATATTCCTGGATCTAAATATTGCATAATGTAAATTACATGAAGAACATTAAGTTACATTAAGTGAAAAAGATTCCAGCAGACTTTCTTCTTCTAAAAGATTTTATTAGATGAAATAATCTAGTAGTTATGTCTTTCACTTCCACTAAAACCAAAACTTCCCAAGGACAGAAACCAGTGGATTTATCTGTGACCCCCTGGCCCCAGGACAGACTAGCAAGAAGTAGGCACAGTACTCAAAAAACTGTTTGTGGTATGAATGAAGGGACAGTGCAGATGCAGAACTGAGCCATCTTCAGTTCCTGCTCATAATTGTTTTAAAACAATTCACCCATCCAGTCTGCTCTCCCACAAGTGGAGAAATCATCAATGTGTGACATCCCAAGTAGAATCCAATCTAAACGAACCGTGTCCACCTGAGCTCTGTCCCCTGGAGAAATGTGCCAACAAGCCAGTTCTCCATTTTTTTCTAGTCTCAATTTATGCTGTAAACTCAAGGCCTGGCACAGAGCAAAGCGCGAGTAAATCAGTCACAACAGCTCTAGTATCACACACCAACATACTCTGCAGACCTTGAGACTACTCTATCAAGAAAACCAGAGAGCAGTGGAGGTTAGACGAGGAGCCATGGCTTGCCCCCCCCACTCCCTCTGGTTAGTGAAGGCTCTGGCTCAGATACTGCAGAAACATGTTGGCCAGCTGAGGCAGGTTCTCATTGTTGGGATGCATTTTGGTGTAGGAAATAAACTGGCGACGGAGGCGACTCAGTTCTGCCATGGTCAAAGGCCGGGTAAACTGCAGGTGCTCGGTGGTGCCAGGAAGCTTAAGAAAGTCTCCAGGGACCGCGCTCTTCTGCGCTTCCATCAGTCCCGCCAACACCTGGCTTGTGACCTGATCCAACTGGTGCAGAAAGTTGCCAGAGGCAAGGGGCTGGGACTGTGTAGACTGATGGGGTGGGGGAGCCTGGTTCTCAAACAAGGCAGCCCGTATCTCTGCCAGGGGCAAAGGCTCCTCGAAGCCCACCAAGGTGAACAGGGGCCGGTCCCAGCGGTTCCGAGAGTCTGGAGCCTCAAAGCGCTGCGTTAGGGCCTCCATAAGTTCAGGAGGGTAAAAGGCACTAGACACACGCTTTGCAGATTTACCGAATTCTGGAGTCACAAGAGCTGGAAGATCTGGCGCCCTGGTTTCCTCCTGCTCCAGTTCCTTAGGTACGTCGGCCTGGGTTCTTGAACTTACTACAAAGTCCATTGCTTGGGGTTCCCTAAGGACACTGCTGCTGGCCGCCAGAGGTCTCCCTCCTTCCTCAGTGCGCGGCCTCCAGCTCACACTGGCGTTCTGGTGGCTGTCTGCCGCACCCGCCGCCCGAGGTCCCCCGCTCAGACCACCTGGCCGTACGCAATATACCAAGCAGAGCGGGGTGCGCGCCGCCCGCGCGAGGCAGTAGAGCTCGTAGCGGAATCCCTTGATGTAGTTAAGGGAGTCGAGGATGACCACATCGTGGCGACTCAGGCGCCGCTCCACCGCAGCTCTCAGAGCCCCGCGCAACGCCTTCTCACGGGCCGAATCGCCGTACACGGTCGCGTCCTCTGTGCCCAGCACCGCCGCGTCATCCACCACGTACACCGCGCGGCCCTCGGCCTCTAGCGCCCCACGGAGCTCCTCCGTGCGCCGGCTCTTGCCGCTGTACGGCAGCCCGCAAAACACCACGAGTGGCATCCTTACAGGGCGCGGCCATATGCAACCGCGCAGCGTCAGCTTCCGGGGTGTCGACGTCACGCTCACAAACCGGAAAGGCAAACTGCACTTCCTGTTCCTCTCGATTCTTAAAGGACCTACTGTTGCTATGGAAACGCGAGTTCTACTCCATTAAACCTAGGCCCTGCTCTCTCAGAAAGGTGATGGAAACTAGAATGACATCAGTTATTTATGTCAAATAGGCATCAAAAGAATGTGATTCTCCTTGTGGCCAAAGACTATGCCCAACCATTTATAATGGGGCCTTAATGAGCATTAAACATTGCAAAAACAATCAGCACTATATTTAGCATACAAAAAGACCATTCACAAATGCTAGTTCCCCTTCATCCCTTACACCTAGTGACTCTCAGTAACTGTTTACTCAATAACCATTTCAATCATTAAACTTCTCCACGACTGGGAATTCAAAAATGAACATCAAACATTTCCCCCATAGGAGGTTAAGGGTCTGAATGTGAAAAATCAAGCACCTACAAGCAGAGTAAGATAATACTATAATGAATAGAGTAGGTTGGGATGTAAAAGTAGAGAAGAGAAAAACAAACTGCCCCCCAAAAAGACTTAAGACTTTATCTAGGAATAGTCATTTGCTTTAGAACTTGAAAAACTAACAAATTTTTCTCCTGGGTAAGGTTGCCTGATAAAATACAGGATGCCTAGTTAACCTTGAATTTCAGATAAGCAACAACAAAAAAATGTTTTTAATATGTCTCAGATATTGAATGGGACGTATTTAAAATTACTTCTTAGTCAATACCAGCGCAGGACACCTGGGTGGCTCAGTCGGTTAACCATCTGCCTTCAGCTCAGGTCATGATCCCAGGGTCCTGGGACGGAGTCCCACACTGGGCTCCTTGCTCAGTGGGGAGTCTGCTGCTCCCTCTTCCTCTGCCTGCAGCTCACCCTGCTTGTGTTCTTTCTCTCTCTGCCAAATAAACAAAATCTTTTTTTTAAAGTAATAAATAAAATAAAACTATTTCTTATTTACCTGAAATTCAAATTTAACTGGGCATCCTTATTTTTATTTGTTAAATCTGGCAACCCCATTCTACAGAATGTGTGAGACTAAAAGCCATGAAGCTGTAGGATCTGTTCTAGCAAAAACAAACACAATACAGTTGACCCTTGAAAAACATGGGTTTGGATTGCACAGGTATACTTATAATGCAGATTTTTTTTTTACAGCACAGTACAATAAATGTATTTTCTCTTCCTTATAATTTTCTTAACATTTTTTCTCTACCTTACTTTGTTGTAAAAATACAGTATTTAATACATATACAAAATATATGTTAATGGCCTGTTTATGTTATCGGTAAGGCTTCCAGTCAACAGATTACTGGTAGTTAAGGTTTTGGGGACTCGAAAGTTATATGCAGATTTTGACTAAGCGGGTGGTCAGCACCCCTAACCCCCAGCATTGTTCAGAAGTCAACTGTAAATTTTCTAGGTGCAGAAGTGTGTTTCTGTCCAAGTATGCGTGTATATAAAGTAAATGCACATTTATTGGGTCTTTCATCTCTCCGGTACAGTATAGTGGAGAACATTCAAGTATTGGCTCTGTCACTTACTAGCTGCGTAATCTATTGACAAGTTATTTAATCACTGTGTGTCTCAATTTCCTCTCCTGTAAAATAATAACAGTATTCTTTCACAGGCTGAACCAACCCCATTAGTTACAAGGATTAAATAAATTAATGCATGTAAAGCACTTAGATCAGTGCTCTAGCCTTCTCTCCCCTGCTCTCCCTTTTCTTTCTCCTTTATCAGTTATTTGCATCAGTGCATAGACTGAAACTAATTGAAAGTTAAGACTATTCAACTTGAAACTGTTAGGCACTGTGGTTTACTGGTTGAGTACGGGCTCTGAAGCCAGAATGCCTGGGTTTGAATCTTGGCTCTACCACTTACTAGCTGTGTGATCTTAAGCAAGTTACTTAACTGCTCTGTGCCTTAGTTTTCTCATCTCTAAAATGAAGGTAACAGCAGTATCCAACTCAAAACAGCTGTTGTGAGAATTAAATGAGTTAATTCACATAATTCAGTGTCTGATGCATAATAAGCACTTAGTAGTAGTAGTTATAGTAGTAGTATTGTCTGTTTTGGCATAACCCTTCACCTGAAATTAATGTTAAGTTGATGGCTGGAAAATGTCTTACCAGCACAAATAACCTATTGAATGTATTTTTTTTAAAAGCAGTCTCCAGGCCCAACATGGGGTTGAACTCATGACACTGAGATCAAGAGTTGCATGCTCTACCCAACTGAGCCAGACAGGCACCCCCTCCACCATAAATAACCTAAAACCGTATCTTGTACCTGGCAGCTGCTTCCTTCTTCCCATCTTCTAGTGTCCTCCAATGAATGTGATCTCCAAAACCTGGAAGGAAAGAGCCTTATAAACATTCACCCGTAAACAAAGGGCAAAGACCCAAAAAAGGAACATGCCATGTTCACAAGATACGCATAAAAAAGTTTTCCTCTGTCTAGAGCATGGTGTTCAAGTCCCAGCTCCACCACTTTCTAGGTGTATGGGACTATGAACAGTCCCATACCTCAAGCCTCAGTTTTCTTTCATACCTATAAAATAGAGATACCACCACCTATTCATAGTTTTTAAGGAGATTAAACAATGGCTGTGAAAGGCTTTGTAAACTAACACTGAGTATGCAAATAATACTATAAGAACAAATGAGAATTTTCCACAGAGTAAACGTAAAGTGGGTCATACAAATCATTACTAGTTGGAGACAATATAGCACATAGATTTAGATCATAAATACATGGGTATGTGACTCCACTTCCTATTAAATGTGTGAATGTAGTAAATTCCCCGAGTCCCAATTTCTTCATCTTTAAAGTCAAGATAATAATACCTACCTCCAAGTGTTGGTGTAAAGATTAAATGAGATAATGTATTTAAAGCTACTCTTATTATTTCCCTCATTCTGCCAGAGTGATCTTTTAAAATCATATCTCTGCTGGGTAAAAACCTTTCAGAAGCTCTCCAATTACCTAAAAAGAAAGGTCAAACTCTGGTAGCAAGACTTACAAAGCCTTTCAGAATATGGCATCTGCCCATCTCCCCAGGCTCACTTTACACGCTTTTTCTAAAATTCTATATACAAAACTATTTTCATTTCCTCAAAACTGGCTGCCTCCTTGGTCTTTTCTTCCACCCTCTCTTCCAATTCATTCTTCAAGTATAAACTTAGAGGGCATCTTTACTTCTGGTAAATCTTCCCTGACTCCCAGGCATCCCGGTGGCTCGGTTAAGCATCCGACTTTGGCTCAGATCATGATCCCACGGTCCTGGGACTGAGACCAGTGTCAGGCTCCCTGCTCAGTGGGGAGTTTGCTTCTCCCTCTGCCCCTCCCCCTGCTCCCGTGAGCATGCACACGCTCTCTCTCTCTCTCCTTCTCAAATAAATAAATAAAATATTTAAAGAAAAATCTTCTCTGACTCCCAAAGCACCACCTTCTTGCCCCATCATAGCACTTCCCAGGCTGAACTGTAAATGTTTATATGCCTGTCTCCCTCACTCTAAAGGGAATTCCCAAAGGGCTGAGACCGTATCTGTCTTATTCCTTCCAGTTTCCCCAGCATTGAGCACTACACATGGCCATAGTAAGTGCTCCATAAAAATATTTATTGAGTAAATGAATCTTATTTTGGCCATATCATGTAAATGACTTAATTTTATATTTGGAAGATGTTGAGTGATCATTATAATGCTGTCATTTATTGGTCACCTTATATGTGCTCGTGTTAAATACACATCGTTTCATTTAAATTTGGCCTGAACAATAACCCTTTCTATATTTCCCTATACTTCTGTTTTCTCATTAGTAAAATAGGTATAATAATATCTATATCTCATAAGATTATTACTGAATATTACATAAGAAAGACTATATATATTACCTTAGCACACTGCTTAGCATTTTATAAATGATCAGTAAATAGCAGCTTTGTTTGTTATTCTTTATAGCTTGAGACTTCTAAGGCTCAGAGAAGTTATACAACCTGTACCAGGTCACATAGCTGGTAAATGGCCACGCTGGGATTTAAACTTCAATTTTATGACTTCTCTGTTATTATACTATCTTTGGAGCCTTTCTTTCCCTGAAATAAATTCAAATTTCCATCATTGTTACCGCAGGGGAATAAAGAGATCATCCAAATTACCAAAGGGAGGCAGTGTCCAAACTAATCATCATCATTTTTCATTCCCAACAGCATGAATTGCTAGCCAAGAGAAAATGTGTCGTTTGCCCAGGGCCCAAAGTCCAATCCTGATGAGTCAATGATTAAGTGAGAGTGAAACTCTGAGAACTGGAAGGTGCCTAATGTGACTGATCACCATCATTCTACCTGCCAATAGCTAAACTCAGCCAACTGAATCCTGCTTTGGTGGGAATGCACAACTAGACAGGCTGGAGGGATATCCACCTACAAAACAATAACATCCCAGATAAAATGGACTTTCAAAATGTACTCACTGGACTCACAGTGATAAATACAAACACAAAATAAGCTAAAACTGGATGAGGAATAGTGAGCAACAACAAAAGGGAAGACTGACCTGAAAGGAACATCCATTACAACAGAGCAAAACGGAGGAGATATATCTGAGACTCGATATTAAACCAACTCAAAAAAGACTAATGTGATAATACCCCAGGTTTCCAGATGAATCAAATGCCAAACCTTTTAGAGGGAAGTAATCCCCTCTTTAGGCCTCCAGAATAGCCACAGATGAACAATTATGAATTCACAATCCTAGATCCCCAGGCATGTAAGAAAACAAGCCACCACAAGTAAGAATCAGAAGAAGCAACAAACAGAGTTAGACCCCTAAGGACTTTGGATATTAGAATTAGCCATAGGATACAAAATAACTATGTGTGAACAGCTGAGGAAATAATACACGGGATCACAAAAATGGGAAAGCAATACAGGGAATAAATAGGCAAATCTATAAAGGCACCAAATAAAACTTTTAGAAATTAAAAATATAGGAGTGCCTGGTAGTTCAGTTGGTGGAGCATCTGACCCTTAGTCTCAGGGTTGTGAGTTCAAGCCCTACATTGGACATGGAGCCTACTTTTATTTATTTATTTTTTAAAGATTTTATTTATTTATTTGACAGAGAGAGACAGCAAGAGAGGGAACAGAAGCAGGGGGAGTGGGAGTGGGAGAAGCAGGCTTCCTGCTGAGCACGGAGCCCGATATGGGGCTCGATTCCAGGACCCTGGCATCATGACCTGAGCCGAAGGCAGACACTTAACCGACTGAGCCACCCAGGTGCCCCTGGAGCCTACTTTTAAAAAATTTGTTGGAGCTCCTCAGTGGCTCAGTTGGTTAAGTGTCTGACTCTTGATTTCAGCTCAGGTCATGATCTCAGGGTCATGAGATTGAGCTCCGTGATGGGCGTAGAGCCTGCCTGGGATTCTCTCTCCCTCACTCTCCCTCTGCCCCTCCCCACCTCCCGCTCTCTCTCTGTCTCAAAAAAAAAAAAAAAAATTGTTGAAATATAAAATCAATGGACATTCAGTGATAAAAAGAAATGAGCTATTAAGCCACAAAAAGACACAGAGGAAACTTACATGCATACTGCTAAGTGAACAATGCCAACATAAAAAGGCTACATAATATATGATTCCAACTACAGGACATTCTGAAAAAGGCAAAAATATGAAAACTGTAAAAAGATCAGTGGTTGCCAGGGGTTCACGAGGGAGGGAGGGATAAGTAGGTGGAACACAGAATTTTTATAGCAATGAAACTATTCTGTATGATTCTGTAATGGTAGATATATGTTATTATGGACTAAATTGTGTCTACCCTACCAAATTGGTATGTTGAAGTCCTAAACCACAATACCTCAGAATATGATTGTATTTGGAGACAGGGTCTTTAAAGAGGTAATTAAATTGAAATGAGGTCATTAGTGTGGGCCCTAATCCACAATAACTGGTGTCCTTTTAAAAAGAGATTAGGACATAGACACATATAAAGGGAAGACCATGTGAAGGCACAGAAAGAAGACAGTCATCTACAAGTAGAAACCAATCCTGCCAACCACTTGATTTTGAACTTCTAGCCTCCAGAATTTGAGAAAATAAATTTTTGTTGTTTAACCAAGTCTGTAGAATTTGTTATGGCAGCCCTAGCAAATTCATATATATCTTATTATATATTTGTCAAAACCCATAGGATGTAGAGCACAAAGGTGAACCCTAATGTAAACCATGGACTTTGGTTAATAATAATGTATCAATACTGGCTCATCAATTTTTATCAATGTACCACACAATGCAAGATGTTAATAATAGGGAAAACTGGGTAGTGAAAGTGAGGGGAACTCTATTTTCAGCTCAATTTTTTTTATAGACCTTACACGGCTCAAAAAATAAAATATATTACTTTAAAAAAATTCTATGGAGGGGTGTCTGGCTGGCTCAGTTGGAAGAGTGAATGATTCTTGATCTCGGGGTTGTAAGTTTGAGCCCCATGTTGGGTGTAGAGATTAGTAAAAAAAAATAAATAAACTTTTTTTTTAAATAAATAAACTTTAAAAATATTTTAAAAGTTTAAAATTCAATGGATAGGTTAAAACAGCAAATTAGAGACAGATGGAGAGATAAATCAAAGGTTATCCAGATTGCAGCACAGAGAGATAAGATAGAAAACGAGAAGGTGAGGCCAAGAGATATTGAGTAGATTAAGAAAGCTAGTATAAAAAAAGTTGGGAGTTTCAGGAGTGTCTCAGAGGCTCAGTCAGTTGAGGGTCAGACTCTTGAATTCGGCTCAGGTCATGATCTGAGAGTCGTGAAATCAAGCCCCACATCAGGCTCCACAATCAGCAGAGTCTGCTTGAGATTCTCTTCTCTCCCTTTCCCTCTACCCCTCCCCCTGCTTATGCTTGCTCTCTCTCTGTCTCTAAAATAAATAAACAAATAAATAAATAAGAGACAAAACTAAAACACTGAACACTTGCTTATAAGTAAAGAGGAGGTGATTGAAGTTGCAATGTTCTAAGAACCTCTTACCATTGGAGGGTTAAGATATTAATGTTATATTTTGTAAGTATGCAAGTAAAATTTCAAAAGTAACCACCAAAAGAATAGAACTACAGTGCCAACTTCCAAACTAATAATGGAGATAAAACAAAAAAGAACAATTAAATACTCAACCCCTGAAGTAAGGGGAGGAAAAAAGCACAGAAAAATCAGTAGTAATGCAAACCAGATGAGAGAAATAAGATCAGCTCTGTCAGGGTGCCTGGGTGTCTCAGTCGGTTAAGTGTCCCACTCTTGATTTTGGCTCAGGTCATGATCTCAGGGTCATGGGATGTAGCTCTGTGTCAGGCTGCACACTCAATGCAAAGTCTGCTTGTCCCTCTCCCTCTGTTCCTCCCCCCAGCACTTGCACTCTCTTAAATCAATCAATCAATCAATAAAATCTTTTTTAAAAAGGCCAGCTCTGTCAAAAATCACCATAAATTAAGTGGACTAAACTTGCCAGTTAAAGTTAAAAGAAATTGTCAGATTTTAGTTTGTTGTTTAAAAAAAAAAACAAAAAAACAAAAACTACCCCTATAATGTTTAGAAGAGCATCTAAAACAGGGACTTGAAAAAGTTCAAAAAAAGTTGATTGAAACTATGTGTTGGGCAAATGTCACCCCCCCAAAAAAGTCAGAGAAGCTAGATTAATATCAGGTAAAATTAAATTTCTCCACAAACCTGAGCTACTAAGAAGTTAGCTGACAGAGCTAAAAGTCATAGGAGGTTATTACTAAGAGAGATTCTGTTCAACCACCGTTCAACAGAACTTTCTGCAATGATGAAAATGTTCTTTATCTACATTGCTCAAGATGTTAGCCACTAGCCACAAGTGGCTACTGAATACCTGCAATGTGGCTGACGCAACTGAAGAGATGAATTTATAATTTTAATTAATTTAAAACTTAAAGGTGCCATGTGGCTAGTGCTACGATATTAAAACAGCACAAACTTAGAGATTAGTGCAATCCTCTCATATCCTCTAGGAAGGGCTAGAAAAAAGAAGAGGCTACCCAAAGCCACAAAGTAAGCCACAACCAGTATTCAGATCTCCTGATTCCTAATTAACCTGTTTTCCCAGTGCTCCAACATGTGCCTAGCTGCCCTTCTGCATTATCCCTAAGACTAAGCCTAGAGGTATAGTTTGCAACAATTCACCTGGCAAGGGCAGTGCAGTTCCACTAGGAGGAAAGACACTTGAAAATCAGTGCAACAGGTCCCTCCCCCAGAAGATCAGCAAGAACGTCTGGCTAGGATCAAGTTTACCAATCACACAGAACTGCAAAACTCCAGCGCTAGGGGAAAATAGTATATAAAGCAAGAACATCAGGCTAGGACCAAGTTTACCAATCACACAGAACTGCAAAACTCCAGCGCTAGGGGAAAATAGTATATAGAATTAATGGTTTTTTCCCATGATTCTTAAGTCTTTCAATTTTAATTTTTTTGTTCTCTTTCCTTTTTCAGCCAATTTCTTATTTTATCAACTCTTTTTTAAAAATCTTTGTTAATTTTCATTTTTACAGTTACATTCTATCCTTTCATTGTATTTCATTTTACTTTTGTATACATAGAAGTTTTTCTTTCTTTACAATTTTAGAATGTAGTTTCTTCTATCAAACAGATCAAAATACACTCCAGATATAGTGTATTGTTCTATTCACCTGTTTATATTCCTTCCTTTTTTTCTTTTTATGCCTTTTAATTTTCATTTTTACAGTTACATTCTATCCTTCATTATATTTAATTTTATGTTTGTACATATATAAGTTTTCTTTCTTTACAATTTTGGGATCTAGTTTTCTAACAAACGGAACAAAATACACACAGGACTGTCCAGTGTATTGCTCTGTTCTGTTCACCTGTCTCATTATATTTTTTTTTCCTCCCTGATTTCAGGTCTCTTCTCATTTGTTTAGCGTATATTTCTTTATGGTCATGGTTGCCATTTTAGTATTTTGTTCTCTTGTTCGTCTATTCTTCTCCGGACAGAATGACAGGATGGAAAAACTCACTTCAAAAAAGAGAACAGTACTGACTGCCAGGGACCTAATCAGTACAAATATAAGTAAGATGTCAGAACTAGAGTACAGAATAACAATTATAAAGATACTAGCTCGGCTTGAAAAAAGCAAATAAGACACGGAAAAATAAAAGAACTAAAATCAAATCAAGTCGAAATCAAAAAGGCTATTAATGAGATGCAATAAAAAATGAAGGCCCTAATTGCTAGGATATATGAGGCAGAAGAGGGAATTAGTGATATAGAAGACGAAATGATGCAGAATAAAAAAGCTGAGAGAAAGAGAGATAAACAACTAAATCACAAGGGGAGAATTTGAGAGATAAGTGACACCATAAGGCCAAACAATATTAGAATAATTGGGATCCCAGAAGAAGAGAAAGAGAGAAGGGGGCAGAAGGTAAGCTGGAGCAAATTATAGCAGAGAATTTCCCTAACCTGGGGAAGGAAACAGGCAATCAAGTCTAGGAGGCACAGAGAACCCCCCTCAAAACCAATAATAGGTCAACTCTCAGACATATAATAGTGAAACTTGCAAATCTCAGAGACAAAGAGAAAATCCTGAAAGCAGCTCAGGACAAGAGGTCCATAACCTACAAGGGTAAAAACGTTAGACTGGCAGTAGACCTATCCACAAAGACCTAGCAGGCCAGAAAGGACTGGCATGATATACTCAGAGCACTAAACGAGAAAAATATGCAGCCAAGAATACTTTATCTGACTAGGCTGTCATTCAAAATAGAAGGAGAGAGAAAAACCTTCCAGGACAAACTGAAACTAAAAGAATCTGTGAACACTAAACCAGCCCTTCAAGAAATATTAAAAGTGATACTTTAAGTGAAGAGAGAGACCCAGATTTAACATAGACCAGAAAGGAACAGAGACAATATACAGAAACAGTGACTTTCCAGGTAATACAATGGCACTAAATTCATATCTTTTTTTTTTTTAAAGATTTTATTTATTTGACAGAGAGAGACACAGCGAGAGAGGGAACACAAGCAGGGGGAGTGGGGGAGGGGGAAGCAGGCTTCCTGCTGAGCAGGGAGCCTGATGCGGGGCTCGATCCCAGAACCCTGGGATCATGACCTGAGCCAAAGGCAGATGCTTAACAACTGAGCCACCCAGGTGCCCCTAAATTCATATATTTCAATAGCTACTTGGAATGTAAATGGGCTAAATGCCCCAATCAAAAGACAAAGGGTATCAGATTGAATAATAATAAAAAAAAAACAACAGGACCCAATGATATGCTGTCTATGAAAGACTGATTTTAGACCCAAAGACACCTCCAGATTTAAAGTGAGGGGGTGGAAAACCATTTATCATGCAGTGGACATAAAAAGAAAGCGAGGATAGAGATCCTCGTATCAGTCAAACTAGATTTTAAACCAAAGACTGTAGTAAGAGATGTAGAGGGACACTATAACACACTTAAAGGGTCTATCCAACAAGAAGTTCTAACAACTGTAAATATTTACGCCCCCAACACAGGAGAAGCCAATTATATAAATGAATTAATAACCAAAGTAAAGAAATATATGGATAATAATACATTAATAGTAGGGGACTTCAACGGCCCACTCACAGCAATGCACAGATCATCTAAGCAGAAAATCAACAAGGAAACAAGGGTTTTGAATGACACACTGGACCAGATGGACTTCACAGATATATTCACAACATTCCATCCCAAAGCTACAGAATACTCATTGTTCTCAAGTGCACATGGAACTTTCTCCAGAATAGATCACACACTGGGTCACAAATCAGGTCTCAACCAATACCAAAAGACTGAGATTATTCCCTGGATATTTTCAGACCACAATGCTTTGATACTTGAACTCAATCACAAGAGGGAATTTGGAAGGAACTCAAACACTTGGAGTTCAAAGAGCATCCTGCTAAAGAATGAATGGGTCAGCCAGGAAATTAAAGAAGAATTTTAAAAATTCATGGACACTAATGAGAATGAAAACACACTGTTTCAAAATCTCTGGGATACAGCAAAGGTGGTCCTAAGAGGGAAGTACACTGCAATACAAGCCTCTCTCAAAAAATTAGGAAAATCCCAAATATACAAGCTAACCTTACACCTACAGGACCTGGAGAAAGAATAGCAAATAAAGCCTATACCCAGCAGGAGAAGAGAATTAATAAAGATTAGAGCAGAAATCAATGAAACAGAAACCAAAGGAATAGCAGAACAGATCAACAAAACTAGGAGCTGGTAATTTGAAAGAATTAATAAGGTTGATAAACCCCTTGCCAGACTTATCAAAAAGAAAAGAGAAAGGACCCAAATAAATAAAGTCGTGAATGAAAGAGGAGAGATTACAACCAAACCAAAGAAATACAACTATAAGAACATATTACGAACAACTATATGCCAAAAAATTAGGCAATCTGGAAGAAATGGATGCATTCCTAGAAACATACAAACTACTGAAACTGAAAGAGGAAGAAATAGAAAACCTGAACGGACCCATAACCAGCAAGGAAATTGAAGCAGTAACAAAAATCTCCAAATAAGACTCCAGGGCCAGATGGCTTTCCACAGAAATTCTACCAAACATTTAAAGAAGAATTACTACCTATTCTTCTGAAGCTGTTTCAAAAAATAGAAATGGAAGGAAAACTTCCAAACTCTTACGAGGCCAGCATTACCTTGATCCCAAAACCAGCAAAGACCCCACCAAAAGGGAGAAATACACACCAATATCCTTGATGAACATGGATGCAAAAATTCTCAACAAGATACCAGCCAATAGGAGCCAATAGTACATTTTTTTATTGTATTTATTTATTTGACAGAGAGAGAGAGAGCACAAGCAGGGGGAGTGGGACAGGAAGAAGCAGGCTCCCCATTGAGCAGGGAGCCCGATGTGGGGCTTGATCCCAGGACCTTGGGATCATGACCTGAGCCAAAGGCAGACACTTAGCCGACTAAACCATCTAGGTACCCCAGGATCCAACAGTACGTTAAAAAGATTATTCACCACAACCAAGTGGGATTTATTCCTAGGCTGTAAGGGTGGTTCAACATCTGCAAATCAATCAATGTGATACATTACATAAATAAAAGAAAGGACAAGAACCATATGATCCTCCAAATAGATGCAGAAAAGGCGTTTGAGAAAGTACAGCATGCTTTCTTGATTAAAACTCTTCACAGAGTAGGGATAGAGGGAACATACCTCAATATCATAAAAGCCATCTATGAAAAACCCACGGTGAATATCATTCTCAATGGGGAAAAACTGAGAGCTTTTCCCCTAAGGTCAGGAACATGGCAGGGATGTCCACTGTCACCACTGCTGTTCAACATAGTACTAGAAGTCTTAGCCTCAGCAATCAGACAACAAAAAGAAATAAAAGGCATCTGAATCGGCAGAAAAGCCAAACTCTCACTCTTCACAGATGACATGATACTCTGTGGAAAACCCAAAAGACTCTACCCCAAAAATGCTAGAATTCATATAGGAATTCAGCAAAGTGGCAGGATATAAAATCAATGCACAGAAATCAGTTGCATTCCTATACACTAACAATGAGCAGAAGAAAGAGAAATTAAGAAGTCAATCCCATATAAAATTGCACCAAAAACCATAAGATACCTAGGAATAAACCTAACCAAAAAGGTAAAGGATCTGTACTCAGAAAACTAGAGAACACTCATGAAAGAAATTGAGGAAGACACAAAGAAATGTTAAAATGCTCCATGCTCATGGATTGGAAGAACAAATATTGTTAAAATATCTATGCTACCTAGAGCAATCTATACATTCAATGCAATCCCTATCAAAACACCATCAACTTTTTTCACAGAGCTAGAACAAATAATCCTAAAATTTTTATGGAACCAGAAAAGACCCCAAAGAGCCAAAGGAATGTTGAATCAAAGCTGGTGGCAACACAATTCCAGACCCTCAACTCCATGGTCGACTAATCTTCTACAAAGCAGGAAAGAATATCCAATGGAAAAAAGACAGTCTTTCAACAAATGCTGTTGGGAAAATTGGACAGCCACATGCAGAAAAATGAAACTGGACCATTTTCTTACACCATGCACAAAAATAGACTCAAAATGGATGAAAGACCTAAACGTGAGATAGGAATCCATCAAAATCCTAGAGGAGAACACAGGCAGCAATCTCTGTGACCTCGGCCACAGCAACTTCTTGTTAGACACGTTGCCAAAGGCAAGGGAAACAAAGGCAAAAATGAACTATTGGGACTTCATTAAGATAAAAAGCTTTTGCACAGCAAAGGAAACAGTCGACAAAACCAAAAGACAACCGACAGAATGGGAGCAGATATTTGCAAATGACATATCAGGTAAAGGGCTAGTATCCAAAATCTATAAAGAACTTAACAAGCTAAATACCCAACGAACAAATAATCCAATCAAGAAATGGGCAGAAGACATGAACAGACATTTCTGCAAAGAAGACGTTTAAATAGCCAAAAGACACATGAAAGAGTGCTCAACATCACTTTGCATCAGGGAAATGCAAATAAAAACCACAATGAGATACCACTTCACACCAGTCAGAATGGCTAAAATTTACAAGTCAGGAAACAACAGATGTTGGCGAGGATGTAGAGAAAGAGGAACCCTCTTACACTGTTGGTGGGAATGCAAACTGGTGAGGCCACTCTGGAAAACAGTATGGAGGTTCCTCAAAAAGTTGAAAATAGGGGCGTCTGGGTGGCACAGAGGTTAAGCGTCTGCCTTTGGCTCAGGGCGTGATCACCCGTGATCCCGGTGTTATGGGATCGAGCCCCACATCGGGCTCCTCTGCTATGAGCCTGCTTCTTCCTCTCCCACTCCCCCTGCTTGTGTTCCCTCTCTCGCTGGCTGTCTCTATCTCTGTTGAATGAATAAATAAAAAATCTTTAAAAAAAAAAAAAAAGTTGAAAATAGAACTACCCTACAACCCAGAAATTGCACTACTAGGTATTTACCCAAAGATACAAATATAGTGATCTGAAGGGGCACTTGCACCCCAATGTTCACAGCAGTAATGTCCAAAATAGCCAAACTATGGAAAGAGCCCAGAGGTCCATCGACAGACAAATGGATAAAGATGTGGTGTATATATACAGTGGAATATTATGCAGCCATCAAAAAATGAAATCTTGTCATTTGCAATGACGTGGATGGAACTAGAGGGTATTATGCTAAGCGAAATAAGTCAATCAGAGAAAGACAATTATCTGATCTCACTCATGTGGAATTTAAGAAACAAAACAGAGGATCACAGGGGAAAAGAGGAAAAAATTAAACAAGATGAAAGGGAGGTAAACCATAAGAGACACTAAATCACAGGAAACAAACTGATGGTTGCTGGAGGGGAGGGGAGTGAGGGAATGGGGTAACTGGATAATAGACATTAAGGAGGACACGGGATGTAACAAGCACTAGGTATTTTATAAGACTGATAATCACTGACCTCTACCTCTGAAACGAATAAAACATTATATGTTAATTAACTGAACTTAAATAAAAATATTTTTTTAAAATGTTGGAATTTTTCATAATAGTAATAACCAGCATCATTTTTGAATGCCTACTTTGTGATAATCACAATAATACAATGATAACAACAAGAATATTAATAATGACTAACACTCATATGTCATTCATTATATGCCAGGTACTGATTTCCATGCTTTTATATGTGTCAACTTATCTTCACAATAAATTTATGAGGTAGAAACTCTAATTATCTCCATTTTACAGATATGGAAGCTGAAGTTAAACAGCTTGCCCAAGGTTACACTGCCATTAAATGACACAGCTAGGATTAGAACCCAGGTGGTAAAGTTCTAGAGTTTGTACTTTAACCACACACTATACTGCCTCTCTAGCAAAGGTTAAACGAACAATTTAATGAATATGGCCTCACCAAAGCAGAATGCAAACACCCACTTCAGATCTGAAAAACCAGGTGCTTTTGTTTCCCTTCAAAAATAACCTGAAAGGGTACAGTGTTAACCTTGTTACTAAAATCATCTACTTTGGATGCCTGGGTGGCTCAGTAGGTTAAGCGTCTGCGTCTGCCTTCAGCCCACGCCATGATCCCGGGGTCCTGGGATCGAGTCCCACACCCAGCTCCTTGCTCACAGGGAGCCTGCTCCTCCCTCTTCCTCTGCCTGCTGCTCCCCCTGCTTGTGCTCTATCTCTCTGTCAAATAAATACATAAAACCTTTAAAAAAAGTTCACCTACTTCCCTGACACCACCCATGCATACACACATGCCACCGTGGAACGCTGGAAGTAAGTCCAACTTCCTGAAGTGTCACATGCACAGCCACTTAACTTATACCGCTATCTGCAAAGTGAGCTGAAGGCTCCCACATCCAGTTGCTCTTTCCCTAAAACATTAACATTACAAGGGGGGAGGGGAAGGGACCATTTCTAAACACAGCATTTACGTCAGAATTCCCAAGCCCTTCATCTTAAAATTGTTTTTATCAATGTAAGTGAAAGACACCAGAAAAGTATTATCCACCCCCTCCCGGGCTGACGAAACAAAATATCAAGTGTCAGAGCTGGCAGCCAAGCTTCTAAAACAAGCAACACTGTACCTGAAAGGTAGAATAACACAGTGGCTAAGAAAGGAGGGTCCAACTGCAGTGGAGCAGACCTGGGTTGGAAGCCTAGTTCCATCCTGACTGTTCTCACAAATGCAAAATATAACTAACAAATTATCTATCCCATAGGGTTATTGTGAATGCGCACAGTGTGGGAGATAAACACTTTGTATATGTCAGTGACAAATTTTTATTCCAGAGACTTGAAATGAAGTCATCTATCTCTGGTTCAGGCAGGAGAGCACACGAATCGCCCCCATCAACAGCTTTATCATTTCTCCTGTGAAGTTTTCAAAGGAGTTTCTGCACTCAGAGGCAGGAATGGTGTACTGGTTAAAAGCACAGTCTCTGGGATTTGTATCCAGAGAGCCCATTTACTAGCTGTGTGGCCCCTTCCCCCATTTTACATTCTTCATCTGTGAAATGAGGATGGTGAGAAAAAAATATGACCCATCTTAGAGGGTTATCATGAGGATTAAACCAGTCAATACATGAAAATACACAGTACAGTGCCTGGAATAGAGTGCACGTACAGAAAATGTTAGTCATTACAATTCTCCCCATAGGGGATACATTCCAAATTTTTAGGACACAGAGAACAACAAAATTATAGTTGACCCTTGAACAGCATGGGCTTGAACTGCATGAATCCACTTATACATGGATTTTTTTACAGTACAGTACTATAAATGTATTTTCTCTTCCTTACGATTTTCTTAATTTTCTTTTCTCTAGCTCACTTTATTACATAAAAAGTGTATAATACATATAACATAAAAATATGTGTTAATCAACTGTTTATGTTATTGGTAAGGCTTTTGGTCAATAGAAAGCTATCAGTAAAGTTCTGGAGGAATTATATGCTGATTAACTATGGGGTGTGGGGGGATCAGCACCCCTAACCCGTGTTGCTCAAGAGTCAACTGTATTTGAGAACACTATGTTAGAGCTGGAAGGACAATTTCTAGTTCAATACTCTCATTCAATAAAAAGTCTCCAGGGAAGACCAGAGCTGGCTACCTGGTCTGTCCAGCATTAAAACGCAGGCCTCCTGATTCCCATCCAGTGCTCAAAGCACACCACTGTATTTCCTGTTCTGAATGAAAAGAATAGGGTCATTTAGTCTCTCCTCTCTGAAAACCAACAGGCCATCTTCTGGAAACACTTGGGAAAAATCTTAACTCATCAAGATTTTCAGGAGCCTTGCTTCAGGTAGCACATTTTGGGGAGGTGGGGTTCGAGGGCTATAATTTATTTCCCAAGATTCCATACCCAAGAGACACAAAAAACAAAAGTTTGAAAAATTATTAATTCCTTTCAGGAACAAGTAAATATTCTTCCTTGGGACGGCATAATAATAAATATAACTAAATACTCTCTCAGTTTGTAACACAATATGAAGTGCCTATCATTTTTTTCATTTAATCTTCACCACACAGCCCTCCTGCCTCAAACTGCCCTCCTACATCCTCCTACAGGAAATGCCTACCTGGTATTTCCCTGCTCACAGTACAGTGTATGCAACTGCCTGCTTACTTGTCTTGACAGTCTTCAGACTATAAGCTGAAAAAAAATACGGATCTCAATGATCAGGTGTACCATTCATTTCTTCTTCCAACAACCATTCCTGGGCATGAATGAGACAGAAATGGTCCTGGCTTACTGCGGCAGACTCTACTTGCAATAATCTCTCACTCCACATGCTTTTTTTACAAAGTGACCTCACCATTCCTTCCATGGAGCTCCTTCCCTTGAATATGCCCTTACAGTGGAAGTGATGCTATGTGACTTTGTAAGGCTAGATGATAAAAATGCAACACATTTCCACCTTGTTCTCTTGGGATGGGCACTCTTAGGACTGTCGTACTGTGAAGAAGCCCACATCTAATCCATGAAGAAAGACCCTATGGAGAAGTAACCTGCTCAGCTGAGGCCCCAGACATGGAACCAAGGGACATACCTTCCCCAGTGTGCCTTGTTTGCATTCCTGGCCCACAGAACCATGAGCATAATAAAATGATTTCTTTACACCACTTTTACACCACTTTACACCAATTTTGCCGTGGTTTATTATGCAGCAACACAACTAGAACCACCACACAGGACTTAACGCCTAACAAGGAATAAAGGTACTAAACAGGTGACTCCAAGGTATTGCCTACACCTAACAGTAACTGGAACAGAATAAATTATTTGTTGAGTGTCTAAGATAGTTATTATTATGCCCATTTTGCAGATGAGGAACTGAGCTTTGAGAGGTTAAGCAACTTGCCCTAAGCCTCTCAGCTGGTCAATCGCAGAAGAAAATAAAGCTCGGATCTACGCTCACACTCCTAACACCATATTCTGTCTTCCTTGCTACTTATAATTTTGTGCTAAATATACAGTAATCTATTTTAAAATGGGATTGTCAGTATTGAAAACATTCTGGCCCAGTAGAATTCACCGTGAAGTTTCATCACTGAAATGGAAACCTATATACCACCTTCTCAGAGAAGCCTTCTTTGGCTTCTAGCTCATGTAATGCTGGCTCCCTTATCCTCCCCAGACATCCTACTCCATCACAGTTTCATTTTCTTCCTGGCACTAATCCCTAGCTGAAATTATCTTGCTTCTTAATTTGTTCTTGTTCATGTGTCCACTCTCCGTATCTCTGACTCTAATAAAAACTGTGAGAACAGGAACCTTATCTGTCCTGTCCACTGCTATCTCTCTAGTGCCTGGGGCAGTGCCTGGAGTATAGTAGGTGATTAAAAATTATTTGCTGGAGTGACCACATTCAGGCACACTGAATGTCCACCCAACTCATCACCTATCAACAAATGCGCAACTAGGGAGGATATAGAAGAACTTAAAACAGCAGGACTGCATCAGAATCATTCCATCCAGTAAGGTCAGCGCAAAAAATGAAAGGAAAGGGGAATCCATACTACCACTCTTCCACTTAGGAAAAGCACAAACCCTGAGTTCCAAAGAAGATGTAGGGAAGGGGATGGAGTAGGGGATCACACCTCTTATCCCCCATTCATAACCACTGTCCTCTCAGTCCTCAAAAAATTTCAGTTTCGGGGCACCTGGGTGGCTCAGCTGTTAAGTGCCTGACTTCGGCTCAGGTCACGATCCCAGGGTCCTGGGATTGATCCCTGTATCCCGCTCCCTGCTCAGGGAGGAGCTTGCTTCTCCCTCTCCCTCTGCACCTTCCCCTGCTTGTGCTCGCTCTCTCGAGCGCTGTCAAATAAATAAATAAATAATCTTAAAAAAATATATCGGTTTCTTCAGACACATTGACTTAAGCACACCAAGGACAACTGTTAGTTACCCTCTAACATCGACCCTCTAACACCTTTCATCTGGCCAGTCACACCTTCCTGGTATGCAGGTCCTATTCTCCCCAAGGCACAGAGGAGGCAATAACCCAGCTCTTCAGAGAAGAGGTAAGGAGGGGGATCTCAGAGCCAGGGAAAGGATCTCTGCATATGCTGATGTCCAGAGGCCCTATTTCTCCCAGAAGAGAAGGTGATTGAATGTTCCTGAGGACTTACCAAGTGCTAGACACCTATGCTGGACTCTTAAACATGCTTTCCCTAATTTAAGTTATTCCTTACTCCCAACCCAAGAATTTAGGGAGGCCTCCAGCACAACTTCCTCATCTCAACATTCCCCAGACCCGCTATTCCCTACCCGCAAGAAATTCTCAAAATTCAGGAGCGGTTAGGGAGGATAAAAAGAAACCTGGCGTGGCCTAAGAGAACGGGAGGAGGATCGTGTTAGCACAAGAAGAGGGTTATACTGGGCTGGGCCCAGTATGAGTATAAATTAAGATAAGAAGTTGGTCTGACCCTTTCCAAGACCAATATGTCCATCAGAAGAGGTGACGAGAAGCAGGAAACTGAAGCCCAGCAAATAGGTGGCCCCGAGATGAGACCGCGGTTCCATTGTGGTAGATGCGCGGGGCCACTGGGCTGAGCAGGCGGAGGAGAACCAGAGCCCTAGCAGAAGGTCCGCGCCGTTCCCCAAGTGCGGCTCAGCCCAACCCCTCGCGTTCCCAGATTTCCCCCCCCCGCCACCCACCGTAACCCTGGAGGAAGTGATGTTAGACGGATGTGGGTGGTGCCTCCGGGGTCTGGTTTGAGATGGAGTACGTTTAAAGGTACAGATCACGTAGAAGGGTGCGGGAGTTGCTTTCCCGCGCGAGCGGCTTCCCCTCGATTCTGGGTGTTCAGTCGGAAGATCGAGAGGGAAAAGGTGGACGGGACAGCGTGGGTGGGAGGTGGGGAGAGGGTTCCGGAGAACTGTTGTTGCTTGCGTCCGCCTGCAAACGAGCCCCTCCCCCCCAATAACCGCTGCACTTAATATTCACGACTTAAATTATTGATCGGTGAAGTCAGTGGCTCCCAACAGTGGACACGTTGCCATCGGCCTCCCCTTTCTTGCTCCGCAAATAAAGAAAGACTAGACAACCGGATTCATTAAGTTCCCGCCCGGGCCGCGAGGAGACCTGGAACACCTGTTGTGCAATGCATGGTCTCGAGCCTTACAAGAATGCCCTCTTCCTGCTGGAGAAGAAGCGCTGGACCTTTTTTTTTCCTTGAAGCCGCAGTTCTTCCACTCAGGGATGATGCAACCAACTGATGCAAGCTCCGAGAAAACAAAACTTGGGATCTCTTATTGCAAAACTGACCTAGCTCTTCAGGGAACCGGGACAAAAGTCACTGCAGGCATTTAAAGTTAAAGCTTCTTCTGGTTAAATCTACTTGTCTTGTTGTTTTTAAACTTTGTGGGTTGAGTATTTCTTTCTCAATTTTTTTTTAAACAAAGAGGTCAAAATTTCCCGTCTCCTCCCTGAAGGGATACTAGTTGAGTCTCCATACTGAGTCGGCAGTAGTTAAGTCCGACAGTGCGGAGTTAATGCTAAGGAAAGACACGCGACAAAAGTACACACCCAAACAAAAATACACACCTCTTTTTTATTAAGATCCCTACAAATTTGTAGGCACAGACACAATGGAATTCTCGGGAGACTGCAAGCTCCAGAATGCAGTGCGGCCCCCTGCACCTGCCGCATTTCTATTGGGAGGCGCAGAGCAGGCTGGGTTTTGTAGTTCGTATATGCGTTCCCCGGGATAGGCTGCTCTGGTGTGAGAGACAGAGAGGCGGAGCCGGTTGTGTCACGTGGGCCCCGCTCCCGCCGCCACTGCTGCCGTCGTCTTTCTCTGTCTCGACTGAGTCAGCCATCTTGCTCTTGCCGCGTGCTGTTGTTGGAGGACCCTCCCTGCTTCAGGTGAGACCCCCGGCGGTCCCGCCACTCCACGGCCATAGGCCGCTGCGCACGGTCTCCCCCCGCCCTCTTCTTCCGACACCCGCCAACTACTCGGGCTGCCACTTCCGCCGTGGCGCGCTGAGCGGGGGCGGAGGCGGCTGGTTTGGCTTGTCGGTTACCGGCGGCGCAGCTGGGGGTCGGCACCTGAGGGAAGGTCCCCAGCACCACCGCTCCCTGTGGGGGCCGGCGGGGCTCCGCGCTGTTGCCGCCCAGAGTCAGTCCCAGGAGCCGGGTGGTCCCCCGCCTCTCTCTTGTTACTCTTCTTTATTCACAACAACAATGCTGTGACAACAGCCTATCTGTTGTCATCTCATTTGATCCTCCCACTCCACAGATAGGGAAACTGAGGTTAGCAACCCCTGGCCCCCAAGCGCTTGGGACTGAATTCCGTTGCAGCTCTTTTCACCTCGTAATGGCAGTATTTGTTTACAGATCTGCTTCCCTCCCTGAGAAATTATCTTGACCATCTCGGTAGCCCCGTCACACTGCCTGATGCATAGTAGGCTGTCAGGAAATTGATTGACCGACGGGCACCGTGTTACACAGCCAGTGAATGGCGGTTTCAACTTCCGTTCCCACGTTCTTTCACTTACACCATAGCTGTCCCCTCGGGAGTGGTAACAATAGTTACCAGTTTCTGAGTATCTACTGTGAGCCATACCCTGTGCTTGATAACTTAACCTTTAACCCTTAAATCAACCGCGTGAGTTGTGTAGTGTTAAACCTTTTCTAATACAGAAGGAACACAAGTTCAGAAAGTAAAATATCTTTCTGAAGTCCTAAGTGGTAGAACCTTGATCCGATTCCAAAACTTGTGCTTCTCTTAGAGGAACCTCGCATAATAAAAAGTTGGGGCTAAAGGTTGAAATTATTTTATCTGTGCATAAACATGCTATGTAAACATGGTGAAAGTGCCTACCATAATGCTTGGAACTTAGGCACTCAGTAAATACTGATTATAACCTCATTATTTACACCTTTCTTGAGTCCTTGAGTAAAGGACAAAACAGTCCTAGGATCCTCAAGGAAAAATTAGTAATTTATGTTCTTAGGAAGGTACTGCTCCCTTTTGGGTCTGGGAAGTGACTTCTCCCTTTTGGACCCTCATTTACAAATCTATTAAATTAGGAGAGAGGTGAACTATTTTATTTGTTTATAATTTACTTATACTCTGCTGTTGCTTGCAGGCATTTGAGATGGCCTCGCATACAATACAGAAATAATGGGTAAAATGAAGTAAAGGTAGATTGAGGAATAGGGAATTAAATCAGGTGATCTTTGAGGTCTAGTCCAGATTCTCAGGTTGCCATCTCATCTCTCATAGACTGAGTCCAATCCTCTTTACTACTTCAATTCCACACACCCCAACCTGCTAGTAGACAAAGGACCACCTTTCTTCTCCCCACCCCCCTTGAGTTTACAACCTCCCTAAAATGCTTTTTCGCTGAGATAATTCTTGGGAACAAGTTTTCTGTTGTACTGATTACATGGAATGGAATCTGTTCTTTCATCTACACATTGATAAAAAGAGTTAATTTTGTTTTTGCTTTTGTTTCAAACAAGTCAAGGCTCTTCATCTTGACTTCAGTCTCCTGTCTTCCATCTCTTCTTTTGGGGATTATTACTTCAAAATGCGGAAGAGCCCCAGAAGGTTTACCCTGTTCTAGTTCTAATATTTTCACTTAGCCCCTTTTTTGTTAAAAAATTTTTAGGTTCTTCGTTAGTTTACTGTACTTTCATGACCACGTTCCTTTGGGAAAAGTGAATATTGGTCCTTTTCTGTGGATATTGAGTATAGACATTGGGATTTGCATCAGCAAATTGAAGTCTGTGGCCAAGTTGAGATTGGCACACACCTAAGCCTTCTGGCTTTGTATTCCTCCTGTAAAGGAGTGTTTTTAGCTGCTGAGCATTGTGATACAGTGCTGGGCAAAGATTAAGGAATCATAAATTCTGAATGTTATTTGGAAACTGGACTTTATTTAGCCTTGAAGCATATATATAGAGGTTAGTGCTAAAGTACAGTGTCAGAATACAGAATAGTTAGTGCTTATATAATCTTTGAATCTCTTTCATCTCTCAAAGACATTATCTTCTTCAAGTGAATGATAATTATAAAGAGGTTAGAGAATTGGCCATAAAAATTTTTGATAACCGCTTTTATTCCCTCTCCCACATCTTAGTAATGATGTGTTGGTCCACAGAACAAGTAAAACAAGACTTTTAACCTTGGCTTTTATTACTATATTATTATTATTATAGATTTTTATTTATTTATTTATTTGAGAGAGAGAGCATGAGCAAGGGAGAAGCAGACTTCCCGCCAAGCAGGCAGCCCGATGCAAGGCTTCATCCAGGGACTCTGGGATCATGACCTGAGTCAAAGGCAGACGCTTTAGTAGCTGAGTACCTGGTTCCCCGTAACTTTGGCTTTTATTTTTATATAGTGTGAAATGTTACAACCCATTATAAACTTAAGAACTTTTTTGTTTAGTAGGAATATCACTCATCAGATTAGGATTTATGACTGCAATTTTCTTAGAATTTCCAAAATCAAAATTAGCCTTAAAAAGCTTAGTTTTAAAAATCTCCTCCCCCCCCAAACACACACAAAAATTTAGAATTAATGTAGCAGAGATGTTTTTATCAAATTGTGCAGTGAAGTATCCTTACCGTGTATGCAAGAATATCTTGGCAAGTGTGACATACTATATCAGTGCAAGATATTGAATGAATTCTGTAGAAAGGGCTACTGAAGTGCTGAATGTCTGAAAATCTGGCTCTCTTTTCCTGTTATTAATATACCATCTGACCTTGAATAGAAGATATGACTGCCTCATATCTTGACAGCTAGAGAGCCTATTGTTGAATTTCTTCTTTGTCCAACTTTTTTTTGGGTGGGGTTCTATTTGTGGTTACAAGGTTATATATGTTTCATTTATGATTTGGGGGAAAAAAAAGTCTACTTAAAGGTTGTGCTAATAACATTTAGTAACTGCTTTCTGCTATAAAAATCTCTGGAGGGAAAAACTGGCTTGTCTAGAGATTTTATAATTGGGTAGGTTTTACTGAATGCCAAAGAACTGAATTTTGATGTGGGTTTTTTTGGGGGGGGGGTCTAAGATTTTATTCATTTATTAGAGAGGGAGAGTGCGCGCATGAGCAGGGGGGAGGGGCAGAGGGAGAAGAAGTAGGCTTCCGCTGAGCAGGGAGCCTGACTGGGCCTCCATCCCAGGATGTTGGGAACATGACCTGAGCTGAAGGCAGACGCTTAACTGACTGAGCCACTCAGGCGCCCCATGAATTTTGTTTTTAAGGAGGGATCTTTAAATAGGTAACTTTGAGTCCCATTCTATTTTCTATTCATATGTTTGACTCCCTGTGGTCTTACTTAATTTTGGTTCTCTTAATATCTGGTTTATGAAGCTAGAACAAGCTATTAATATTAAGAATATGTAGACAGTATTAATATGATCGTGGTAGTGATGCATTTTGCAAGCCTAGTGAACCAGAAGGTACTGTTGTATAAACAGTTATTTTATTTTGGTAAAACAGTGACTTTAACAAATCTATTTTTCCCCCCCCTAGATTTACCAACAGCATGAATCAAGAAAAGTTAGCCAAACTTCAGGCTCAGGTCCGGATAGGGGGCAAGGTGAGTGTGGCATAAGAAAAATTGAGAGGAGAATGTATTATTACCAGATAGTAGTAGTATTTTGGATTTGTGGTCATTGAAAATCTAAAATCTTCTCAATAATCAAGATTAAACCACATTCCAATTTGACAATAACTTGTCTACATTTAAAATAGGTAACTAGAAGACACCTCTGTCTGGTGGTGCAATGGAAGCACCCACCTTTGTTTTAATCCTCTTAACATCTGATAGTTACCTGACATGAAAAAATTATCCAACCTTGTTAGGCTTCCATCTTCCCATCTGCAAAACAGAATTAATCCTGCATAAGATGCTTCTGAGGATTAGAGAAATACTTGTAAAACACCTAACATGGTATCTGGCACAGAGTAGATACTTAATAAACTGTAGTTGTTATTATGTTAGACTCATTTGCAGGGCATCCTAGATGTTGAGGTTACCTCATCTTGACTGGATACATCTACTTCTACAGTTAGGTTTATTAGGTTTAACTGGAAATGCTCAAGCTGATGTATGTTTTGTTCATTGCTAGGTTTTCCTGCCAAATTCCTGCCTCTTCTTCTTTGTTGGTCAGTGTGAGCACATTCTTTTTCCATGAACTTTGAAGCCTAAGGAAGAGCTCATTCTGAGAATCTTTGATTCCCTTCGGCTCTAGCCCCCAGCTCAAGGAGAATACTCTGCCCTTATCTCTGCCCAGTATAATCTTTGTAGAAGGAAAAGTGAGAGTAGAACTCAGCTCAGACCTGGGAAGGGGATAGGTAGGACACTATGTAGCAGCTGTACTTTTCATTTACTTTGATGATAACCACAGCTCCTAGGGATGGAGATAGAAGGGGAAGGGAAGAAGTGACTAGTACTTTCTCCTTCCATAGTGATACAGTTATACGACCCTGGAGTCATATTAGTACATTCATGTAACCAAAGTAGTCACATTGTAGCATAAAGTATAATGTAATATACCATTGCAAAAACTAGGGATATTCAGGAACCATAGAATATACCTGGAAGAGCTTGATTCATCACATCTACTATTATATATTTTAAGTCAGGTGGTTGGCACATTCATTCATTTAACTAGTTTGCTGTGCACCTACTATGTGCCAAGCACATAGTAGATAAACTAGTCAAGGTTTTCTTCTCTTGACACAGCTTAGCTTGGAAGAGAGACATGCTCACAACTACACTACAAAATAGTAAATGTTAAAATGAAGTACAAGGTGCTGTTGCCTAGGAGGGACAAGGAAGTCATCACTGAGCTGAGATTTGGAGAACAAACAAGAATTTATTACTAGGTGGATAGGCGAGGGTGAGTGAGTAGAGTAAAAACGGGATCATCATTCTCACATGTGCTAAGGCACCTAAGATGCTGTGAGAGAATGCTGCTTAATAGAATGGCTTGCTTGTACAGTAGAGTTCGGACTACATAATGTTTAAAGAATGGTAGGAGATGAAACAACCAGGTTTCAGGGTTGTATCATAGTCTTATATGCCATATTAAGGAGTATAGGATTTTATCCTACAGGCAAGGGACAACTGTTGAAGGATTTTAAGAACAGTTATTTTAGAAAGATAGGTGCTGGCAACCTGGAAAATGGAATGAAATGGAAGTTTGGCACAGAGGAGAACAGTTGAGAGGCTGCTGCTGTACCATATGGAACACAGATTTAGGAGTTGGAATGACAAACTCATATGAAGAGGAAGAAGAGTCTGGGATGACCCCCAGATTTCTGGTTTTAAAGACTAGGTGTATGGTGGTACCACGAGCTACAAAACTTAGGAAATATAGGAAGAATAGTTTGATGGACTGATAAGCTTTTAGACATGTTGAATTTAAGGTGCCTGAGGATCATTTCCTTTGAGGCATACAGCAAGCAATTGAGCTATCCCTGAGTAAGGAACACTTCATAAATAAATGATCATCTATGAAAATAGTCATCCATAGTCCATCCTTCAGCAGCCGGGTTTTATCACAGCCTCTGCTGCTACTCACAGAACTCTCTTCCACTCCCACCAGCATTGCTGAGACTGAAGCCCCTAACTACTCTCTGTAAAGCTGATTCCCTCATTACTGCAGGAATTACTCAGAAATGGAAACTTCGCTTCCTTTCCTCCTGCCAGGTCTCGGAAGGATTTAGCCCTCAAGACTTAGGCTTCTTTTGGTAATGTTTTATTTCTGCTTTAGGTTATACTTTTTTAAATTCCCGAGGAATTTAATCCATTATTTTAAATAGTTTTTCAGTGGAAATATATATTTAGAGTTTTTAAAGTATCCATTTAGAAATGAGCTCTTTCTCAGTGAATAGTATAATTGTCAGACTGTTTGCTCGGGCCAATATTCTAAGCATCATTCTAGATTCCTTTTTCCCTCGTATCCCATGTCCAATCCATCAGCATGTTGGTTCTTCTGACCGTCTAAGCTCTCACCATCTCCACTGCCAGAACTCTCCTCTCTCATCAAGCTACTCTGGTAACTTCCTGATTGATCTGATTATAGTCATTTTCCACAGCAACTTCAGTCATCTGTAAAAATCATAAATGAGATCAAATCATTCCCATGCTTAAAACTTTTGTATTGCAACTAGAATAAAGTCCAACTCCTCCCCATGGCATTCTAGGCTATGTGATTTGGCCCTTGCCTATCTTTCTGATTGCATTTTCCTCCTCCTTCTCCTTTGTTCACTCTGCCAAAACCATGGTGACCTGCTTTCTCTCTGTAGAAACAGTAGGTTCTCTCTTGTTTCATTCTGCTTGGATCACTCTTCCCTTAGGTCTTCCCATGGGTCTCAGCTCATAATGTCACCTCTTCAGAGGGCCTTCCCTGAACATTCTAATAAAGTAGTGCTTTGGCCCTACCCAATAAATACTCTTACTACTGTGTTAAGGTTTCTTTCCTTAATACCCTTATCCTATTTGAAAGGATCTAATTTGTTTATATATTTATTGACTTTTCCATCCCACTATAATGTATGCTTCTTGAAGTAAGAACTTGATTTTTTTCATTCCTAGATTCTAGGAATGTAGAACACTCAGTTGTAGGCATTTGATTCTTCATTATGTCAGAATCTTCAAAGTTTCAGAATATCTTTAGATTTAACTCTATTAAATTAAAATAATTTAAAATAAAATACCAGGGGCGGTAGGTACTGAAAAAGTATTCCTTGTAATGTTTGGGTGTTGTTATAAAACACACAATTGTATTGTTTTATTTTTTTATTAGAAAACTTTTGAAACATAATATATTGAGATGATAAATGGATATTGGAAAAAATAAGAACTGAGTAGAACTGACCCTCAAAAATCTGGGTTAGACCGACAGTCACAACTCTGAGCAGTCTTCTTAGTCATTACTATTAAGTCAGCAATTTCTTACGTGGGTTTTAATTAAAGTATTGTGAATAGGAAGACATGTGACTGCAGTTGCCAGATGCAAGGCATCCTAACACTTCTGTTTGGTTATTTTTCAGGGTACAGCTCGCAGAAAGAAGAAGGTGGTACATAGAACAGCTACAGCTGATGACAAAAAACTTCAGAGTTCTCTAAAAAAACTGGCTGTGAATAATATAGCTGGTATTGAAGAGGTATGATCATTTTGTAAATTGTTATTGTTTTGTAAATTGTTAAATTATGTAGACAAGTAGCACATTCACAAATAATTATCTATACTTCTCAAATGTAAAATTTCAGCTTAGAAGAATTAGTCAGGTATCTTTGAAGGACTAGATGTTGAATTTGCTTATTGTATAAAATTTGCTTGTATAAAAATGGATGATTGTAAACTGATTTTAGTTGACAGATAAGAAATTCATCATACTTTTCTGACTCAAACTATTTGGCATATGTGACAAAATTATGGAACTGCTCTTGAATTTTCATACAAAATAAGATTTTTTTTTCTAATATAGAAATAAACTCCAGGATTTCTTCAAATAAGGTGGATTTTTTTCCCTTTCTACTCAACAGTATCTCTTTATTACCTCAGCCAAGAAGCTCTAGCAATAGCTTTACATGAATTGGATTTTAATTAGACCTTTTCTGGAAATTATTGGTTAAATTTTTTAAATCAATTATTATATTTTGGTAATACTGCTTTTCTCAAATATAAAGCCAAAGACTGATGTTATTTCAAAAGATACTCAAGAAAAATGATAACATCAGCCATTTATGATCTGTTACCATCTAGATTTATTTCTACCTGATAATTCCATTTCTAATAGTAACCAGTGTTTAAATTTTCACTGCCATAAATTAAATTGAATGTTTAAGTTAAATTATATTTAATGATATCATTACTATGTGTGGTACCACCTCACATGGTACCAATCACATAATGATTTTTAATAATCATTAATGCACATGTGCTATAAAACGGATCAGAAATAATGTGGAGGCAAGGATCACTAATAAATAGCAGAGTACCAAAGAAAAGGCAGTGAAATGGCCACATGTTCCTTCTACAGTGCATATATGAATAAATATTAATACATCATTTAAATCTGCTTTGTATTTTCAAAATCAGTATACGGATAAAATAGTAAAAAATGTAAGATACATGTATTTTTTCTTCCTTTTAGCTTGATGTGCCTATGCATTTTTACTCTGATAAAGATTAGAACTTCATTTGCAAGTCTTGAAATTAAGCATTTTATATGAATTTTTTTCTTCTGAGCTATTGAAAGCTTTTATATATTTTTATTGACCTAAAATAATTTTCAGAGAGATCATTCTCTTTATCTGGGTTATGTATGAGGAAAAACAAAAATCTAAACCTCTCTTTAAAAAATCCAAAGCTTGGCGGAAAAAAAAAAAAAGTAAGTTGGAATAATAGACAATAACTCTGATAATGTTAAACCTAAACAACTTATAAGTGTGGCAATCTTATGTCTATGCCTACATTTCTACTTTCTGACTCCCCCTCCCCACCCTGCTACCTCAGCGCTATTGACATTTTGAACCAGCTAGTTCTTTATTGTGGGAACTGTCCTATGTATTGTAGGATGTTTAAGCAGTTTCCCTGGCCTCTACCAATAGATACCAGGAGTCCCCACTTACCCCCCCCAAGTTATGACAACCAAAAATGTCCTCAGACTTTGTCACATGCCCCCTCAGGGACAAAGTCACCCTTGGTTGAAAAACACCTCTTTACAGAGGAGAAAAGATTCTATTTATACCTCCTTGAGGTATAGATTTAACTATATAATATCTCTAAGGGCATGTTTTTCTAAATGTTTGTTTTTGTTCAGATTTGGAACATTTTGTGGTTCTTATAATTAAAACTTTTTGTGGTCAGAGAGCATTAATTGTATAAATGTTTTATAATAAAATAAGGAAACCAATCAGTTAACAGTCTTTGACCTTTTCAGAATACAGCCAAACTTGTTACAATGCATTGCTGAGGTGATGGTATTTTTGTATTTGAAATTGTCCTAATAAAGCAATGATAGTGAACACTTAGTGGACATCTACTGTGTGCCAAGAATTTTGCCAAGGACTTGCTAGATAGTAGTTCATAAGTTATTATTCATAGTCTCTGTCCTTTGGAGCTTACAGTCTAGTAAGGAAACTAATTAGATAATGAGACAAATACGTGTTATCCCATTTCAGATTTACAGTATCTCTTTGAGTCCGTTGTTATTGGTTATAGAGGAGAAAGCTGAGACAGAATTAGGTACCTCCCCAAGATCACTTAGCAAGTAAGTGCTGGATTCTAAGTGTTAAAACCAGAGTTCATTCTGTTTATCAATTTATCCTGCTTTTGGTCTTTTCATTTGCACTTTCTTATATCCTCTCTTGGCCTTTTCCTCTCCTCCTGCTCCCCCCGTATCCATCAACTCCTGACCATAGGAAGAAAGTATCTTCTGCCTTATACCCTGTATTATTGAACACCTACCATGCAGAATTCATTAGTTACACCATTGCATGTAAAAGAAATACCTATCAGTATTTCCAAGGACCTTGATGTTTCTCTTTTTTCTGGTCTTAATGCAGGCATTATTTCTCCCAGAAGCCTTCCTGATTGCACACTTACACATTTGTGTAAAGAAAGGTCAGATGCCTTTCCAATGTGCCTTCATAATGCCCTGCATTTACTTTTATTATAGCATTTATTAAACTGTGGTGTGAATTCCTTTTTGTTGCTACTACTGATGGCAGCTCTAACTTTTTGAGGAGTCATAGCTCTAAAACATTGCACAGAAAATTAACGCTACAGGGGCGCCTGGGTGGTCTAGTCGGTTAAACATCTAACTTCAGCCCTGGATCGTGATTCTCAGAGTCCTGGGATCATGCTCAGCGAGGAGTCTGCTTGCGCCTCCTCCTGTTCTTCTGTCTCTCCCTCTCTCTCCCTCCCAAATAAACCTTAAAAAAAAATTTTTTTTTGAAAAAATTAATGCTACAAAATAAGCACATACACAGTCATTGCACCCTAACCCTGTGTGTGTATGATATCTTCCAGCCCTCACAGACTAATTACACAGAGAAAATATGCATAAAGATAATTAACAATGCAAGGTAACAGCTATAAAATTTCTGAGTATTTGAAGCTAAGATGGGAAGGAGTTTTACTTTTTTCCTTCTTTCCCTCTTTATAAAATTGGTTTTTTGAGAGCTAAGATGTTTGTACTTTATATAACACTTTGCAGATTTTGTGTAGGAATATCTAGTATACTATATATAACCTGGCTTGCCTCAAACATTATGTTTGTGTTACTAAGTTTAAAGTAGAGTTTTTTCAAAATTTTTTTAAAGAAAATGATGACACACACTTAGTTTAAAAACAGCTCTTTGGAAGGAGAAAAGAAACTACTGCATTAAATGTAAGCATGAAAACATCTATACAAAAGTTTTCAGAAACACTAAGATGTGAAAAAATATATCTTAGAATAGAAGAAACACATTAATTACAATTCTGTTATTTTTTATTTGGAATATTTGAAACTTGTTTCAAAGTGCTGAACTCTGGGGCACCTGGCTGGCTCAGTCAGGAGAGCAGGCAACTCTTGATCTTGGGGTCATGAGTTCCAGCCATTGGGTGTAGAGTTTACTTTAAAAAAAAAAAAAAAAATTCCTGACCTCCGAGGAATGTACTATCTTTCTGGTTTTCGCCAGTTTAAGAAAAGCATATAAAAACTTTCAAAAAGAGAAGACACCATTGCCATTGTTGTAAAACAAAAAATATTACTGTGTTTTTTGTACTTAGACCTTTGGTGGGTGGGGAACAGGGAGATCAGTGGTGGGTTCCAAAAATTCATGGAATGTACTTCTGCCAAGTAAAGTTCTAATCTTACTTTCTAAGCTGTTGGTATTGGTGATTTTTCCCCCTCCCAAAGCTTAATTTATGTCCTCTTTAGAAACTTTAAAGACTGAAGTACTGTTTGGATTAAGACAAGCTTCTCTGGTCTTTATGTATTCATTAATTTATTGATTTAGTGTAATAAATTAGTCATAGATTTCTTTTTTTTTTTTTTTAAAGATTTTATTTATTTGACAGAGATAGAGACAGCCAGCGAGAGAGGGAACACAAGCAGGGGGAGTGGGAGAGGAAGAAGCAGGCTCATAGTGGAGGAGCCTGACGTGGGGCTCGATCCCACAACGCTGGGATCACGCCCTGAGCCGAAGGCAGATGCTTAACCACTGCGCCACCCAGGTGCCCCTAGATTTCTTTTACATGTTACCGAAGACAGAGAAATCCAAAGCTGTCAAAAAGTAAGGGGCATGGGAGTGTCAGAGACTATTTCATACAAAAGCCTAGGTTTTTGAAGGGAATTCCTAGGAAAACCCCAAGAGATTTATAATCCAGAGCTAAATTTCTAAAAATGTTTTATATTCTATGACATTTGAAGGTATTGGTTGTTGTTATTTGGTAATGTAGTTGAATATAGTGACCATGCTGTCTCACCTGTCGTTACCTGATAACATAAATCTATCAACAATGGAATCTGTTCCATTCCTCAGAAACGATTGATTTTATCAGATTTATTTGGTAAGAAATGTCACCAAAAATCTGAATTTCTGATCCATTTGGTCTAGTTGCTCATAGTGTTTTATATTCAAAGGACATCTTCTTTTGTAACTAGGATATACTTCTGCCTCTGTGAAACTTTTCCTTTATTTCCAGACCTAATTAATTAATCAGCCCTTTCTCTGTACTTCCACAGCGTAAATTGCTCTGCTATAATACATTTATTAATGACAACCTCATATTGTGGGGTACAATGGCTTATTATTAACCAGTTAGTCTTTTTTTCAGATTATAAGAGTCTTGATATCAAAGACCATGTTTATTTTTTATAGTCTGTAGCATGCTGGCTCCCATGGTGAGTTTGGGGCCTATTAAGTTTAAGGGATACTGATTATTTGAGATAGAATTATTCTCAAGAAGTTAGCCATTGGGGGGCCTGGCTGGCGCATTCAGTGGAGCATGCAACTCTTGATGTCAGGGTTGTGAGTTCAAGCCCCATGTTGGGCACAGAGATTACTTTAAAAAAAAAAAAAAAAGTTAGCCATAGGAAGCTGGAGCTCAGGAAAACAGGGCTGAGAATGTAAATTTTATAATTGTACACATAAGTTTTACTGTTTATATTTTCCTCTTCCTAGTTCTTACTTTTCCTGAACCACTTATACCAGAAGGAGGACCTTGGTTGACTCTTAGCCACAATTCCTTCTTCCTCCAACCAGAGCCTCAGGTGCCAGTGGGTGGACAGCTCTGAGTACAGGAGAATAAAAGGGAGACACCATGTCCCATTCACCTTATCATTCTATAGCAGCCTTACTTTATCTTTTAAGATCCTGCTTTTTGGGTTTTTGTTTTATTTTTTACTATTTTTTTATTGTGGTAAATATATGTAACAAAATTTGTCATTTTAACCATTTTTAAGTACAATTCAGTGGTACTATATTCACAGTGTTGTGCAACCACAACCATTATCTATTTCCAAAATTTTTCTTTTTTTTTAATTGTTTTTTTAAGATTTTATTTATTTATTTGACAGAGAGAGAGAGAGCACAGGCAGGGGGAGCGGCAGGCAGAGGGAGAGGGGGAAGCAGGCTCCCCTCTGAACAGAGGGCCCGATGCTGGGCTTGATCCCAGGAACCCTGGGATCGTGACCTGAGCTGAAGGCAAACACTTAACCGACTGAGCTACCCAGGCACCCCTATTTCCAAAATTTTTCATCATCCCAAACCAAAACTCTATATCCATTAAGCAATAACTTTCCATCCCTTCTTCCTCAACCCCTGATAGCCTGTAACCTACTTTTTGTCTTTGTGGATTTGCCTGTTGTAGATATTTCATGTAATACAGTGTTTGTCCTTTTGTGTCTTGCTTACTTCACTTAGCATAATGTTTTCAAGGTTCATCCATGTTTTAGCATGTATCAGAACTTCACTTTTATAGCTGAATAATATTCCATTATATGGATAATACCACATTTATCCATTCATCTGTTGATGAACATTTTCTGGTTTTATTTATTTATTTTTTAAAGATTTTATTTAGTTAGTTGACAGTGAGAACACAAGCAGGGGGAGCAGCAGGCAGAGGGAGAAGCAGGCTCCTTGCTGAGCAAGGAGCCCGATGAGGAACTCGATCCCAGGACCCTGGGATCATGACCTGAGCCAAAGGCAGATGCTTAATTGACTGAGCCACCCAGTTATCCCACACATTTTCTGTTTTTATTTTTATTTTTTTTTAAAGATTTTATTTATTTATTTGACAGAGACAGCCAGCGAGAGAGGGAACACAAGCAGGGGGAGTGGGAGAGGAAGAAGCAGGCTCACAGCAGAGGAGCCTGATGGGGGGCTCGATCCCACAACGCCAGGACCACGCCCTGAGCCGAAGGCAGACGCTTAACCGCTATGCCACCTAGGCGCCCCTTCATTTGCTGTTTTTAAAATAGCTTCCCCCTTCCAATATTTTGTCATTGTGGGGGCACCTGGGTGGCTCAGTTGGTCGAGCATCTGACTCTTGGTTTTGGTTCAGGTCATGATATCAGGGTGGTGGGATCAAGCCCCGTGTCGGGCTCCATACTCAGTGCGGAGTCTGCTTGAGATTCTTTCCTCCTCCCTCTCTCTCCCCCTTTGCTCCTTCCCCTGCTCATGCACTTGCAGTCTCTCTCTCTCTCAAATAAATAAAATCTTTAAAATATATATATAGTTATTGTAGGAAGTTGTGGGTTTACAGAAGAGATGAAGAAGATATTAACATTTGATCATAATCCCCACTACCCAGAAATAACTACTATTAGTTTTGTATTTCTTTCCCATCTTTATATGCATGTACTTTTAACATATTTGAGACTGCAGCTAGGTGCACAATTTGAAATCTTTTTTCCCCCCAAGTAGCATTATATTATAAAAATTGTTTTATATCGTTAAAAAACTCTTCTTGGGGCACCTGGTTGTACAGTCATTTAAACATCCAACTCTTGGTTTTGGCTCAGGTCATGATCTCAGTGTCATGAGATTGAGTCCCGTGTGGGACTCCAGACTCAGCGTGAAGTCTGTTTGGGATTCTCTCTCCCTCTACCCCTCCTGCTCATGCTCTCTTGCCTCTCTCTGTCTCTAAAATAAATAAATAAATCTTAAAAACAAAAAACCTCTTCTTAATCATCAGTGTAGATATCTACATATATTCCAATAAATGGATATACCATAATTTAACATTTCTTAATTTATAATATGTTATAATGCTTTGATAATAAAAGAATCACATATTTAGGGGCGCCTGGGTGGCTCAGTTGTTAAGCATCTGCCTTCGGCTCAGGTCATGGTCCCAGCGTTCTGGGATTAAGCCCCACATCGGGCTCCCTGCTCAGCAGGAAGCCTGCTTCTCCCTCTCCCACTCCCCCTGCTTGTGTTCCCTCTCTTGCTGCCTCTCTCTCTGTCAAATAAATAAATAAAATCTTTTTTAAAAAATCACATATTTAATTTCAATATACATAATGTGTATCTTTGTCTCTGATTTCCTTCAGAGAGATTCTTGGAAAGACAGTTACTGGCTGAATGAGCATGAACATTTTAGAATTCTTCACCCATGTTGCCAAATTGCTTTTTCAAAAAGGTTGTGCCATTTTATACTGTCTACAGCATAGCTGTGGAGAATCCATCTCATTAGACTCTTGCCTCCAGAGCATAAGAGAAAATGATCCCAGCATATCATACAGTTTAATGACAGCTGTTAGTTTTAGCTCCTATCAACAATAATAGGTTATGTTCATATAGCCTTTAGAAATAAGCAGGTGCTGAGCTTAGAAGGACTGAGTGTGAAAGATACGTATGGAAGTATGCGCCAAGGCCATAATCTTCAAACTTTTACATCCTTTAGCCTCACAAAACCGCAGACACTTGTGTGCCTTATTCTTAAAATGTCTATTATTTCACCCCATTAAGATATAGGAGTAAGGCAATAAAAGATGAATTTCCTGATAAACATTTAAATGCCATTACAGGGGCGGCTGGCTGGCTCAGTTGGTAGAGCATAAAACTCTTGATCTCAGGGTTGTGAGTTCAAGCCCCACCATGTTGGGTGTGGAGATTATTAAAAATACAGTCTTTTAAAAATAAATAGATAAATAAATGCCACTACATACAGGAAGGAGTAGCAGTAAAACTTGATTTTTAAGACAACTGTCAATTCTCAGAACTGCCAGCTAGCCAGTCTAGTGGGGGCTTGGATAAAAAAAAAAAAATCACATGGAAGAATTTAAACTTCCTCTCTGAACTGAGAGGGCAGTTATCAGCAAGAGCTGTAGAGTCAGTGGTAACTTTGTGAGCCTCCTAGAGCCATAAAAACTTATTGCTATGTAGGACTAAGCAACCATTAGATTTACCAGAAAGAAGGTTGCTGTGATTAATACTACTCAGAGGTCAGCAAAGGCAGGGGTTGTTAAGGTTTTGATGACAGCATAATGGAGCCACCGAGCTGTTGCCAAGAATGACTTAAAATGCCCTGAATTCTGTAGGGCAATCAGGCTGATTCTGAAAAGTCAGAACAATAGGAAAAGTCAAGCCTAAGATATAGCTCAGGAGGTTTTGGGCATCTTCATTAAGAGCACTACTGGAGCTATTTCTAAAACTTGAGATGACCCCTTTATCTAGCATTTGAGGAGTTGAAGTCTGACAGCATCCAAGATTTTAAAATAAATTATATTTGAGGTGTCTGTTCAATTGGCAAATTTGAGTGACTATTATGTATTGGACACTTGGGGGCATATTATGTCTAGTAAGGCATGGTCTCTGATCAGAAGATGTTTACCTTCTAGTAAAGTCAAAGACTTGCAAACACAATTATACTACAAGACAATTCTATATAATTGCAGTACCCGTCAAGTACAGAAAGTACATAAACCTAAGTTTTCACAGAGAAAAAAGCATCTGACCCAAGTCTTGGATCACTGGGAATTTGCAAGGTGAAGAAGCAGAAAAATGTTCTAAACAGTGAAAACAGCATATGTAAATGTACTAGGCATGAGAGACAACATTTTTTGATAGCTACAAAACATGTCAGTGTTAACTTGAGCAAAAAATAAGAGCAAGGGCATCTGGTGGTGTGGACTGGGGTCTCAGAAATGCTACTTCCTCCATAGCTCAAATAGCATCCTTTACTTCAGCTACCTGTTAAAGTGGAAAAAACATTTTGATATAAAGCGGTTGTTTGATTGGAAAAGGACCTGAGCTGGACAGTAGCTAGTTTAATAGTTTTGTTTCCTTGTCTGCTTCCTATTTTTATACTGTATATAGATCGTATTACTTATGTTGACCACAGAGCAATAAAATCACTAGAAAAATGAAGTCTCCATATGAAATGCGTACAATTTGCTTTGTGAATTTAACAAGTTCCTTATCCTTTCTTTTGCCTCTAAAAAGGTGGGGGAAGTGTCTAACTGATCTTGCTCAGCCCAACCATTCGTCCTTTGATAGTCTCTTAATAGCTTGCATCTAGGAGCCTTATATAACCATGTTATTTGCTCAGTAGAGAGGAAGGAATGGTAGATAGAAATAAAATATTCTAGCCTTTAACTTCTAATACTTCATTCTCTATTCCAAAATTAACTAAACTCTCCACCCCTTTCTGGACCTTTCTATTCACAAAGCTACATCTTTTGTGCAACCCCATTTAAAACAACCATTTATAAATTTATTTCCATTTCACAGCCTGAGATGGAATTCATCCTGCTTTTCACACTAAACTCAACGTATTTCAAACTACAAAGACCTTTATCAGGTTGTAAGATATGATGTAACATTTAACCTTTTGTAAAGAAGCTTAAACAGAGGAAAATTCACGATTGGGGGTCGGGGAGTGCTGTGTTAGCTTCTTACTTGTTTTGTAGCCAGTAAAATATATATTATCTATATGTCTGTTTGGGGTTTTTTCGCATTCTCCATTTAGCCTATATTCTGAGATAATTCTCTGGCAAGCTTTCACGAGGCCACAGAATTGAATTTTTATAGGCAAATAAACATTTTTAAGAATGAGAATGACATGACAGGAAGGAAACTAAACAGAAAGTTGGGGACCCAGGTTCAGGTTCTAGGTTTGCATATAACTAGCTATTTGTCCTTGGATACGTTGCTTAACCAAGAGTTCGTCTTTAGTATTTATTTCTCTAAAAGGAATTTGAACTAGAAAACCTCTAAGTTCAGCAAATATATGGCCTGACTTTTGGACCAATACTGATTTCAAATCTCTTGTGACTTTAACATTTGTAAATAATAAATATCTCAAATTCTAATATTTAAGACTCTTTTCATGCTTTTATTGTAGAGATTTGGTCTTGATTTGGAATAGAGAATCCTACCATGTCTTTATTCTTTTTCCATACTGGAATTATGTGACTCTCGGACAGATACAGAACAACAGTCCATTCTATATCCACTATGCCATCTTCTCAATTCATTCCTCTTCCAAATTTTCAGCCACTTTACTGTTAAACTTTTTACCTGAACTATAATTATCTTCAGAACTATATAATTTATCTTTTTCTAAAGTCAGCATAAATTGTTTTTAACTCAAAATGGTATATGTTCAGAACAGCTGGATTGAATGTGTACTGTGTGTAATATGTGTAATGGAACCTTGATTACAATACTGATACAGGGAATGGTGTAGAATTCAGATAGTGATTTTTGTCAGAGAAAATTTGGGAAATTATTTGTAGATCTTAGTTACAGTTTTCCAGGGGATTTGCCTTTATTTTCTCTGTGTTCCAGGTCTTGCCTGAAATTTAGAAGCCCCTTTGTTCCCCTTCCTTTCTGGTTCTATCACTGGTGGTGATCCCCTTTGAGGAAGAAAAGCCCACTTCCACTGACCATGGAGAACACTCAGCATCTCTGCTTGATTGTGACAAGGGCAGTTTTTGGATGGATCATGAAATGCTTCTAAAGTAGCCAAGAGTTAACTTTCCTAACCTTTTTATATAATAAGCATGTTACCATGAAGGTAACTTACCCAGTGGAATCAACTACTAGTGGAATCACAGTATTTATACATTTAACTTATGCAAATGCAGCTTTACTAAAACACAATAAGAAAGTGCATGAGTGAGAGAGAAAAATAATATTTTAAATAGCGCATGTTTAAACTTCCTTTTCAGGCAATGGATAAAATCAAATCTGAAACAGTTGATGTTGGTGAAAGCTACCAAAAGAATGTGAGGATGATTTTAAAGGTTTCCCAGTGATTGATAAAACATGCTCAGGTGGCCAGGCAAGTGGGTTGGAGAACTTCTTTGACATTTACAAGGCTTATCGAAAGTTGTTGAGAAGCTATACTTAAGAGTTAGAGGAACTTACAAAATCTTTTATAAAGAATGACATGATGGGGCGCCTGGGTGGCACAGCGGTTAAGCGTCTGCCTTCGGCTCAGGGCATGATCCCGGCGTTATGGGATCGAGCCCCACATCAGGCTCCTCTGTTAGGAGCCTGCTTCTTCCTCTCCCACTCCCCCTGCTTGTGTTCCCTCTCTCGCTGGCTGTCTCTATCTCTGTCAAATAAATTAAAAAAAAAAAAAAAAAGAATGACATGAGAACAAATTGAAATTTTTGTAAATTTACTAAGTGTTCAGAGGAGTGAAACATCTGTTTAAATTTCTGAGTGTTCTTTATGGATTTTCAGTGGTTATTTTTTATCATACACTATTACCCCTTTACAACCTGTTGCCGAAGTAAAATGCTACCCCACCTACCAAGTGTACCAATGTAGTTTGATAGTGTAAATCGGGTTAGATAATGGGTAATTCACTAAGAAGCCAGTTCTTTCTTGGCTGATAAATCCATTATTTTTAAAATGTGGCATGAACTTCTTTCTCATAGTAGTAGAAGTCTTTGAATTTAAAATCTAGATTCTATAATAAAATGACTGTTTCTTGACTATCCTAGTAATTTGTGCCAGCTACACCATTTTACTTTGTTGCTACTAGGGTCTTTTTCCACCCATATCTACTGCTTAGACAATTACTACCTTGGGATTGTTAAAAAAAAAAAAAAATTGGCTAAATTTTTATTTAAACAGATACTGTTTTAGTTGTTCCAAATATGTGAAGTACATTTTTCTTCTGTGATCATACAGGTGAACATGATTAAAGATGATGGGACGGTTATTCATTTCAACAATCCCAAAGTCCAAGCTTCCCTTTCTGCTAACACCTTTGCAATTACTGGTCATGCAGAAGCCAAACCAATCACAGAAATGCTTCCTGGAATATTAAGTCAGCTTGGTGCTGACAGCTTAACAAGTCTTAGGAAGTTAGCTGAACAGTTCCCTCGGCAAGGTAGGTATTTCAGTTTAGTATCTTTCCTTCTCTACTGTAATCTAAAGAACCTAATGATTTAAAAGGTATCCCATTTTATATTTACTTGTATGTTAATTTTACTTTTAAAAATGTTGCTCATATGCTTCATAAATTTTTGAATCTGTTTCTTTAATAATTGTGCAGTGTAGCATATAGAATATATGGATACATTTTGGTAATAATAGAGTTGAGAGGTAATTACCTAAAAGATGTGCAGACCACAATTTACAGACAGTATTTGATATTCACTTCTGACTAATGACAAGAAGAAGATACTGTTATTAGAGAACTGTATTGTTGTTTAATACTGTTGATTGAACTATAGGCGCAGCAACTGTAAGTTCTGAATTTCCACAATAGCCCTGGTTTCAGGTGTGTCTTGTCACTCCTAAAAATCAAAGAGCCTTTTACATCAGTGCCCATACCACATAGCTAGATACTTTCTTGCACCAGAAGAGATGGAAAGTCTTGAATATTGATTTTTGATTTCAAGCATGTGGAATTTATAGAATAAATTATAATGTCTTTTTATTCCAGCTCATCAGAATTATTTCATTTTCCAAATAAATTTTACCTTCACTGCCCATTGAAACTGCTAGCTATATTTAGTATATACCTAATAAGCTAAAGTGTTACTGATTTTAGTGTTAAGTAAAAAATATGGTATTAGGTCAGACAATCTTAGTTTTTTCTGAACAACTATATAAGATTTAGACAGGAGAAAAGAATAAATATAGTAAGTGTTCTATAAAGGCCTTTGTTCTCAAGAACTAATTTTAAAATAAACATTTTCTAGTGTTGGATAGCAAAGCACCAAAACCAGAAGACATTGATGAAGAGGATGATGATGTTCCAGGTAAGTGACATTTCTTTAGCTCTGAGATTTTTAGGAGCCTGTTTATCTCGTTTAATTCATCGTATAATGACTTTCAATTTTTGTTGATGGTGAACTCATGAATTTAAATTGATTCACAATAGTATGGATACAATCTAATGAAAAATAATAAAAGTCCTCCCATTTTGAACTTAGAATCAGAAATTGTCACACAACGCTCTGCTGCCTGCATTTGTTAAATTAGAATCACTGTGATTTTAAATTTGCATAGTTATTGTTACAACATTTCCGTAGGAATTGTGATTGACATATGAAAATGTTGTTCACCTTAGTTTGCACAGACAAAAAAAAGACTAACATTTCCTTAGGATTGCTGCTTTAAAAGCAGATAAATGAAGCATTGTTAGTGAAATGCCACCAGTTCATTTCTGCTTCTTGTCCTGTATGTTTTCAGGCTAATTCTAATAGCCACAGTTTGGTTTTTATTCGGGTTAGAAGTTAGGAATTTCGGGGCGCCTGGGTGGCTCAGTCGTTGAGCGTCTGCCTTCAGCTCAGGGCGTGATCCCGGCGTTCTGGGATCGAGCCCCACATCAGGCTCCTCCACTGGAAGCCTGCTTCTTCCTCTCCCACTCCCCCTGCTTGTGTTCCCTCTCTCGCTGGCTGTCTCTATCTCTGTCAAATAAATAAAATCTTTAAAAAAAAAAAAAGTAATTTCATTTATCTCTTTTTTTGTGTGTCTTTAACTCATTTACTTTTTTTTTTTCCCCAGATCTCGTAGAAAATTTTGATGAGGCATCAAAGAATGAAGCTAACTAAAATTTTTTCTGGAGTTTGGAAGCTGGCATGGACTAGATTTAACAAATCAGCTATGTGGTTCCAAAGTTTTACAGACATGGAGAACATCACCTGTTACTAGTTCAGTAATATAAATATTTTGTATATTAATAATGCTGTTTGTTCAGCATTTTTCGGTCATTTGATTTTGCATTTTGCACTTCCTCCCAGGATCTATTCTTTTGGTCAAAATACGAAGTATTGGTGCAGTTCGAGGGTGTTTTGGTGTTTGATTTTCAGTTTTCTGGTTTTTTTTTTTGTTGTTGTTGGGGTATTTTTGGTGTGTGTATGTGTATGTATGCGTGTGGGTATGTGTGTATACAGTGGAGAGCAAATTGGAAAACAATTCTATTTATCCTCCTCCTTCCCCCAGTAGAAAATAAAACAAATCTTTACATTTGTTACTTTTTATTTTTTTCTAATAATGCACAGAATTAATGAAAAGTGAGTGTCTTGGATTTCAGATCTGAGGAGATTTTACCTTTGGAAGTTTGGTTTTAATTTGCTTTGTTAACATATTTTTTATACATTTCTCTGGGTTTAAAATGTCTTGAGATACTTTGCCAGCAGCTCTATGTTGGCATAGTGGGTAACATATCTTTGGTGCATTTGCCTTAGATTCACTTACCTAGTCAAACCCAGAAGATTTTCTTCCAGCTTTCTTCCTAAATGCCTTTTTCCCTCTCCTTTTGGTCTCCCAGTGGCCTGGTCAGCCTTTGGTAATGCTCTTCCTCATCTTCTACCTAGCCTGAGAAGGATGTTCTCCATTTAGAGTTAAGCGAGTGCCTAATCCCTCTTTGGTAAGACATTTTTCCCTCTTAAGGAACAACAGCTCCATCTTCAACTTTTTATTTCCCCCTTGATTTTATAGTTTGGTAGATTTCAAACTGGAATAGCTAGCATGTGCTTGCTAAGTAATTTTATGCCAGCCTTATCCTGTATACTAGCTGTTCTTAATAGCAGGTGCAAAAATGCCTGTTTTCAGCAAGGTTAAATTAGGAATGTCCTTTTGAGTCAGAAAAAGATAGGCCATTGACTCATTCCCCAGCACAAAGGGTCATTCTATGAAGTGGTACTGGCCCCAGGAGGATATCTTCAACCACTCTCCCACTCTTGGTCTTGAATCTATCTCTGGATTGGATCTTACTGTTGTAGCTGCTCACAGCATCCTCCTGCATGCTTAGAGTAATGCTTTTGGGGGAACACTGGTAAAATACAGTATTTATTTTTTTCACCTCCTTTCAGAGGACTTGGAGGTAAGTTGCATTCATTAATTCAAGTTTCCCTCTTGCTCTCTGATGATAAAAGCTTGCATTTTGCTATGTCAGCATTTGTTATAGCCAGTATTTAAGGATAAGATTTAGAATATCCATCATTTCCTGGCCCACCAGCAAACTAACTATGGCTTAACCTTGCAGCATATCTACTTTTGTTTCAAGCTAGATATCTTTATTTGATATCTAAAGTGCAAGACCAACAACATATCAAGAGATCTATAGACAAGAAGGCAAAGCTCTTGTATTTTTTTCATCGAGACACTTCAATTTATTTTATAAATTTGTTCATTTTTCCTGTTCTGTTTTATATAATATATGGACTTAACTACAAAATAAAGTAACAGTAATAAAATAACAAAAGAGGATAATATTTCCTCTTGTGCTTCTCTTATTATTGTCGACAGAATTTCCTTCTTTTGTATTTCTTCTCTACTCCCCAACCCCAGACGAATTTCAGCCCAGTCATTATTTGAAATAATGTTTCATCCATTGTTAGGTTAGTAGCTCTAAATGGTCTACATAATCCAGAATTCTTTTCCTCTGACTGTCCCCAGTGGGCACATTGTGGGACAGAGAGTTATGGAGACTTCCAAGTGATTAAGGACATAGTATAGCAAATGAAAAAAAGAGCACTCATCTGGAAGTCAGGAAACCTGGGGCCTAGTCCCGGCTTTGGCATTAACTATGTGACCTGGGCAGGTCACCTAACTACTCTGAAGTTCATCATCAGACAAGTGAGATGTTTCTAAAGCTTAACATTTTTTCTGCTCCTGTAGTTCGGTGAGTCTCATTTCTGAAAATTTTCGAGGAACTGATTTTATATATTTTCAGAAATATCTGTTTTTATCAAGATCCATAAAACTTTTTTGCATGTATATACTGTTTCCTCTTTTTCCTTTTTGATCACATCTTAACTACTCACCCAGAGGAGCTCTGGTCAATATTTTCTTTTATCCTATCAACAACAACTCTTAATGGCTGACCTCCCTTGGGTGCAATAAGCCAGTATTCTTTTTTGTTTTGTGTTTTCATACCTTCCCCTTTCCTGGAGAAAGCATATCTTGACCCAATACAAATGTTCCTGCCTTCGGTGAGCAGGCATGGATAAGAGTATGGATGAAACTTTTGTAAATAGTGTTCTTGGCATAAATATTAATTACACAGCTTTTTAATATATGACATGGTAACTAAATGTGTACTTTCTATGAAGATCATGTATTTATTGCCAAGATAACTATAGAATAAGCATTTTCTGGTAAAATTCATCTTAAAATTTGGGGATAATTCAAGAAATGTCTGTACAAAATTGATTGATGGTCTTAGTTTTTGTGATTAGTTCTTTCCATTCACGTGAAGGTCCTCATTTATCTGTCTTGGGGAAGCCCAAAGTAAATAATTGGGACCCTATACTTGTTTTATCCTACTTTCCCTATTAAGTAATGGTTTAAGAATTGGGATGCCTGGGTGGCTCAGTCGGTTAAGTGTCAGCCTTCGGCTCAGGTCATGATCCCAGGGACCTGGGATTAAGTCCCACATTGGGCTCCTTGCTCAGCAAGGAGCCTGCTTCTCCTTCCGCCTGCTGCTCCCCCTGCTTGTGCTCTCTCTTTCTCTCTGACAAATAAAATCTTAAAAAGAAAAAAGAATACATCAAGCACTTTGATTTGTTGCGAAGTAATTAGTATTATGGGATTCCATTACATTAATTTTAATATGCATACCAGGTTCTTGTGAAGACCCATACTGGGCTGTGTTTGATTTGTTTCTTTGCTGTAATTCAGTGCTTAACTTAACTTTGCTATATATCCATAAATGATGTCATGATTAGACATAGTATGGTATAGTAGGAAATGCACAGGTTTTTAGATAGAGGTCAGTTCCATTACCTACTGTGCTATAACCTTTCCAATATGGTTGCTGCAGTGCACAATTTCAGGGGCCATCATTCATATTTGTTGTGTTCCAAGGAGCCCCTGTAATAGTGCAGTGATGGCCTTGCTCTCTGTACCTGTTTCCTCGCCTGTAAAATGGTGCCTATAAAATGGTCAAACAGGGTTCCTTAGAACCCCTTACATGGTTAATGTGAGAATGAAAGATGATTCAAGTGTGTTATCTCCCAAGCCACGGCAGAAAGTTCATGGTTCTAGGCACAGCAAGGCTCATTCTACACTGCTACCCTCCAGTTCAGCCTTTATTGCTCTGCCACATAAGAGTTTGCCTGGATTATCATAGCCTCCCCATTGGTCTTGCTTATGAGTCACTCCCTTCAGTTCATCCTCTACACACGAGACAAACTACCTAAATTTCATATCTGAGCATGTCACAGCCTTAAACATTTATCTCCAACATGCCATTCTGTTTCAAGCTTCCATTTCTTTACACGTTTTTACTATAGTACAATATTAAGATTATTTTGATTTTTTTTATACTTTGCCCATCTAGATCGTGAGCACCTTGAGAGCAGATGGGGTGTCATACATCCTTTATCCCCAACATCTAGCATAGATACCAACATGTAGTCTACTCATCATAATAACTAATACACAGTGAATATTTAACTGTTAGATACAAAGTTATCTCCTTGAACTCTCAAACAGTCCAGTGGGACAGATATTCTATACTACTTCTATTTTTTTATTTTTACTTACTTTTTAAGTAAATTCTACACCCAACGTGGGGCTTGAACACATGATCCGAGATCAAGAGTTGCATGCTCTACTTTCTGTGCCGATAGCACTCTTGCAAGCATGGTGAACGTTCCTAAAACCTGCAAGACTTTCTCCAAGAAGTGTGGCAAGCACTAACCCCACAAAGTGACACAGTACGGGAAACACAAATTCTCTTTATTCCCAGGGAAAGCCGCATTATATGACGGGAAGCAGAGTGGCTATGGTGGGCAGACTAAGCCAATTTTCCATAAAAAGGCTAGAACTACGAAGAAGATTGTGCTGGGGCTTGAACGTGTTGAGCCCAGTTGCAGATTTAAGAAAATGCTGGCTATTAGGAGATGCAAGCATTTTGCACTGGGAGAAGATAAGAGAAAGGGCCAAGTGATCCAGTTCTAAGCTCTATATTTTGTTTTATTATGAAGATAATAAAATCTTGAGATTGTGTTAAAAAAAAAAAAGTTGTATGCTCTACCAAGTAAGCCAGCCAGATGCCCCAGTCCTACTTTAAAGAGGAAGAAAAAATGGTTTGTGGAAGGTGCCAAAAGTTATAAAACTGGTGGAAGAACAAGGATTCCAATCTAGATCTGTCAAATTCTAGAGTCTAAACATCACTCCACACCATTCAACAAATGTTTATTGAAATGAAAATTATGTGTATGTGGCCTACAGACAGATAACCTCATATATACTCAAGTATCACTCAATATTAGCCTAAAAGTCAAACCTATCTTAAGACTTATTTAAGAAGTTTGGGGGCTCCTGGGTGGCGCAATCCTTAAGCGTCTGCCTTCAGCTCAGGGCGTGATCCCGGCGTTATGGGATCGAGCCCCACATCAGGCTCCTCTGCTAAGAGCCTGCTTCTTCCTCTCCCACTCCCCCTGCTTGTGTTCCCTCTCTCGCTGGCTGTCTCTCTCTGTCAAATAAATAAAATCTTTTTAAAAAAAAAAAAAAGTAAGTTTGAAGCTTTTTTAAAGTAGGATTTATAATTTTTTGTATATTCAGGAATTTATAAACTTAATAATTAGATATATTACATACCTGGGACAGGATCTTTAGTTGGAAGTGTTTGGGCAAAAATTCTTAGGTTTAACATGTTGATCTCCTTGACACTGGTGTTTCTTCTGAAAATTTTGCCACCTTTTAGGCATACCTTGTCAAAAATACTCTGTAAACTTGAATAAGGTGGTGATGAATTTATCCTGCAGACACACTTTTTCTGTTTAAAAATCAAAAAATACGTCTAAGGGTTCATGGCTGGCTCAGCTGGAAGAGCATGTGACTCGATCTCAGGGTCATGAGTTCTATCCTCGTGTTGTGTAGAGATCATTTTTAAAAATAATGGTAATTAAGTTCAGTAGGTTAAGCAACCGACTCTTGATTTTGGCTCAGGTCATGATCTCAGGGGTGTGAAATTGAGCCCTGTGTTGACTCCACGAGCAGCAGGAAATCTGCTTCTCTCCCTCTCCTCCCTCTCCCTCTGCACCTCCTCCTGCTCGTTCTCTCTCTCAAACAAATAAATCTTTAAAAATAAACTTAAAAAACAAAAACAAGTCTACAAAAAAAGTTAGAACTAATAAATTTGGCAAAGTTGCAGGATAAAAAGCCAACATACAAATATCAGTTGTATTTCTATATACTAACAATGAACAATCCAAAAAGGAAATTAAGAAAACAACTCCATTTATAACAGCATCAAAAAGAATAATATAGTTAGAAACAAAACTAACCAAGGAGGCAAAAGACTTCTACACTGAGGGGCACCTGGGTGGCTCAGTCGATTGAGCGTCTGGCTCTTGATTTCAGCTCAGATCATGATCTCGGGGTCCTGGGATTGAGACCCACATCAGGCTGCCCACTCAGCAGGAAGTCTGTTTGAGAGTTCTCTCCCTCTGCCTCTTCCTCTGCTCCTCTCCCCACTCTCTCTCCAAAAATAAATCTTTAAAAAAATACTTATACATTGAAAACTACAAAACATGCTGAAACAAATTAAGATATAAATTAATGCAATGACATCCCATATTCCTGGGTCAGAAGACTTACTATTTTAAGATGTAAATACAAAACAAACAAACACCTGCAGATTCAATGCAATCGCTACCAAAACTCCAATAAGATCTTTTGCAAAAATCGAAAAACCCATCCCAAAATTTATAGAGAATCTTAAGGGGCCCTAAATACCCAAAACAGTTGAAGAACAAAGTTGGAGGACTCACTTCCTAATTTCTAAACTTGCTACAGCAAGCAAAACAATGTACTGGCGTAAAGACAGGCATATAGACTGATGGAAGAGGATAGAGAGCCCAGATATAAATCCTTACATGTGTGGTCAAATGATTTTTTGACAAGGGTACAGAGACCATTCAATGTGGAAAGGATGGTCTTTTCAGCAAACGGTACTGGAAAAACGGGATATCCATATGCAAAAGAATGAAAGTAGACCCTTACCTTACACAATAGACAAAAATTAACTCAAAATGGATCAAAGACCTGAGCTAAGACGAAAACTATGAAATTCTGAAAAGAAAACAGGAGGAGGCTTCATGACATTGAATTTGGCAATAATTGCTTGGATATGACATCAAAAGCACAGATAACAATAACAACAACAAAAAGATAAATTGGACTACATAAAAATTTTAACTTTTGTGCTTTAAAGAACTTCAAGGGTGAAAAAGCAACTCACAGAATAGGAGAAAACAGGGGCACCGGGTGGCTTAGTCGGTTAAGTGTCTGCCATTGGCTTAGGTCGTGCCCCTAGGGTCTTGGGATGGAGCCCCGCATAGGGCTACCTGCTCAGTGGGAGCCTGCTTCTTCCTCTCCCTCTGCCCCTCCCCCTGGCTTGTGCTCTCTTGAGCTCTCTCTCTCAAATGAATAAATAAAATCTTAAAAAAAAAAAAAGGAGAAAATGTTTGCAAGTCATATATCTGCTAAGGGATTTGTGTCCACAATATATAAATAACTATAACTCAATAACAAAAAACAACCTAATTCAAAAATGAGCAAAAGACTTGAATAGATGTTTTTCCAAAGGAGATACAGAAATAGCCAGTAAGCACATGAGAAAATGTCCAACAGCACTAATCACGAGGGAAGTGTTGGGGCACTTGGGTGGCTCAGTTGGTTAAGTGTCTGACTTCAGTTCAGGTCATGATCTCAGGGTCCTGGGATCCAGGTCTCTGTCAGGCTCCCCACTCAGCAGGGAGTCTGCTTGTCCTTCACACTCTGCCCCTCCCCCTGCTCACACACACTCTCTCTCTCTCTCTCAAATAAATAAAATCTTAAAAAAAAAAAAAAACGTGTTGGCAAGAATGTGGGGACATTAGAACCTTTGTGCCTTGTTGGTGAGATTGTAAAATGATGCAGCCACTGAGGAAGACAGTGTAGTGACTCCCTCAAAAAATTAAACAGACATACCATATGATCCAGCAATTCTACCTCTAGGTATATACTCAAAAGCAGAGAGTGAAACAAATATTTGTACACCCACGTTCATTACAGCATTATTCACAATAGCCAAAAAGTAAAAACAAACCAAATGTCTGAAAACAGACGAAGGAATCAACAAAATGTATATGCATTTAATGGAACATCATTCAGCCTTCCTTAAAAAGGAATGGAATTCTGGTACATGCTAAAATAAGGATGAACCTTACTTAGTGAAGTAAGCCAGACACGAAAATACAAATATTATATGAGCCTACTTATATGAGGTAACGTAGGGTAGTCAAATGTATGGAGACAGAACAGTGGTTAGTAAGGGCTGGAAGAAGAGGGAAATGGATGGAGTTTCATCTGGGATAATGAAAAAGTTGTAGAGATGGCTAGTGGTGGTGGTTGCACAACCTCAATGTACTTGAGACCACTGAACTGTACACTCACAAATGGTTATAGTGGTAAATGGTATGTATATTTTACCACAAAATGGCTGTTGGTTAAGCAACCGGCATTTGATTTTGGCTCAGGTCATGATAGGGTTGTGGGACTGGTCCCCCGGTCTGGCTCCGTGCGGTGCTCAGAGCCTGCTTAGGATTCTCTCCCTACCCCTTCTCTATCTCCCCCTCTCTTAAAAAAAAAAGTGTCAGCATGCCTCTCAGTACCCCGTATTTAAGAGATCCGCTAACAATAGGTAAGTGTAACCCATCACAAATACTATGAATACAATTTACCTCAGTATCAAGTTGTCCTCAAGGCCACAAAGTTGAGAGCCCTTGGATAGATGCTCTGAGGGACAGAGATGGATAGGAGCAAATCCCTACCTCTGTGATACTTACAACAGGTTAGAAAAGAGAAAACACAGAAAATAAAAGATCATACTATGAACCAGGTAAGTGCCACAGACTTTAAGTGTCATCGAAGATATTCATCCTTATGTTTTCTATACAAAGTTGTTACCACAGTGTGTTAAACCCAGCTCACACCTCCCTCTGAAATTGTTTCACATCCATAGATCCTGCTCAAACCCAGACAGCCATGTTTTCAGGGTGACTCCACCCCAGGCATAGGTGGTCAGACCAAGGGTAGAACACTGATCCAAGATCCAATCCATAGGTTAAGCTGGGCCAATTAATTTATTTCTAAAGATTCTGTACTAAAATTAGACTGAGTCAGATAATAATGGACCCTTGAACTAAAAGGTCAACGACGGGGCTAGAGCACTAATGGTGCGTCATGTGCAAGCTGGAGAAGGTGGTAAGAATGAGGCAGAAATGGTAGGTTAGACAATGCTAGAGAGAGAACAGCCTCAGAAAATGGCTTCAAAAGTCCTGTCCTCATGAAGCCTAGCTGTCCTTTTTCCGTCCCTGGATTGTTAACTTGCCAGTGAGATTTTTGCCACCATTACGGTTTGTTTAAGCTGGCTTGAGTGAGCACTCCCTGTAACTAAATGATCCTAGAGAGAAGACATTTCCTCTGTAAGAATCTCCTGATCATGGATGAAAAGGACAGCTTTGAAGAGCTCACTGTCACTGGAGGGTGTCAGATGACAATCTAATGTTAAATGAAGGATTTGGAATAGATTAAAGTATTTTCAGACCACTATGACCACTGAAAGTAGCATGAAGGTAGTATGGTGTAATGGTAAAGAGGGTTTGGGGTGCCAGCAGTGGTTGTCCATTCAAATCTTAGCTCCACCACTCTGTATATGACTTGGATGATTTACTTAATTGCCTAGACTTCCATTTTTCTAGTGGAGAGTGAGAGATGATAACACCTTGCAGAATTGTTGGGGAAAACAAATGTATATGAAGTGTATGCCCATAGTAGGGGCTCAGTAAATGAGTTTTTATTATTAAAGCATGACTAAAAGGGCTTGTTTAAATCAAATCATGGTGGTCTTGGCCCAATTTGTAGTATATTTTTATTTAATAGACTCGTTCTCAAGTTTTTCACGTATTTTTCTTAGACTTTGGAGATCTACATATATATAACAGTCATGTTATCTTCAAATAATAATATAGGTTTACAATCCCTTATCCACAAGTCCAAAATCCCAACTAAATTCAAGATGGTTTGAGGGGGCCTGGGTCGCTCAGTTGGTTAAGCATCTTCCTTCAGCTCAGCTCATGATCCCAGAGTCCTGGGATTGAGTCCCGCATCGGGCTGCCTGCTTGGCAGGGAGTCTTTCCTTCTCCCTCTCCTCCCTGCTTTGCTCTCTCTCTCCCTCTCTTGCAAAAATAAATAAAATCTTTGAATAAAAAAAAAGATGGATTTTTTAAAAGTATATTTTTAATAAATTTGGTACAAACTGCAGAAACAAAAAAATGTTGGATTATAGGGTACTGCCTCAGACTCACCTGGGGTCTTACTTGTATGACCTATGTCCTATGTTACCTTTTTAAATCCAAAAAAAATCCTAATTCTGAAATAAACCTGGCTCTGAGCATTTTGGATACAAAATTATGGACCTATAGCTACCATCTGTCAATGTGTAAACCATACACATGTCAAAAATAATCCTTAACAACCCTGAAACAGGGATTTGCTTTCCCCATTTTTCACATGAGGGGTCAGAGGCACAGAAAGGTTAACTCACCTGAGTAATTAACTTACTCAAAGTCACAAGCTAATGAATGGGAAAGTCAGATCTGTGAGACTTCAAAGGCTGGTTCATCCCATTACACCATGCTGTGTCTGCTAGTGAAATTTCTTGTTTATGTAATGATATTATCTTTCAGTAATGTAATGTTTTTGCAAAGAGCACTGTGATTTCTAGGACCTCTATTACCTGAACATATTTAAAAATCACTATATTTGATCACTTTAATGATCTTTTCTACGCCCTTGAATTCTGTGTGATTCTGTAAATTCTAAGCCCACTGCCACTGGTGAATTACTACCATTGTTATTTAACATTTACAGAGGGTCAGTGCTTCAGCTTTGCACAAAAATGTCAGCTTTCTATTTTACTCATTAGCATTTATTCCTCTCACAGAATACTTTTCATGGGATTTAGAGAGGACTGCTTATAAATACAACACGGCCAAGTAAAATGAAAAAGGGTCTGGGAATTAGACATAAATTCAAATCCCGGTTTTGCTCCTTCATTCATTCAATAACTTACAAAGGAACTATGTCACTCTGAGGCACAGGGGGGAAATCGGTCCTTAGATGCCAGACTTCTATTTTACTGTCAGCTTTCTATTAGGACTGAATACCAGGTGTTGGATTTTAGTATATGTCTTCCTCATTTTTGCAAAATGTATACCAAGAAATAAAAGAAACCAAAGTTCCTTTCCGCAAATAACAAAAAACTTTTGTGTGAGTGTGACATTTGTTTTACAAAATGGGTACAAGAACATTCATATCTTATGTATTCTTTGTGGAATGACTGACCACCAAGGTCAGATTATCCTGACTGTGACTGAATCCAGAGAGCCAGAATCTAGGCTGCTTTTCTTCTCAATATTCATTTTGTCTAATTAGACCGTTTAGTGGTATGGGGATATCTTGTCGACCCCCGCCTCCTAGAACAAATGGAACAGCAAATAGAACGCCGAGGTGGCTCTGTGTTGCATGGCTTCCTCAGTAAAACTCTCTGCTGTCTGCCAGAGGCACTGGTTGCCTGCACCAGGGGCTAGACACCCAGCCCCAACCTTCATGAAGGGTACGAGAGGATGCTTACCTTGCCCCTTGTTATTTTGCCTCTTATCTGCCTTATCTTCCTTCCCTCAGGGGCTTGAGGGATGTTTTCTGCTGGTGGTAATAAAACAGAACAATGAAACTCATTTGGCAGTTGCTTGTGAGAGTCATTTCCTTAACCTCGTCGCCTGCGCCTAATACCATAGAACTTAAACTTAAGGATGTGAACTTTCCCACAGCGTTGACTGTGCCCTCTCCCCCAGAACATGATCCAGTCATGACCTCGAATATACATAGTTACTTTTTGTGACGACCTTGTTCAATGAATTAGAATTTGATTTTGATTTATTTTAGCTTTCAAGTTTGCTTATAGATCTCCAGGCACTTTAAAAGTCTTTTTTTGGAGGCAAAATCAGAAGTGGCACTGAGTTAGAGGCTTGCAAGTCACATTCTCATGCCTACCACAGGAAGGTAATCAGAAAAAATATTTTGCAGTGCATACATACACGGGCAGGCATCCACTTTCCTTTTTTTTTTTTTAATCATCATCTAATGTGAGATCAGATAGGTTTATACCCATCATTCTATTTAATTCCAACAGATAGGTACTACTATCCGTTTTATCAGTGAGGAAAATATGGATCAGAGAGGTTGAGTACCTTGTCCAAGATCACACAGCTTGCAGGTGTCCTAGCTGGAATATAAACACAAATAGGTTTGTCTAACTCCAAAGCCAACGTTGACAGGTATTGTGTTTGGGCCTGAGTTAATGAATAAGATAAACAGGACAATCTTCAGGGAGTTTACAGTACTGTTTACAGTACTGATAATCCTCCCAGTAATTCCTCCCAGGAATCCCAGTTCCTCCTCTGCCCTCCAGCCTTGAAAGCTACCATTTAATGATTGCTTCTCTGTGTTCATCACTACTCTAGGCACCTTATAGACATTATGCCACTTAGTCCTCCACAGCTTCCCTGTTGAATGGGTATTACTAGCCCTCTTTTACATATGAAGAAACTGGAGTTCAGAAAAATTAGAGTTATAAAGTACGGCTAATAATTATTGATGTATAAAGCATAGCTCATCTTTCTGGAGTTCTCACAACAACTGTATGAAGTAGGTGCTCTCGCTTCCATGTTACAGATGGCAAAGCTGAAGCACAGTTAGTCTGGCAGCCTTGCCAAGGAAACAGAGCTAAGTAAGCGGGAGAGTCAAACCTAGGTACTCTGGTTTCAGAGCCTGCTTGCCTAACTCCTGTGCCAAACCGCCTAATGCCAAGAGTGCTGGATTCGTATCCCCAGTTTGTCTGATCCCAAATTATTCTCTGTCCAGGCCATATATTGCTCTTCTGCTCAATTGTTCCATATTCACTTCTTTTGTTTTGTCTTTTTTTTTTCTTTTCCAGAATCATCCACTTCCTCAACAAACACTCATTGAATACATACTGTATATGCTACGTACTAGGGAAATGGGAGACCCAGCCAATGAAATATTATGCGGCCATAAAAAAGGAAAGATCACAGTATACTGGTAGAGTGTAACCTCTGGGCTATATTGTTAAGTGAATAAAGCAAGGTGCAGAGGAGTATATGATGTATACTTTTTTATGTGTAAGAAAGAAGGGAACTATGGAACAAATGGCCTAAACTCTTCACAAGTGTTGGTGTGATGAATGACAAAGAAAGGTTAAAGGGTGAATATTACAAGATACTAAAGAAACTTGACAAAGGAAATGCAACATGTGATCCCCCGATAAGATCCTGGCTCTGGGGAGGAAAAAGAGCTTTAAAGTGTTAAGTGTTCCACACACAGGAACACGAAACCTCCAGATCTGAATTGGAGAAGACTGTTTTTACTGACACAGCAATCTTAGCATCTGTTTTCTATGCTCTGTTTTCCCATAGGGTGACAGAAAAATGACCTGGTATCTATCACCTGCTTATACAGTGGAGTTTTTACTATGTAAGAGAAACTCCAAAACTGTGACTCTCAGAGCTTATCTGGAATGGCCTTCATAGCTGCCCATCCTTCCTTCCAGAGATGGATAGAGAGATCTTGCCTCTGCAATCTAAACACATCCTATCTGGGGAAAGGTGGGGAAGATCTCGACTTCACCTTCATGGAATGTTAACAAGTGGCTGAGGAGAGGGGAAGGTAAGACTTTTTATCTCTCCAGAAATCTCTCTCTTAAGGGTTGCTATTCAAACCAGGTTTTACAGGGTTTTTTTGTTTTGTTTTGTTTTGTTTCCTCAGAAAGCCCTAACCATGCAGAAAAGTGAAAATATTTGTGGAGAGTTGTTTTTTTGACCTAAGGGACATCAGTGGGACAATGAGTGAAAATTAGGTAAGTACTATATATTAGACAAAAATATTTAACAAATGTTAAATTTCCTGAAACTGAGAATTGTATTATATTTGAAAATGTCCTTTTTCTTAGGAGATAAATGCTGAAGTTATTTATGGGTAAAAGGTCGTGAGACTGCAACTTGCTCTCAAATGGTTCAGCAAATAATAATAATACTACCAGCCTAAGATCAAAAATACAACAAAAAACAAGTGTTGGTGAGGATGTGGAGAAGAAAGAACACAATCCTTGCAACATCGCTTTAAGGAAGGTATCATTATCCTCTTTGCATACAGGAAGAGACTAGCTAGAAGATATAAAGGGGCTTGCTTATTAGCATAGCTAGTCAGTTAATGTGCCTTTTTTTCAAACCCAGGATATCTAATGCCAAAGTCATTACACTTGTTTTTCCACATGATTACCTCAGGGGCAGAGACTACTTGTGATTTTTCTTTTTCTTTCTCCAGGGCCTCCGTTGTGCCTGCTGAGTAGTAGGCACTCCATAAATACTTCTTTGCTGAAATAGTGCTAGTGCATATACCATGTTTGATCATACTTCCATATTTTCTTTGAGTATTTTCCCACCTGACATGCCCTGCCTTCTTTTGCCTATTTAAACTCTATCTACCTTTGAAATGCCTTGAAAGGTTCCTCTGTGGGGCCTCCCTGACTGTTGCAGCTTATACTGATCTCTTTCCCTCTGTTTGAATAATGCCAGCTCACACAGTTTAGCACTGGATTACATTCTGCTCTATACTGGTCTTGTCCTGTCTTACTCATGGCTAGCTTCTCAGGACGAGGGCAGGGTTTTCTCTTTGGAATGCCTCCGAGCACATAACAGAGGCCTAATCACATGGCTCATTGATCGGAAGACTACTTTCATCTAGAGCCAAATGACACTGGGAGGTTACATTCAATTCTATACACTTCTGAGAGTAGCAGTCAAAATCCCACTCTCTGATTAAGAGTCCTCCCTCATTGAGGGGCGCCTGGCTGGCTCAGTAGGTAGAGCATGTGACTCTTGATCTTGGGGATGTGAGTTCAAGCCCCACGTTGGGTGTAGAGATTACTTGCAAATAAAATCTTAAATAAAAAAATAAAAGAGTCTTCCCTCAGTGAACAGGAAACAGTGATTGTTGCTGAGGTACAATAAATTCACTATTAATATAGGATAGGGGTTGGAAACGGAGATGAAAACTAAGTACATCAAGATTCCATCAATATAACTCCAAGGTCTATATTCAGTCCCAGAATTCTTCAATGGCAACTCTAGATTGTTCTACTGGAACTCCCAGGTTCTACTCTGTGAACCCTGGATTCTACGATTGGACCTCCAGGTCTGAGAATACCTGATTCTACTGCTAGAAGTCCATGTTCTACCATCATTCTACTGTCGGACTACAGATTCTACTACAGGAACCTAATAATTTATGTTAGAAACTTCAGGTTGTATTCTTTGAGTCCCAGATTCTCCCATACAGCAAACAAATTCCTCTATTACAACCCAAGATGATGCTTTTGGAATTATAACTTCTGTTTTAGCAACTCCAGATTCTATTCTCTAAATTGCAGAGTCTAATACCCTAATAATCACAGATTTTATTGCCAAGGCTCAAGATTCTAACATTGGAATTCCAGGTTCTATTTCTGGAATCACATATCTCACTTTTGGAACAAAATGTTGCACTCTTCGAACTCAAGATCTTTATATTGGACATTACATTCTGCTACTGCAATTTAAGATTTCGTTATTGGAATCCCACTTTTCAATCTTGGAACTCAAGAATCTACTTTGATGATTCTATATTCTACTATTAAAACCCCAGGACTTTATCTTCCCTGAAGGTTCTATTATTAAAACTCAAGTTTTGGGTACCTGGCTGTCTCGGTCTGTTAAGTGTCTGCCTTTGGCTCAGGTCATAATCCCAGGGTCCTGGGATCGAGCCCCGCATTGGGCTCCCTCCTCAGCAGAAAGCCTGCTTCTGCCTCTGCCTGTCCCTCTCCTCACCCCCTACACCGTGGTTTCTCTCTCACAAAAACAAAAACAGCTCAAGGTTTCAGGAGGCCTGGGTGGCTCAGTTCATTAAGTGTCTGCCTTCACTTCAGGTCATGATCCCAGGGTACTGGGATGAAGTCCGGAATCTGGCTCCTTGCTCAGTGTGGAGTCTGCTTCTCCCTCTGCCTGCTGCTCCCCCTCTTTTCCTGCTTGTGAGCTTGCTCTCTCTCTGACAAATAAATAAAATCTTTAAAAAATAAAATAAAATAAAACTCACGGTTTCATTCTCAGAAACTAAAATTCTACTATAGTAACTTACACTTTAGTCTCAGAAACACAGATTCCATTATTGGGATTAGACCTGAAGGTTCAGAGTTGAGGCTGAAGTTCTGGTAGTAGAATTTTGGACTCTCATTATTGATATTAAATCGAGGTCCTTCATTGGGAACTCTAATAACAGAAATGAATAGTTTATGTTTGGAAATCCAAATTCTATTGTGTAAGTCCCTCATTCTATCATTGAACATAAAGATTATTCAAGGTGCTGTTATTGCAATCCAGAGTAGAGTAATTCCAGGTTCTATTCATTAAATCTCAAGGTTTACTAATGGAATTCAAAGTTCTAGACTCTAGTATCTAGAGGTACTTACCATAGTGGTTAAAAGCATGAGTTCTAGAAGCACACAGCTTGTGGTCAGATATTATCGCTGTGCTTCCCAGGTGTGTGACCTTTGGAAAGTTATTTAACCTCTCTGTGCCTCAGTTTCTCATTTGTAAAATAGGAATAGTAATAATAGAACTCACCTGGCAGATTTTTGTGTGAGCATTAAATGCAATCATAATAACAATAATAATAATATATGTAAAGCACTTAGAACAATGCTTGGCACATAGTAAGCACTTGATAAATGTTAGCCATTAGCATTATTGCTGATTCTAATAGTAATCTAGTAAGCTAGATTCCAATTTCAAAATTTGATAATTTAATATTGCACCTTAAGGTTCCATTACATCACCTCAAGATTCTCTACTGAAATTCAAGATGTGCTATCTGATTCCCGTATTTTATACTTGTATTTTAGGCTAAGCCTTCAAACTTCAGTACTGTATTATTGGAACTTAAAGTTCCAATCTCAAAATCTAAGATACTAATAATATAATTCCATGTTCTAATCTTGTAACTCCAGGTTCTAGTTTAGGAATCCTAGGTTCTTTCTCTGAAACTGAAATTCTATTGGACCTCTAGATTTTACTCTCATGACCTGACATTCTACTATTAGAACTCTAGGCTCCAAATTCAGAGTCTGAGATTTGGATACTGAACTCCAATATCTACTACTGAAACTTTAGGTTCTATTCTCCGAACCTGAGCATTCTATCAATAGAACTCAGCTGCTACTTAGAACCCAAAATTCTACTACTGAAAGTATAGGCTCTACTCTTTGAACTTGAATCCTATAATTAGATTCCTTTTTTTTCTTTTCTTTTCTATTCTTTTTTTTATTTTTTTATTTTTATTTTTTTATTTTTTAAAGATTTTATTTATTTATTCGACAGAGATAGAGACAGCCAGCGAGAGAGGGAACACAAGCAGGGGGAGTGGGAGAGGAAGAAGCAGGCTCATAGCGGAGGAGCCTGATGTGGGCCTTGATCCCAGAACGCCGGGATCACGCCCTGAGCCGAAGGCAGACACTTAACCGCTGTGCCACCCAGGCGCCCCAATTCTTTTTTTTTTTTTAAAGAGGGGGAGAAACGTGGGGAGTATGGAGGGGCAAAGGGAGAGAGAGAACCTTAAGCAGGCTCCACACCGAGTGTGTAGCCCGACACAGGGCTTGATCTCGCAATTTGAACTGAAATCAAGAGTCAGGAACTTAACAGACTAGGTTACCCAGGCACCCCTTCTAATTAGATTTCTAAATCACAACCAGCAATTTAACTTTAGAAATTTCAATAATGGCAACTCAAGATCTATATTTAGAACACCACGTTCTAATCTGTGACTTTTGTATTTTATTTTTGACCTCCAAGTTCTATCAAAGTCTGAGATTCTAACACTAAATTACAGGTATCAAACTTGGAACGGCAGATTTTACTATTTTTTTTAAAGATTTTATTTATTAATTTGACATAGAGAGACAGCCAGCAAGAGAAGGAACACAAGCAGGGGGAGTGGGAGAGGAAGAAGCAGGCTCCTACCGGAGGAGCCTGATGTGGGGCTCGATCCCAGAACGCTGGGATCACTCCCTGAGCCGAAGGCAGACGCTTAATGACTGCGCCACCCAGGCGCCCCAGATTTTACTATTTTACTCCAGATTTCATATAACCCCAGATTTGACTCTCCGTTTTCTAGTTTCTGTCTAGAGGATGCTCAGAAAGGTTTCTTGAGAATTTCCCAGGCATTACTACTTGATTATACACTGTCTTAATTGTGTTCTCATATTCCTAAGATAGCAAATTCCTTGATGAATGGAGTCCTCTGGCAATGGCTACAGTAATAGGGAACCAGCTTGGCCCATGATAAAATTATTAAGTTAATGAAACTTCCTACAGTTCCCCTTCCTTCCCCCTACCTACTGTCTCATCTCTGAGGCTCTTCTTCAGGTCCCCAGTTCCCTTATGCACTTTCAATGCATCCATCCAACCACTTAGGTCAAGTAAGTGGCTCTCAAGAATACGTTTGAAACTTTTTACACTAAAGTACAAATGAATTAAAATATTTCATACATTCCCCTTCCCCTCTCCTCTATTTATTTTTTTTTAAATTTATTTATTTATTTTAGAGAGAGAAAGCATACACACAAGTGGGGGGAGGAGCAGAGCGAGGGGGACAAGCAGACTCAGTGCTGAGTGCAGAGCTTGAGATCATGACCTGAGTCAAAACCAAGAGTTGGAGGCTTAACCGACAGAGCCAGGTGCCCCTCTCCTCCATTTAAATATTTAAAATTTTAAGCCTCCGCCAAAGAATTGAAGCTCCTAATGTGACATTTCACATACTTTCAAGAAATAAGAGTGGTAATTTGGAAAGGAAATCACAGGGCCTCTGGAGGACCTTGAAATCACCTTATCTGGTTGATTGGTATTATGTTCCAAAAAAATTCTGGAATTTGGAATAGTTTCTTCATTTCCCTTCCCATTTGTAAAATGGGGATAAAAATTTATGTAGATAATATATATAGAAGAGCTTTGTGAATATTATGCAATAATGCAATGTTGGTTATTGTTATTACCCCTCTCCCTCACTCTCTTCTAATGAGCAGTTCTCTAGCTGCTTTGACCGTGACTGCTGTGCCATGTGTCGGACATGGCTTGAATTACACTGTTATTTTTCTCCTAAGCAACGCCCAACAATCACTTTAGATTTTCTCTGGCACACTTGAAGACCCATTTGAAAGAAAACCCCCTTGATTGGTTTCACTGAATTTATAATAAATGATTTGCGATTAGTGAGTTCAACAATTACCTATTGAACATTTACCAAGTGGAAAGGGCCACGGAGATAAAGATGGAGAAGTCTTAATGCCTAGAGTTGAGGGGATGAGGGATATGCCAGTATGTTAGGGAAGACTTCACAGATCAGATGATCTCCTACCTTGTGAAAGGAGTATAATTTTGAGAGGGGAATAAGAGCACTCCAGGCAAAGAGAACAATATGAACAAAGGCAGAGAACTGTAAAAGTGCCTTTGAGAGGGGCGCCTAGCTGGTTCAGTTGGAAAAGCATGTGACTCTTTTTTTTTTTTTTAAAGATTTTATTTATTTATTTGACAGAGAGAGAGACAGGCAGTGAGAGAGGGAACATAAGCAGGGGGAGTGGGAGAGGAAGAAGCAGGCTCCCAGCAGAGGAGACTAATGTGGGGCTCAATCCCAGAACGCTGGGATCACGCCCTGAGCGGAAGGCAGATGCTTAATGACTGAGCCACCCAGGTGCCCCAAGCATGTGACTCTTGATCTTAGGGTTGTGAGTTCCAGCCCTACATTGGGTGTAGAGATTACTTAAATAAATAAACTTTATTTAAAAAAATTTTTTAAGTTTTTTGTTTGTTTGTTTTCAAGATTTTATTTATGTATTTGACAGAGAGAGAGGCAGCAAGAGAGGGAACACAAGCAGCGGGAGTGGGAGAGGAAGAAGCAGGCTTCCCGCTGAGCAGGGAACCCAATGTGGGGCTTGATCGCAGAATGCTGGGATCATGACCTGAGCCAAAGGCAGACGCTAAAGGAGTGAGCCACCCAGGCGCCCTTTTTTAAAAGGTTTTATTTATTCATTTGAGAGAGAGAGAGCACGGGGAGGGGAGAGGCAGAGGGAGAGGAGGAAGCAGACTCCCTACTGAGCAGGAAGCCCAACGCAGGGCTCGATCCCAGGACCCTGAGATCATGACCTGAACCGAAGGCAGACACTTAACCCACTGAGCCACCCTGGCACCCCTAAACTTTCATAAACAAATAAACAAACAAACAAATAAATAAAAGTGCCTTCGAGGGGTGTCTGGGTGGCTCAGTCAGTTGAGCGCTTGACTCTTGATCTCAGCTCAGGTCTTGATCTCAGGGTCATGAGTTCAAGCCCCACAAAGTGCTTTTGAGAATGATAAATTTCTCTGTTAATCAGAGCATCAGGTCCATGGAAGGAGGAAGTGAAAACAGTGATTAATAGCCAATATTCACAGCCTCCCCATGTACAAAGTCCTTTTAAAAAGGAAGGCTCAAGGAAGACTTTATAGTACAATGGTTGACACTAGCAGCTAGACCCAGGTTTAAGTCTGTTATATTTGATAATTGATAAATTTAATAATTATTTAACTTCTCCAAGTTTCAGTTTTCTCTTCTGAAAATAAAAGTGCCCACCTCTACTGGATTCTTGTCAGGATTAAAAAATCTGTCAAATTCTTATACACTAGCTGACACTTAATAACTGCAATAATTAATAGCTGACATAAACTACTATTATTTAATCTATAAGGTAGAAAGTATTATCCCAGCACTACAGAGAAGGAAAAAGGTTAAGTGGCTAAGGTGGGATACCAAATCTTATGCTTGCTTGTTTGCTTGCTTGCTTGATTGATTTATAACTATATCAGAGGCTCCAGATTGCAAAAGCAAGTTGGGCCCAGAGTGTTAAGATCTCTAAATGACAGTATAGAGTTTGGGCTTTATACCATATAGATTATGAGGAGCCACAGAAGATTTTTCAGCCGGAGAGAGTTTTGAATCAGATTTGTATTTCAGAGAGAATTCGGAAGCTTCTGAGTAGATTCACTGGACTTAAAATCAACAGTTGTAATTCTAATGATAATAAAATGTATCGAGCACTAAGTATATATTAGGCATATGGAAGGAGGAAACACTTTGCACTGCATTATGTTTTTATTTTTTTTTATTTTTTATTTTATTTTATTTTTTTTAAAGATTTTATTTATTTATTCAACAGAGATAGAGACAGCCAGCGAGAGAGGGAACACAAGCAGGGGGAGTGGGAGAGGAAGAAGCAGGCTCATAGCAGAAGAGCCTGATGTGGGGCTCGATCCCACAACGCTGGAATCACGCCCTGAGCCGAAGGCAGACGCTTAACTGCTGTGCCACCCAGGCGCCCCTGCATTATGTTTTTAGAAAATAAATTGTTACAACTAAAGAATCATTGAACACTACATCAAAGACTAATGATGTACCATAGGTTGGCTAATTGAATTTAAATTAAAAAAGGAGAGAGGGGGGAAAAAGAGAAGGAAAAAAAGAGAAATTTTTAAAAATAAAAAATGATGTTTATTTATAACCTAACCTTGTCTAGGAAGGATTAAAGATGATTTACAAAACTGTATATAATTCAACAAAATTTTTTAAAAGCAAGGGAAGGATTAAAAAGAAAATGAATGGGGGGAAAGTAAGCCAGGCCTAAAGTGAGTTTTCACATGGTACCCAGCTGACTCATTTGGTAGAGCATGCAACTTTTGATCTCAAGGTTGTGAGTTCAAGCCCCATGTTAGGTGTGGAGCCCATTTAAAAAAATAATAAAAAATAAAGTGAGTTTTCACATTCAAAACAAAAAATGTAGAAGGATCTTTGGGCCTATGAAAGAGATGGCAGAGCTTGGTTCTGTGGGAACTGTGGGCTGGGAAACAGAAGACCCAGTTCTAGCCCCAACTCCACCACTATCATTCTAAGTGACCCTAGCAAGCTCCTCCCCATCTCTGAACTTTAGTTTTTAGTTTTCTCATCTGTGAAGTGGGACGCTTGTATCCTACTGTCTGTAAGGAGTCTTTCAAACTCTATCAGTCTATAGTTTTATCTTTCTGGGGCCTAAACTATTCATGTTGCGCAGCAATAGGAACTTCCACACTGACTGGAATCTAGGGGTACCGATGGCCTGATTTTGTGCTAAGTCACAAACACAGTTCTCTAGGTGATGTAATCTTGTCTAACCACAGAAGTTCCCTAGCTAGACAGACCTCTCTCTTGTGAAAAATACTGCCGTCTTTTAGACAGAGGCTTATCATGCTAATCACCCAATACCTACTCTGGGTTCAGAATATCCATTTCCTTACTTGGCAGATAAGATGATGCATTTTTTTTTAAGCATTTAAAAAAAAATTCTTTTTAAGTAAACTCTACCCCAACACGGGGCTCAAACTCATGACCCCAAGACCAAGAGTCTCATACTCTACCAACTGAGCCAGCCAGGCACCCCAAGGTGATCATTGTTAAACAGAGGGAAGCATGATATGGAAGCTGAACCTCTCTGAATCTCTACCTCCTCATCTATAAAATAAAAAATCTATGAAATACCTACATCACTGGATTGTTGTGAGGCTTAAATTAGAAAATATATTTTACAGTATCATCCTCTCAAAGTTGTCCTTCTCCACTGTTATTACCTGAGACCTTATCCAAGCCGCCATCTTGCTTGGATTTCTGAAAGAATTTCAAATCTTATTTCTACAATTCCATTACCTCTCAGCAGCCAGTGATATTTTAAACATAAATTGAATCACATCCCTCCCTGATTGAAAACCCTCCAACACTTCCCATTTTTCTTAAAAAAAATCCCAAATCTTTACTATGGGCCGACAGTCCTTTGTGACCTGACTTTTTGCCCACTCTCTTGGGTCTCATCTCTCGACACTCACTCCTTGCTCAGGTCACTCCGGCCACACTGGCTGACTCTCAGTTCCCCTGGTGCTTTTTCACATCAGGCCATTCCACATGCTGTCTCCTGGCTAACTGGAACTTGACCTTCAGATCCCAACTTACAAGTCACTTCCTCAAAAAGAGTTTCTCCGAACCCTCTTGAGTAATTGTTTCTCAACAATCTCCCTGCTCCCATTATGATCTTCCCTGATGATCTCATAATATTCAAGAGCTTAAGAGTATGACCTTCGGAAGCTGAAATCTGGGTTCAGATCCTTGCTCTGACATTTCTGCTGTGTGATCCAGGATGCATTCCTTAAACTTTTTGAACCTCGGGTTCTTAATAAATAGGGAAGTTAGCATCAACTTCAGAAGGTTGTTATGAAGATTAAATGAGAATGCAAATGAAGCACTTAGTGCAATGAGCAATAAAAACTCATAAATTATAGCTATTATTATTGATAACTGTCACTAGTAATAATTCTGTAAATGCTTCTAGGCCTGTGTTATAGTACTTGGAAGACAACTACAATTTATGTCAGTATTCCTAGGTTTCAGTCCTGAAACTGATTCCATGAACTTGGGCACGCTTGGTCTTTGAGCCCCATTTCTTTACCTATAAAATAGGTTTATTAACCCCTCCCCAACTCAGTATAAAGGGCTATTATGGGCCTCAAACAGTACGGTACATGTATAAAGTCCTCGTAAATTGTAAAGGACTGCATGCAAAAGTAAAGGTCTGTTATTATTAATAATCTTTGGCTCACCTCGTAAACATATGCTGAGTAAATAACACTGAAGTGATGTTCTAAGTTATTGAGGCCAAGGAGAGAGCTTTGGTCTGGAGGCCAAGTTTGCACCTAATCCTTTCTGTTGGGGCTAAACCTGTCAAATCCCCGAATAGCTCCCCGATCTCTTGAATGCCTCAGGGTGTAAGGAAAGGAGAGAAAAGTCCAAAAGTAAGACCTGGCTTGTTTGCCTGCCCTATTGCTGTCTGCCCAGATAGGGAGAGGGACCTGATATGTCTCTTCCTGCGTCCTGATTCTCCTGACTCCTCCTGCCAGGTACACAGCCTTGGTAGAACACTGGAGAGAAGGGCTTACTAGCTAAACTAGTGACAACTGTTTCACATATCTTCACTGCCCATTCCACTCTGGTGTATCACAGAAAACATATTTTCCTAGATACTCAGGTAGGTGGGTTAAAATGTGAAAGAACAACACATGATTCAAAGGGTTAGTATCCATCCATTCACCTGTATGTGACGTAGGGCAGGTCCTGGGTGTAATGCCCTCATCATGTAAAATGGAAGGAGATGCTGAATTCTAGGATCACTGATGTTCCTGGCTGGAAGGATGGTAGATGTTTAATTAGATAATAAGTAAATAAATAAATGTAATAAGTAATTAAATAATATGTAATGACTGCCTCTCCAAGTATAGTTCTGAAATGAAGGTGAATTTTTTGTTTTTGAGTAAGAAGAACGTGAAACAATGAAGACATCTATTGGAAATTCACTCATTTGTCAATAATATGAATGATTTATTTGCTAAATCAGATCATAGTTTTCTTCTTTTTTAAGATTTATTTATTTATTTGAGAGAGAGAGCGAGAGAAAGAGAGTAGGGAGGGGCAGAGGGGGAGAGAGAGAATGTCAAGAAGATTCCTCGCTGAGTGCAGAGACCAATGTGGGGTTTCATCCACGACCCCACGACCCCACAACCCCATGGCCCAGAGATCATGACCTGAGCCAAAATCAAGAGTCAGATGCTCAACCAACTTAGTCACCCAGGTGGCCCCAAATAATAGTTTGAAGGGCTAGAAGAACACTTTCTCAATTTTTGTTGTGCTTTTTACAACATAAGAGCTATAGATTGAACATAATTTTAAGTTTAATCTACATTATTAACATTTAACATTTGCTCTATCACTTTCTTAAATCTAGACAATTAACAAAACAAACCCTGACATGTGCCATTTGCCAGTTACTGTGGTATAAATATTCTCACCATGGCCAATTTACAAAGTTTTAAATTTTGATGAAGTTCAATTTATCTCTTTTTTCTTCGGTTGCTAGAACTTTTGGTGTATTATCTAAGAAATCACCGCCTAACCCAAGGTCACAAAGATTTATATCAATGTTTCCATCTAAGAGTTTTATAGTTTTAGCTTTTACATATAGGTCTTTGATCCATTTTGAGTTCATTTTTTTTCTATGGTATGAGGTAGGGGTCCAATTTCATTATTTTGCATGTAGATAACCAATCGTCCTGGCACCATTTGTTAAAAAGACGATTCTTTCCACATTGAGTGGTATAGCACACTATAATTTAAAATATTCCAAACACTGAGAGTTAAGCATTTTATTTCTTAGTAAAAATTATCAAGAGTAATATGACTGACCAACTTTCCCATGCTTGGAACGTGCTCCTACTTCTTTCTAAGTTTGAATCAGCTTTCAACATTTTATTCTTTGCACTTTCAACATTATGAAGCATCTCCAATAATTTTAAGGTGAAAAACATCTTCATTTTTTTGGTCACAACCATTTTCCTCCCTTATATCAGTAGGTTTGCTTTCATTAGGATCCTTTGGCTGTATATCTAGAGTCTTTCAAATGGAAAGTATGTCAATATTCCCATACTAAGTGATTTCTTCTATAATTCCATTCACATTCAATTGAAGTTTCACTTGTAGCCTTATCCCTTTTTGTTTCTTTTTTTTTCTTTTCTTTTTTAAAAAAGTTTATCTATCTATCATCTATTTACATACCTACCTACCTACCTATGTATCATGTAATCTTTACGCCCAATGTGGGGCTTGAACTCATGAGACTGAACTCAAAAATTGCACTGAACCAGCCAGGCACCCCTCACTTTTTGTTTCTTTGCTTCATTTGATCTTTTCTCCCCCCTCAAATCCCTTGTTTGAATATTCATTCCTTTAAAATGTCATGTGGTTTTTATCATTGGTAGAAAAGAAGTAACACAGGGGCGCCTGGGTGGCACAGTGGTTAAGCGTCTGCCTTCGGCTCAGGGCGTGATCCCAGCGTTCTGGGATCGAGCCCCACATCAGGCTCCTCCGCTATGAGCCTGCTTCTCCCTCTCCCACTCCCCCTGCTTGTGTTCCCTCTCTCGCTGGCTGTCTCTATCTCTGTCAAATAAATAAATAAAATCTTTAAAAAAAAAAAAAAAGAAAGAAAAGAAGTAACACAAATATATAATTTATTGTCTGTGTTAAAATTGAAAAAAAGATGACCAGTCACTGACAGACTTTGAAAGAAGTGATTAAGGGGCACCTGGCTGGCTCAGCTGGTAGGGCATGTGACTCTTGATCTCTGTGTTGTGAGTTCAAGCACCACATTGGGTGCAGAGCTCCCCCCCGCAAAAAAAAAGTGATGTGATTGGTCACTGAACATGATGTGAATCTATTATTTACATAGTGAATCATGGACTGAAGAGATAGCTGCAATATTTGCACTTTGTGCAATTACTTATAGTTTAACATACTATGATAACTGAAACTTGGGGGCACCTGGCTGGCTCAGCCAGTGGAGGATGCAATTCTTGATCTTGGGGTTGTGAGTTCGAGGCCCAGGATGGGTGTAGAGCTAACTGAAAAATAAAATCTTCAAAAAAACCCCCACAAAAACTTGAGTTGTGTTTTTGGGGTATGTTACTTAACTAAACTGTGGTAACTAATATTTGCACATTTCAGAATTGTGCAAAGCCAGGGCTGCTTGTATTTAACTCTGTTTTTAATATAATGTATTCTATTATAATTTTATATAATTTAGCTTTTTAAAAAATTGCTGTGTTTAACAACTGGCTCAAAAAGTTTCTTAAAATTTAGTAATTGGCTCTCATGATCCAAGCTGGCCCCAGCCCATCACTGTTTTCAATTTATATATTCCTCAATTCTATAAATCCAATCCTTTCTTCCCACAGCCAAAACACAGACACACACACACACACACATAAATACTTTCAAAATAAAGAAAAAACCTTTTCAACTCTGTATTCTTGTAGTGGCTGGATCATAGTTAGAGCTCAGTGTTTGAAGAGTTCAGGTGGATTCACATTCACGTGAGAATGCACACATAAATTCAGTTATTTCCTCATATGCATACTGTCATATGATTGGATATGCCATGATAGCATGCCCAGATAAAATAACCTTGTGAGTCATCAGGTTTTAATGGATGCTGACTACTTGGGCTGGTCTACTCTATGCCTGCAAATATTTTTTCTTTACTTGGTTTTCTGATTATGAGAGAATATATGTACACTGGAAAGAAAAGGGAAGGGTATAAAGAAGCTGTTAACTCTTTTCTAGAGCTTTAGAGCTAGAGATGAGGTTAAAAGATGAGGAAAGGCCAGAGGAAGAAAATTAACTTTGTGTGCTTACTTCGTACCTGGCACTTTGTTGGTAACACATAGAATAGTGTACCATACAAATGAGAAAAGTAAGACCTAGAAAGCGTAAGTGACTTCCTTCAGTCAAACAGCCTGAAATTGGTGGAGCTGTGAATTGAACTCGTATCACTTAACTCCAAAGTGCAAGCTCTTTCCACTATACTGTACCATCTCCGTACAAGGTGGGTAGCATGGAATAGGCTGGTAGGCTAAAGGAGACCTGACTGAAATGGACACCGTAAGGAAAGGCCCAGAAATTCAAATGCCTACCTAACAACTTTCCTCCTCAGTCCAGTCCATATTTACATCATTAGAACCCAGGTGTCCAGGGTCTTTCTACTGTACCATACATGCTGCCTCATATGTAATTCTTATGAAAAATACATCATAGGGGTGCCTGGGTGGCACAGCGGTTAAGCGTCTGCCTTCGGCTCAGGGCGTGATCCCGGCGTTGTGGGATGGAGCCCCACGTCAGGCTCCTCGGCTATGAGCCTGCTTCTTCCTCTCCCGCTCCCCCTCCTTGTGTTCCCTCTCTCGCTGGCTGTCTCTCTCTCTGTCAAATGAATAAATAAAATCTTTAAAAAAAATACATCATAAACATTCCCCAATGTCAAGTATATCCTAATACTTTCCTTCTGGGACCAGAGGATGGCAGTGCGAGTCACCATGAACAGCGTTAATAATAATGTTTATGCTTATGGAAATACACTCTTGTGTTATTATTCAGTCAAATTTGATGTATATGCAGGCATTTCACTTACATTATAAATGCTCGTGGTGTTTTCCCCTTCCCGGTGGTTGGTGCACCTTCCCATGCTGAGGGTAGGAGGAGGCACGGCCATGCTGAAGCAATAAGGATATGGGTAGTCAGATGGACCAGGGTTGGAATCTTAGCTCTGCCACTTACAGTCACCTTAGACAAGTAACTTCACCTTCCTGAACCTCAGTTTCCTAATCTGTCAACATGTTGAAACAGCACTCATTTTTTCCCTCAAGTCTGCTCCACCTCCCCTGCTGTCTCCCTCCCTGATAGCGCTGATTACCAAGCTGCCCAAGCCAGAATCCAAGTGTCACCTTTGACCTCTCCCTCTTTTTCACAAGCCAATCTAATCATAGTTTGATGATTCTGCCTCCTGAAATCTCCATTCTCCCTATACCACCCTAACTCAGGTCACCGTCACTTTTGCCTGGGTTATTGCAATAGACACTTATAAATGGCTTGTCTCCAAATGTGTGTCCTCTAGCTTCTATGCAACAGGTAAAGTGATCTTTTCTAAAATCAAACCTGCTAACACCACACTAGTTTAAATGCTCTAATGGCTTCCTATCACCCATAAAATAAAATCCAAAGTCCTTAATATGAATTATAAGACCTTTCCTGATTTGGCCCCTTCCTCCTTGGCTGTCACTGCTCCCAACCTTGCCCTCACTGCCTCAATCAAAACTGCCCTCTTGCTTCTCCAGACACATCATGTTTTCTCTTGCCTCTAGGTTTTGTTTGTTTATTTTAAGATATATTTATTTGTCAGAGAGAAAGTGCACAAACAGGGGAAGCTGCAGGCAGAGGGAGAAGCCCGATGTCAGACTCAATCCCAAGACCCTGGGATCATGACCTGAGGTGAAGGCAGATGCTTAACCGACTGAGCCACCCAGGTGCCCTTTGTCTCTAGGTTTTTGAACATTCTATTTCTGCTGCCTGGAACATGTTCTTTTCCTATCTATTCCCTTCCCACTCCTCCATCCAATTTACCTAGCTAAGTCCTAGCCATTCTTCAGGTGTCTGCTTAGGTATCATTGCCTCTAAAAAGTCTTGCTCAACCCCTGAGTTTAGACTAGATGCCTCTGATCTGTATTCCTAAAGCACGCTATGCTTACCCTCTACAATCGTAATTGCCTATTTTCTCATCTGCCTCTACCCGTAGAGTCTACACCTCTTAAGGGCAGAGACAATACCTTGCTTACCACAGAACACAGTGCCTGGTAAATAGTAGTGTTCAGTGACTGTTGATCAAGTGATTGAATTAATGAACTGTTCTTTGTTTTCATTGCCCAGACCCCTGGCTTTGCACTCTAGATTTCAGCATTTGCTTCTAACCTCTTTTCTGGCTTAGGTGACCTGCTCGTTTCTTGCACCCTAGGTACCTTCCAAGGCAACTCTATGTTCTCTCTTATTGTCAACATCCTCTGTAGTTCCAATTAGTATAGTCCACTCTTTTTTTTTTTTAAGATTTTATTTATTCATTTATTTTGGGGGTGGGAAGGAGCAGTAAAGGGAGAGAGAGAATCCCAAGCAGACTCCAAGCTGAGCTCAATCACGACCCCAAGATCATGACCTGAGCTGAAACCAAGAGTTGGGCGCCCACTGAGCCACCCAGGTACCCCAGAATAGTCCATTCTTTTCCCCCAAGGAATTCAGGATATCTGTGCTTGTCAACCCTGACTACCACTCCTACCTGCCCAGAAAGATTCAGATAACAACCATTACCATTTAATGAGCACGTACTCAATTCCTTGTATAAATAACACACATTAGCCTCATCTTATTGATGAGAAAACTGGTCCTTCTGTTCACATCTAGTAGTTACTCAGGATTTGAATCCATGCTGTCTTGTTCCAAAGCTTTTCCGACTACATAGCTTTGAAAGTGTTGTATCTCTTATTGTATTAGGTTTGACAGAAAATATATTTGTGTTGGTAGGGGAGAGAGGCAGTGTTAGTGGTGAGGCACAACCCTTGATAAGGGGAATTTGGTAGTATCTAACAAAACTACATATGCATTTATCTCATTTATCTTCTGACTCAGATATCCCACTTCTTTTTTTTTTTAAGATTTTATTTATTTATTAGACAGACAGAGACAGCGAGAGAGGGAACACAAGCAAGGGGAGTGGGAGAGGGAGAAGAAGGCATCCCGCCAAGCAGGGACCCCGATGCGGGGCCTTGATCCCAGGACCCTGGGATGGAGTCTGATGCGGGGCTCGATCCCAGGACTCTGGGATGAGCCAAAGGCAGACGCCCAACAGCTGAGCCACCCAGGCACCCCCAGATATCCTACTTCTAAGAATTTACCCTAAAGATACATCTACAACATTAGAAAAACACACATACATAAAATTATTCATTGCAACATTGTTTGTACTGCAAAGTATTATAAACAACCTAAATACCCTCACATAGGGGAATGCCTGAGGACCCCAGAGTTCTCTTGTTTATGTGGACTATATCTACTGATATTTATAACCTTTCAAATTAAAGCTAAGAAAACGTTTTAAACAATTATTCATTTATTTAAAATAACAATAGTGAACTCACCATATGTTAAAAAAATAACTCATTTTAATAAAAAATAACAATATTCCAATACAAAAACATAGTAAGAAGAGTGACATTATTTGCATTTTTGCAAATCTCTTTAAAGTTAGTCCACTAGAAGATAGCTGGGTTATCATATCTGCTTCCTATTCAATCTGTTGGGATGTGTTGTTTTACTTGAGGTATACAAAGAAAATCTTTCCTGTAGTTAGAAAAGTGAGGAGTATTTAAATATTAATTTCAGGTATTTGTGGATATTTTCTTTGATACTTATCAAAACTTGAAAGTGGCAATTTCTTACAGGTCAACTGCAACGTGGAATCTGAAACCATTATCAATGAACTTTTTGTACTTCGTTCCATTAAAATCCTTTGGTCTATATTACACTTTAAGGGGATATTTTACCCATGTATATTTTTGTAACATCATGCATTGATCATTTGAAAAAATAGTAGCTTACTGAGTTATGCAGACCTTCCAAATGTTGATACATTTCACTATACAATAATTTTTTAAAAACCACTCCACAACATTTGTTAATATCACCACCTATATCATCAGAAAAATTTGGGAACCTGTTGAGTTCATGGTGGTGAAGGCAAGTTTTCCAAAATTCTAATTTTTACTTGAAAGCCAGAATTTTATCATTGGCAACAAATAGTATTAGTTCTTTTCCTTGAAGTGACAGTCATACTTCATTTTTATTTTCTAGAAAATGTCTGCCAAATTTCCACATCTGAATAATGACAGTTTATCTGTTGTTCTTTAAAGTAAAAATGACGGGGCGCCGGGGTGGCTCAGTCGTTAAGCATCTGCCTTCAGATCAGGTCATGATCCCAGGGTCCTGGGATCGAGCCCCACATGGAGCCCCACATCGGGCTCCCTGCTCAGTGGGGAGTCTGCTTCTCCCTCTCCTTCTGCCTGCTGCTCCCCCTGCTTGTGCTCGCTATCTCTGTCAAATAAATGAATAAAATCTTAAAAAAAAAAGTAAAAATGATGTTCAAGTAAAAGTGAGGTGTGTGTGTGTGTTTTCTAGATTTACTCAATGAGAGAGCTTAGAAGCAATGGCACTGTGGGGCACCTGGGTGGCTCAGTAAGTTGAGCTTGGGTCATGATCCCGGGGTCCTGGGATGCAGCCACATGTTGGGCTCTCTACTCGGCAGGCAGCCTGCTTCTCCCTTTGCCTGCCGTTCCCCCTGCTGTGCTGTCAAATAAATAAATAAAGTAAAAAAGAAGCAATGGCATTATAGTGGAAATGAGCACACCTACTACCCAGATCTTGATTTTTATTTTCATAAGAGTTTTATTATTTTTTAAAAGATTTTATTTATTTGCCAGAGAGAGAGCACAAGCAGAGGGAGAAGCAGGCAGAGGGGGAAGCAGGCTCCCTGCTGAGCAAGGAGCCCAATGCAGGACTCGATCCCAGGACCCTGGGATCATGACCTGAGCAGAAGGCAGGTGCTTAACTGACTGAGCCACCCAGGCATCCCTAGATCTTGATTTTTAAACATCATTCTTCATTAAATGGAACTATGGTTATGGGAGGAAATGGGTGATTCTAGGGGCTGGGAAAGCACAAAGTCATTCTGGGATGTAGTGCTAGAAAGTAAGAGAAATGATTAAAAAATGATGATAAGATGATAAAAGAACATAGAAGCCAGCCAAATCTGAAAGTATGTTTACAGTGATTATACAATTCATAGAATAAAATAAAAACTGATGAGCTCATTCTGATATAAATCAGTAAGTTGATAAATGAATAAATGGGGGAGAAGCAAGAAACTCTCCTGTACAGCAAGAAGACAAATAAAAAATGTATAAGGAATGATAATGATGAATACAAAATTACCATTTGGCAACGACTAGTCATACCTGTTTCAAGCAAGCATTATCAATAAATGTTAAAACCTGTGTGTAGTCTCAGATGATCTCCCTACAAGATATTTATTAATTACAAAAAGCCAAACTAGCTACTTAACACTGGATAAACCTGGCAGATACTACCTTAATTAACCAAGTGAAAGAAGTTGTTATCACCAGTGAAGGGACACACGGGTATCACATGCCTCCTGATGCATTAGGAAAGACACAACATCAATTCTGCAGTATTCCTGCCAAAAGTGCGTAACTTGAATCTAATTCAGAAAAAATATCAGACAAACTCAAATTGAGGGGTATTTTACAAAGTACTCTGTATTCTTTAAAAGTGTCAAGGTCATAAAAGACAAAGACTAAGAATCTGTTCCAGATTAAAGAAACTTAAAGAGATTTAACAACTAACTCTAATGTGCGATCCTGCACTGGATCGTGGACCAGAAAAAAAAACAATTATTTTCTTTTTGTAAAGGAATATTAGTGGGACAATTGGCAAAATTTGAATAAGGTCATAGATTAGATCATAGTATCGTATCAATGTTAAGTTTCTGATTTTGCTAATTGTACTCTGTTTTGAGGAAATGCATTGAAAAATATTTAGGGATAAATGAGTCGGAAAATAATTACAGTAGTTTGTTTATACATCTATAAGTGTATCTCTCTATAAAGACAGAAGAAAGAGCAAGAATCACAGGAAGGGCAAGAAAGTGAGAATAATAAAGCAAATGTGGTTAACATATGGGTGAGAGAAATATAGGATTTTTTTGTAGTACTTTTGCAACTTTTCTCTACATCTGAAATTATTTTTGAAATTTTTTTTTAACCTTTCCTTTTTAAGATTTAAAAAAATTTTGGGGCGCCTGGGTGGCACAGCGGTTAAGCGTCTGCCTTTGGCTCAGGGCATGATCCCGGCGTTATGGGATCGAGCCCCACATCAGGCTCCTCTGCTATGAGCCTGCTTCTTCCTCTCCCACTCCCCCTGCTTGTGTTCCCTCTCTCGTTGGCTGTCTCTCTCTGTCAAATAAATACATAAAATCTTAAAAAAAAAAAAGTTTAAAAAATCCCATAAACATAACATTTTGAACTATTTCCTTCTAAATAAATATATAAAAACATAATTGGGATCATACAATAGTCTTTTTTACTAAACATTGTTTTTCTTTTCAAAGATTTTATTTATTGAGAGAAAGAGTGAGAGCGAGAGGAGAGATAGTGAGAGAGACTGAGAGAGCACAAGCGGTGGGCTTGGGGGGCAGAGGGAGAAGCGGGCTCCCCGGTGAGCAGGGAGCCTGATATGGGGGCTGGATCCCAGGATCATAAGCTGAGCTGAAGGCAGACACTTAACTGACTGAGCCACCCAGATGCCCCTTAACACTGTTTTTCTTTTTTTTTTTTTTAATTTAATTTTATTATATTATGTTAATCACCATACAGTACATCCCCAGATTCCGATGTAAAGTTTGATGCTTCATTAGTTGGCGTATAACACCCAGTGCACCATGCAATACGTGCCCTCCTTACTACCCATCACCAGTCTATCCCCTTCCCCCACCCCCTCCCCTCTGAAGAACAGTTTTTCTTAATTTGATATTGAATCATGAGCAGTTTTCAGTGTTATTTAAAATTCTTTAAAAACACAATTATTAATGAATAGTATTTCTTTGTGTGTACCATAATTCACCTAACTCATTTACAGTTTTCCTTATATTTTTGTTATAAACCTACAGTAAAATACATAATAAACATCTTTTTGCATATATCTTTGTTCACATATTTAATTACCTATTTAATGTTTGATTCCCAAAATGGGAATTGCTTTGTTCTTTTTTAAATGATTCAAGTGACCTACCAAGCTCCCAAATGTGCCCCACAGCCTTTTTAAGTTTGTGCTGCTTTACTGACTTACGGTCTGCTCTAGGGCTTGTTTGGTAACATTTTGAATTCTGGGCTTCACTCCTGGCTGTGGTTGGTGATTGCAGAGGGGTGTAGAGGACCTCAGGTGGCAGCAGCAGGCTAGGGGCAGTTCGGGGCTGCAGGGCCATCACCTGTTGAAAGGGAGACTCTTTGGTGGGCCCTGAAAGCTAAAGAGAAAGACCTAAAAAGTCACTGAATGGGTGGAATGCACTAGTTTAATGAACAAGCCTAGCTCGGTTTCACATTCTCTAAGCTGTACTCTGTGCTGAGACTGGTTGTGGGGACACAGAGATGAATGAAACACTGAAACTGGCTCACAGGGCTCAAAATTTGATAGGAGAGAAATATAAATAAACAGAGGCTGACAGTGTAGTGATAAGTGCTTATAAATGGGGAAGCACAAGGATTATTTGGAACATGAAAGAGGTTTTGTGCCTTCTTTTAAACAAACTTTTATACAGTATATATACTCATACACAAATATAATATTCATTCATTCCTCTTTCCACCTTTTTATTCATTGCACATATAATTTATTGAGCATATACCCTAGACCAAAGTGGGTGGCAGTGGAGTTGGAGAGAAATTTCAATCACAGCAAGAAGTAGAATTTATTAGCCTCAGCGACCAATTGTCCATCACAGAAACACAAGAGTTAAGGATGACTCCTGTGCCATTCACAAAGCCAGAAAATGGATATCTTTTTGGCCTAACTTTCCCCCAGTTTTATTGAGGTATAACTGACAAGTAAAATGCCTGAATATTTTTTTAAGTCTATTTATTTTTTTAGTAATCTCTACACCCAACATAGGGCTCTAACTCAGGACACTGAGCTCAAAGAGTTGCATGCTTCTCTAACTGAGCCGGTTAGGTGCCCCAGGGCCTTAATTTTTTTTTTTTTAAGATTTTATTTATTTATTCGACAGAGATAGAGACAGCCAGCGAGAGAGGGAACACAAGCAGGGGGAGTGGGAGAGGAAGAAGCAGGCTCATAGCGGAGGAGCAGGGCCTTAATTTTTAAGAACAAATTTTAAAAGGCAAAGAAAATTTTGATCGGGGTGCTATAGCTTAAACTCATGTGAAGAAACTATTCTTAGAATACTGGCTTTCTACAGAATGTGTATGACATGAAAATGGAAAGGTCTACCAGATTGGGAATAAAGAGGTATTTTAGAGTCACTGTATAGTGTGGAAATCAATGCAAAATTGAGAGTGGGGTAACCAAATCAATTGACAGCAGGTAAAAGATTAAAATGAAAAAGATTTATAGTAGAGGAGGAGGGTAACATATTTTCAGGAGCAGACAGCAAACTGGGTAGGAAGAGTTGCCCCTTAACACTGTTTTTCTTAATTTGATATTGAATCATGAGCAAGATGGAATGAAATTATAGATGAAATGATTTACAGTAGACTACTATGATCAGGAAGTGGTAGTGATGATAAAGACTGTCTCTTTCAGCAACATACTTGAATAGAAAGAGAGAAAGTGTGAAGCAAGAGGAAACTGGTCTTGGGAACAAATGAATCATCTTCATGTAGTAGCTACACCCTGGGTAGCATGATTATTCATAAACAAATGCAGATTTCCTGTGGTGGTAGTGAACCAGGCTTTGAAAGCACTGCTAATGTTGGGCTGCCAAACTAATCTAAATGAAAGGGCCTATTTCTCTAGATTGAAAATTTTTAGCAACAGTACTTACTCTTACAGCATTTTCTGAATACTGCAAAAAGGACTGTTAGGGCATCAGATGGGAGACTGAAGGAATCTCAGGGTCTACTTCCAGCTTTCCCCTAGGTTGATGTATTTCACATGTAAAATGGTGGTAGTAGAGTACTTAATTCATAGAGTTGTTATGAGGATGAATCATAGCTTCTCTCTGAGCCCCAGTTTCCCTTGTTATAAAAAGGGAATAGTGGGTTTTTTTTTTTTTTTTTTTTGTAATGTGACTCAGAAGTAGGTGGTGAGGGCACACTCTGGATTGTACAGGAACAGGAACAGCTCACTGATTGGAAGAGAGCTGTGAGGTTCTATTTTCTCTAAGGTGGCTGCTCAATTATTATTCGAAAGTTCCCAGAGACCTTATATAATTTTCTCATTAAGATTTTTTATTATTATTAGGACATAACCCAAGGTAAGGTGAGATTGCCTTATAATTTTTATATACAGAAAATATACCAGCTTTATGCTAAAATCTTCTATGCAATAAAAGATTATAGCATCCAATGTATAGGCTCTATTTTTCCTCAGTGGAGGGATGTTATATAAATCCATTAGTGAAATTTAGGAAAATTTTACCCAGACCAGGGATGATAAAGAACAATGCACCATCTCTTTTTTCCCCTTTTTTGATGCATTCATCTTTTGGTAGGGATATATTTACACACAGAGACTGAGAGAGAAAGAACAAAAACAGATGGGAACAATCTTGACTCTAAGAAAGACGGAGAGGGTGTTTTGGAACCTACAATAATTGTAACTAAATGGCCCATCTTCTCTGGGCCAGTTCCCTCACATAAATCATCTCCAATTTTCACAACCACCAGCAAGGCAGGCATTAGAAAACCTAGGTTCAGAAATATTATATAACTTGCCCAGGGCCATAAAGCGAAACGTGAAAGAGCTGGAACTGATAGCATCGGGAACAGTCGCCACCAAAGTCCCTGCTCATTCTACTATAGCACTCTATGATAAAGTAGTGTTAAACTTGGGAAATTTGGGTCCAGAGGATTTGGAGAATTTCTTTCCCTATTTCCCCTCCGACGGTCTTTTTGTTTCTATTGCTTTTGGTTCTGAGGTTTGCACTCTAGAGCTTGAATGGGATCGAATATGGGGTATCTGTAAACAGAATGATTCCAGAGCCATCCCTATGTAACAATTTCCTTCCTTCAGAGCCTTACCTGGGATTTAACAGGGGTTGGACGAAACAGTAGAGGTAGAGGTGAGGGAGGGGGTAAGTTAGAAAAGATGGGTGTTTTTTTCTTACCTTTAAGTTGTTTATGAATTTCAGGACAACCCGTTGGCTATTCTCTTGCTCAGCGCATATATATATATATGTATTTTTTTTTTTTGTCTAATTTTGGGGCGGTTTGGGATAAAGGATTTGGTATCTATAGGAAATTTCTAGATCCCAAAAAGTTAAGGTCAAAGACAATTCATCTGTTTTGGGAGAGGAGTTTGTGTATATGGAAAAAATGCTGGTTCTGGGTCACTCTTCTTACACCCAGACACACTGAAAGGCTTAGAAGGAATCCCTCTCGAATCATGAGAGATGAAAACGAGCAGATTCTCTCACCTCCTCCTCTCAGGTGAACGTCCGAGGGACAGAAACGTTCACGTATCTTCTGGAGAGAAGGAAAAGGTGCAAAGGCGCTCACGGCCTAGGGCTGGGGGTGGGGCGAGCCCCCGCCACGGTCGGCGGGGATCGAGGGGCTTCCGCCGACCCCGAGGCATTGTCGGGGGCGGGCCGTGGGCCGAGGGCAACGCAGCTAGCGCCGGGCCCCCGCCATCCCCAGGCCGCGCTCCCCCGCGTTCCCCGCCGCTAGTGCAGGGCCGGCCGCCGCAGTCCCGGCGCCGTAGCCGGGCGTGGGGTGCAGGGGGCGCTGTGGCCCAGCGGCGCCGGCGGCAGGAGAGGCCACGGCGACGCTGGGGGCTTCGCCGAGGATCCCCGCCTGCAGCACCTCGGTCGTCCCGCCGCAGCCTTGCGCCCCCGGCCCGGTTCAGCGGCGCTCCTCCGGGAACCGCGTGGCTGCGGCGGCCCGTGAGCCCGATGAGGCTCGGCGGGCGCTGGGCCTCAGTAGCAGCGGCGACCACAGTCTCTTCAGGAGCGGGAGGCTTCGCGGCGGCGCCTGGGGCCGCGCCGGTGCCCTCCGGAGGAGGCTGTCGGCTCAGGGACGACCCCCCCGGCCATGCTGTGGCGGCGGCGGCCGCTGCTCAAGGTGAGTGAGACGCGGCGCGGTCCCGGGCTCGCTGGCCTTCCGCCGCCGGGAAGGGCCCCTGGCAGCAGCCCTCGGGCCGGGCGGACGGGGCGTCCTGCTGCTGCGGCCGCCTCTCCCACCCCGCGGCTCTGGGCCCTCAACCCTTCTTCTCCGCGTCCCCTGGGAGGCGGGAGGCGCGTGGGGGGCGACTAGGCCCCGCGCCGCCGGGAAGCCCTCGCCCTGGCCTCGGTTCCGGCGCGGCCGGGTGTGTGGAGAGGGGGTGTTGGCGGGGGCACTGGCACCCTTCAGGTTGGCCCCGGGCCCGGGCCGAGCGCAGCCTCTTACCCCGGGCCCGGCACATACATCCCGGAGGGAGGCGGAGGACGCCTGTTTGCAAACAGCCTTGGCTTTTCCGCGCCCCATACCGAGTCCCGCAGAGTCCCGGGGGGAGGGGCGGGAGGGCTGGTGAGAACTGGAGTGCGGAAAGTGCGGGGCCCTGAGAGCCCCCAGTACTCCCGAGTGTCATTCACGGATCTGACTGGTTCGAAAACAACCGTTTGCGTTTTATTTGAGCTGAAATTTCATCACCTGCCAGTGGCTCATCCTTGCCGCTTTCTATTACATTACATTTTGCCTCGAAGAGTGGTCTGCCTTGGAGAAAAGCCCCATCCTAGCTTTGCGCCAAGTTTCCTACATAAATGCTCACGATTATATA
>NC_048219.1:27236657-27534448 GCF_002007445.2 Ailuropoda melanoleuca
TTTTTTTTTTACAATGGTCTTTCCCCTTTCTCCTTAATAAGATAGTGTAAATATTTTAATGCCTCAGTTCTTGGTACAAAAATGTTCCATCTAAATAGGATGACAAGAGGATTTTAAAAAGTCGTGCTAACTATACTAATAACAGATACCTAATGGAAATGGGGCATCGTCTAAATTTTAGAGGTTAAGTGATTTGTTCTGGTATTAATGGGGAAAAAAAGGTAATGATTACAGTTTGATACCTTAAGTCAGGTATTTGGGTGTTCATGGTTTTATGATAAATGTGGTTACAGGTTATTCTTGTTTTCCTGTTATGTATGTGAAGGTTGTAGGATTAATAAGTACTCTAAAACTTTATAATCGTGAATAAAATAAATATGTTTACTGTAGAAAATTTGAAAAGTACAGAAGGTACTTTGTCAACTCAATAAATATTTAATGCGAGGGAAAAGTCACCCATAATTTTATAATTAGTACATTTTAATGGTCATTTAAAGTTTTTAATGGGCTTGCACTATTGGTGATTTTAAAATTATTGATTTATGATTATTATTCAGATTATTATGATTTAATTATTATTTCTGTTAGGTTCAGAGTTAACTGTTCCCTTTTACTGTTTAACATCCAGTCATTTGCATAAGACTTATAAAAATGTTTTACTAAATTACATTGTGGTCATAGCTGAATTCATCAAGTTAAACAGAATAACGTGGGAACTACCTACATAAGACCTCTGACTTACCCCCCAGCATGGGAAGCTCCTGAGGTTTAGGGAGGTTTGATGTAGTAAACATTTTTGAGGACCTATCCTGTTAGATACAGTAGCCTTGGATTGTTTTTGTAAGATTTTGCTTAAATATTTATAAATGTAAAAAACTAGCTTGATTAAGAAAAATTAGGGGGGAGTAGATTAAGTTTCAGAAGTCTAGTTCAGTTCTTCTCAATGTGTCTCAGAAGACTACCGTCATTAGAATCAGCTGAGAGTGCTTATTAAAATATGCCGATTCCTGGTAACTCAGAATTTCTAGGGGTAATGGTGGCCCAAGGATCTTTATTTTTATCAAGCTCCCTGATTCTTAGTCCTACTAAAGTTTGAGAATCACCAATATAATAAGTTAAAAGTTAACTAACCTTGTCGAGCTTAATGACAGTATCTGTTTTCTAGCAAAGCTATCAATCTTAAATGGCAATGCAATCATTTCTCATAGGAACAGATAATGGTGTTACAATCTTAGAAAGAAAGAGGATATTTCAAGAGATAGCTGATTCAATTAACATATATTGAGAGCCTTTTCTGGTAGCTGTGGTGTTATAGAAGAATACCTGTCCACTTACCTTGCACTTAATCTCTCCTTGGACTTTGAAGTCATTGTCTATAAAATGTAGATAGATATTACACTTACCTTGCAAGGCTTTCAGAGTTAATTCATGTAAAAAAGTTTTGTAATTTGTAGAAGATCTTTTTAAAATTTTAACTATTAAGTGTCAGGTCCTGTGTTTGGTGTTCTAGGAAACACAAAAATGACTGTGGTCTCTGCTAGCAACTAGCCAACCGTGGAAGCATAGCATGTTTAACTCTTTCAAGGTACAGCGTCAGATAAGAGTTGTCATTGAGTAGAACATGCTGGATCTCTCTTTAAGGCTTCTAATGTTTAATCCAGTAGCTTGCCCTTTAAGAATATTAGCAATTTTTAAATGTGGTCATTCCCTTCTCTTCCAATTGTTGATCCTGTGTTTTACTCTGTAAGGAGAAAGTGGTATATGTTGCCTGGTAAGCAATAGTTGTATATTAACTCCCTTAGAAAGACGAATGAAGATGATCCCATTTCCTCTTCTGTTGCTAAGCTACCAGTGTTCATCCCATTCAGTAAACTTTTATTGGCACCTGTTATGTGCTGGCCACAGATGAGTTGCAAGGCACAAATCTTGTTTAAAAGATAATTGCCTGGATTTTAACTTAAATTCTTATGTTCCTAAAGCGGGGGGGNGGAGGAGGGGGTTGATGGGGTGTGTGTGTGTGTGTGTGTGTTTTATGGTCAGTAATTGCATGATGTGGTGGAGAGTATGGAGTCTGATGTGGGCAGGAATCCTTATTACAACTCCCAGAACAATATGACATTTAGATCCTGAGTTGCTTCTTATGTAGTAATAATTGGAGTAATAGTTCCCATCACAAAGAAGTAGAACTGGTTCCATGAGATAAAAATAATAAAAAGCAGTTAGCTCAGGATCTGTCTCTTAGAAGGTGCCCAGTAAATGTTCACATGCATTCCTCCTTTTGGGAAAAACAAAAACAAAACTTAGGGTTTAGAATTTCTATGTGACTTAAAACATGGTAGCTTAAATTTTTTTAGAGACTGAGTCTACTTTTAGAATTCTTAAAAATTTTTGATAGAAAACAATTTTGATCGTAATTATTATACATATTTCCCATGTAATTTTTACTTAATAAATGAGCTGTTCTCTATGTATAGGGTACACTTATTACATTGTTAGAATTTTATTCATTTTCCATTACTCATTTTCAGACTTCTCCCAGATTTTTTATTTTGCTTGCATGTACCTGACTTGCATTGTATAGAGCAACATTCTTAGCGTATAATAATCAACAAAAGATAAGTAGTTGCAGTTATTGAATATATGTAGTTTTAAAAAACGATATCAATTTATTAAACTTACATTATTTAAAAACTGAAGGGTTTTCAAAACAGACTTTTCCTTACAAACTATAGATTAGATCTAGATTTTTATAACTTGTCAGGTATGGAATTCAGTTTTATAACCTAGAGGACCCTGGGCAAATTTCCTATCCCCTTTAAGCCTCAATTATTCTTCTATAAAATGAAGCTGTTAATACCCATTTTATAGGATTATTATGATGATTAAATGATATAATGTGTAAATCAGAGCTGCAATTCAGTCCCATGAGTTCTGGTAAATCATTGTTACTGTCAAAGTGGAAAATATACTTCTTGTTTACTTCTGTTTGAAAGAACTTGTAAGATCATTATTAATACAGTTTACAACTAAGAAATAAAATCAGTTTGATTAATTTTGAACTATTAGAGATTGCTAAATTAAGGAGAAACCAAGGTATCAATACAGTTAATATTTTAATGGTGTAGTTAGTGGAATGCTTTATGCTTTATAAATAAATGTTATTTAATAAAACAATTCAAAAATGCTATTTATAAAATGTTTCCTATTTTACAGATTAAGTGGTACTTAAATTTTTTTTTATATTTCCTATTTTACAAATTAAGTGGTACTTAAAATATTTTTCTTTTAATTATTATATATAGCCCATTTATAGAATTTGAACTGTTGGAAAAATGAGAACAGTATATAATGTTTTATACTTACGAAATGTTTCTTGACAGCATTTAATAAGATAAGGTAAAGATGAGGAAATCTCTTTGGACACATTGAAATCAAGAAAAAGTTACTGGATTCTTATTAGGCAAGGGAAAAGGAGAACTTAATGTGTGTTGATGGTTATCTTGAGGCATTTGGGATTTTATACTAGAGAACTATTTGTAAAAATCTTAATTTTTTTCCTATAAATTTTCTTTTAGTTGAAAATCCTTACATTTGTCTAATTAAGCTTAAAAATGCTTTTGTGGCTCTAGACTTTGGACTATAATAGTTTCTTTAGTTGATCAATCTGTGGTGATTTATCATCTTTTCTCTTCTCTGATTGTTTATGATAATGTACCCTTAAGGATATGTGACTTAATATCTATGATGGTAGTTCCTTTGCATTTTTTAAAATACAGAAGGAGTAAATCCATGCTCTAGGTTTTATAGACTAATTAAAGTTAAATGAAAATTTAGTATCTTTTGAGGGAAGGAATCTTGGGAAATAAGACCTAAGGAAATGGTAAAATGAGTCTAGAATTTTTCATTAATTAGGAAAAGTTTGGGTATGTTCAGTCCTGGGTTCTCCTGGCTATTTGAAATAATATTAACTTAAGAGAAATAATATTAACTTTAAGATGTGAAGTGAAGAACACATGTATTTCAGTTACATTTAAAATATTAGGTAAGGCTCTTTTTTTTTTTTTTTTTTAAAGATTTTATTTATTTATTCGACAGAGAGAGAGACAGCCGGCGAGAGAGGGAACACAAGCAGGGGGAGTGGGAGAGGAAGAAGCAGGCTCACAGCAGAGGAACCTGATGTGGGACTCGATCCCATAATGCTGGGATCACGCCCTGAGCCAAAGGCAGACGCTTAACCGCCATGCCACCCAGGCGCCCCAAGGCTCTTTTTTTTAAATAACAGCTTTATTGAGATGCAGTTCAGATACCATACAGTTAATCCATTTAAAGTGTACAGTTCAATGCTGTTAGGATGCTCATAATTATGCAGGTATCACCACCATCTAATTTTAGATGTTTTCATCACTCCAAAAAAAAAAAAAAATCCACTCCCTGTTTCCTCCCAATCTACCCAGCCCTCGGCAACCACTAATGTGCTTTCTGTCCTATATGGATTCACCTATCTGTTCTGCACATTTCATATAAATGGAATCATAGGATATGTGACTGGTTTCTTTCTTTTAGCATGATGTTTTCAGGGTTTGTCAATGTTGAAGCATGTATCAGTACTTTATTTCTTTATACTGCCAAATGATATTCCATTGTATGGATATACCACATTTTATTTATCCCTTTGTCAGTTTCAGTTATTTTTTTCATTTTGGCTGTTATGAATAACATTGCTATGAACATTTAGTGTACACATGTTTTCCTTTGTTTTGGGTACATACCTAGTGTTATATTGCCAGGGTCAAAAGGTAACTCTTTGTTCAAATCTTTTCGAGGACCGACACCATTTTACATTCCCACCGGCAGTGTAGGAGGGTTCCAGTTTTCCTCACATCCTCACCAACCCTTGTTATTTTCCGATTTTTGATTAGAGCCATCCTAGTGGGTGTGAAGTGGTAAGGTAAGGCTCTATTTGAGGATTATAACTTTCATTTACAGTCATTATAAGCTTTTACTTGCAGATAAATTGCCAGATTCTTTGATGATAAGGAGTCTTTTTTGTCTTGAGGATAAAAGCTGTGAACTTTCTAGTTTCCTGTTTAGTAAACAGTGAACTCGACAGAACTAGTTAACCACTTTGGGTGGTAATGGGGATAGTGGTATGGGGATTTCCAACTGAAAGGTTGTCTTCTAAGAATATTTCTTAACAAAAGGCAATTGTAAAGGTTAGGTTTAGTTTTTCTTTAACTGCTAAAACATTTCTTAAAAGATAAAGTCCAATGCATATTTACCCATTAATATTTCCAAGAAGTGAGGTCTGACAGATTTTAAGGATTGCCATTACCTCTCCATGATAACGTAATTCTGTATAAATACAGTTGAGTCATTGTTCTTTATTCTTTTTCCCCCCAAGGATTTTAAGTAATCTCTACACCCAATGTGGGCCTCAGACTTAAAACCCCAAGTTTAAGAGTCACATGCACCTGGGACTGAGCCAGCCAGGCGCCCCTATTCTTCATTATTATACATAGTATAATCTGCTATTGTTTGTTCCCATTAAGATATTAAAGCTTTTCTGTGAGGTTTTGTAGGACAGAGTTTAAAGTCAGCAATAACAACTTGCTAATATTTCTAAAGTTTTTTTCAATCTAGTTAGGAAATACTGTAGGGAGCTATTGTTTGAGCAAAGTGCAAGTTTTTAACCTTCATTCTACATACAGTGGATCACCCACAGTATTTTCCCACCTGAGTAGGATCACTTTTAGGTCTTTCAACAGAGTGAGCTAAAAGGTCTCACTGGTTTGTTATACGGTCTTTTTAGTTGTTTTGAATGTCATAATTTCTATAGAAAATTACAAAAAACAATAGTTCTGGAGCCTTTTGAACTAGGATTAATGAAGAGGTATGCATTTCTGTTTGTAATACAGTAATATGGTTCTTTTTTTTAAGGTTTTTTTTTTATAAGATATTATTTTTAAGTAATCTCTACACCCAAGTGGGGCTCAAGCTCACAACCCTAAGATCAAGAGTTGCATTCTCTACCGACTAAGTCAGCAGGTGCCCCTGTAATATGGTTCTTTAACCTCTCATGGTTACAGTTTGGAAGTTAATCTGCCAGAGTTTGTTTTATTAGAATGAAGGATAAGTAAATGGTATGTTTTTGTTATTATATCTAAGCAGAACATCAGCTCTCTCAAAATTCTCTTTACTAAAATAAAGAGCAAGCAGTTTAAAAATTTTGTGGAAACATTGTCAGGGTTTATGTAAATTTTAGTCTCCATTTTTCATTTTCAGTTGAACAGGAGAACCCTTAAAAAGTAATTGAAGCAAAACACTGCCAGTTTGAGAAAAACCTTAAAACTTAGGAATACATGATCTAGACCTTTTTGTTTTTGTTTTTGTATTTTTTTTTTAACTTTATTTGAGAGAGAAAGAGACAGTGAACATGAAGGGGTGGTTGGGAGGGTGGGGAGATGGAGAGGGGTAGAGGGAGAGGGAGAAGCAGACTCCCCTCTGAGCAGGGAGCCAGACACTGGCTGGATCCTAGGGCCCTGGGATTATGACCTGAGCTGCTGAAGGCAGACGCTTAACCGACTGAGCCACCCAGGCACACCTGTTTTTGTTTTTAATTTAGTAGGTGAAGTTAACTATTTTTGAGATTATTGTGAGGTCATTCTTGGAAGCTTCTGCTCAATGTCTAAAAAAGAAGGTTGAGCTCTGGGAGGAAGATGCTGTTGCAGCTACAGCTCTGGGCGTCCCACTCCTGCTCCTGACTCACCACTGTTCACTTGCTCTCGCCAAGGAACAAGTCCATCAGGAAGCTACACTCCCGCCATAGCCATGGCTTTTAAAGCCACGGGGAAGGCACCCGTGGAACCAGAGGTGGTCATTCATCCCATTAGAACTAATCAGCCACAACCTAAGGTATTTGGAGAAGGTATGTGCTGACTTGATCAGAGGTTCAAAGGAAAAGAATCTCAGAGTGAAAGGACCAGTTCTGATGCCCACCAAGACTCTGAGAATCACTACAAGAAAAACTTCCTTGTGGTGTTCCAAGATTTGGGATTGTTTTCAGATGAGGATCTACAAGTGACTCATTGATTTGCACAGTCTTTGTGAGATTGTTAAACATATTACTTTCATCAGTATTGAGCCAGGAGTCAATGTTGAAGTCACTATTGCAGATACTTGTCATCCTTTTTAGTATATTATCAGTTGTTAAAAATAAATGAAAAGCAAGGTTTAGATTCTTTAATCTGGCATAGCCCTTCATGATTTGGTTTCAGCATCAGCGTGCCTCACTCCCTGTTTCCGCATGCCCCACTACCCAGTCCTTTAAAGAGTCCAGTTTTGGGGTACCTGGATGGCTTAGTCTGTTAAACACCAGACTCTTGATCTCAGCTCAGGTCTTGATATCAGGGTCATGAGTTCAAGCCCTGCATTGGGCTTCATGGTGGGCATGGAGCCCCCCCCCCCCAAAAAAGAGAGATTCCAGGTTTATGGAGTTTTCCTTGATTTCTTTTACCTTGTATTATTTGTGTAATATAAAAGTTTTGACCACTGTGTGCTATTTTTCTGGTAGATGTTTTACATATGTTATTTCTAATTCTTAAAATGATCCTATAATATTCATAGTGTCATGCATGTTTTATAGCTAAGGGAACTGTGGCATGGAGATTTTTATTGACTTCCCTAAGCCCACATCCATGATTCAAACCATATATCTCTGACTACAAAGTCTACACTCTTTTTCATCATGTGAACCTCTCCATGTGTTTTTTATTTGTTTTATCTTAAGATATTCCAGGGGTGTCTGGGTGGCTCAGTTGGTCAAGTGTCTGACTTGATTTCGGCTCAGGTCATGATCTTAGGGTCCTGAGATCGAGTCCTGGGTTGCGCCTGTGCTCAGCGGGGGTCTGCTTGGGGTTCTCGCTCTCCTTCTGCCCCTCTCCCTGCCTCTTTCTCTCTCCCTCTAAAAAAATAATAATAATAAAAAAAACCACCCAGACATTGCGTAGTGGTTTAGGAAGTATTCATATTAGGAGAGCTCAACTTTAGTTGGTTGACTTTGGTGCTATTTGCCTTTGAAATATATTACCGGCATGTAGCATTTTATATGAGAAAAAGATGTGGATTGCCTGGGTGGCTCAGTTGGCTTGGGGTCTGACTCTTGGTTTCCCCTCCAGTGGTGGTCTTGGGGTCCTGGCATTGAGCGCTGCATGGGATTCTCTCTCTTCCTCTCCTGCCCCTCTTCTGTGCTCTTTCTCTCTCTCAAAAAAAAAAAAAAAAAAAAAAAGTATGTGCATGTATTTTGGGAATTTCAGCTTTCATGTATGTATTTTTGAAATAGGTAAATGACTGCTTTGCTATTATTAGAAAAATATAACTGATCTCCCAGTTTCATTTCTCTGATCTGAAAATGAGTGGTGGACTAGATATTAATGCCCCTTCCACATTTAATATTCCATTCAAATGATTTCCAAAGAACTGAATGAAAAGATAGATGGCATATGGACAGCTCCAGACAATGATGATAGTATCATTAATGAAGAAAGAGAATAGGCAGCAATGGGCTAAGGAAGATAGGAGAATTAGGAACAAGGGATTATAATTTACATAGAAGTTTCCCCTGTAATAAGTAAAGAGAATACATTTCTAAATAAAAACACAGAAACTCTGGGAATTAGCTGGATGAGTAGTTTTAACTGATGCCTCTTCCCTCCCTACCTGTTACCTCCATTCTTCTGTCCTTTGTTGTGATAGTGTATATGCATTTGAGAAAAAGCCATCTGGAGCTGTGTTATATGAAAATAACCAGGTCACCAGTAGCACACTTGAAATAAAGCTTTTGTGTTGCTCATAAAGTGAGAATTCAGTAATTGAAATGTGAACCCATTATTGTAGATCTTTAGAGAGTTTGTTGTTAAAGCAAAGAAGGGCATGTTTTGCATTAAAAAAGGATGAAATACATTTTAGTGACAAAACTTTATATAGCTTTTCTATCCTCAAGGTATTAGAGATGCTTATTTTGACATAAAGATAGGTGATGTTTTGACTAGTTGGAAAATTGTTAACCAGCTAGAAAATTGTCATTCTCTTTCTCGTTAGCTTCTGGAGACCTTGATCAGTGAATTTTGACTAAATCATCTTAGTCCAGGAGCAAGGAAGCGTTCTTTAGTCAAATAAGTTTGGGTTTTTCAGTATACTATATCTCTCAGATAGAGATTTATAAATACACTTTAGTGTTTTAAAAATTGAGGAGTAAAAGTAAAGAAACTGGTTTAACTTTGTTTAGCAGTATATTACCCAGTTTATTGGCTGGGGACCCCTTTATTTCACATAATACTTAGTACATCTTTTACTGCTTTAGGTGAATTTTTATCTGTTTTATAAAGCCTCTCACAATATCCATGACTGTTTCAACCCTCAGGTGATAGGCCCTCATTACTTCCTGAAGCATCTCTTCTGTTGTCCGTTACTGATAATTATTAGAAGAAATTCTTTCATATTTAGCCAGATGCTGTTTTTCTTTAATATCTGTCCTTTTGTTGTTTTGCTTCCTAAGATTACTTAAAGTAAATAATTGCTCTTATCTGAATATCCGAAGATGCCTTGGTTAGCATAGTGATTAAAAGCTCAGGCTTTAGAATCAGACTACCTGGAATCAGATTTTAGTTCTACTGCTTTTACTGTGTGATCTTGGGTGAGTTAGTTAACTTCTCTGTGCCCCAGTTTTCTCATCTGTGAGATGGGAATAGCAGTAATACCTTAGTGAGTTAAATGATTCATAAAAGAGCTAATTACATAGTGTGTTGGTTTGGTCCCTTGGGAAGCAGATATTGAGATGGAGTTAGTAGTGCGAGAGATTTAATGGGGAGTAGATAATGCAGTGAAAGGAAAGGGAGTGCAAGCTGAACTGACCTACAAGAGCCTCAATCTGTGATACAGATTAAAAAAACAACAGCAAAACTCAGCCAGTCCAACAGGGAGCTCCAGAGCAAATATCACCTGTTAGAGGAGTTTTGCATTAGGAAGAAATGCCCATAGTGTTCAGCATCATTTGACTGTCTTTATACAAACTGAGCAGATGGAAGGCCTTGGGCCTTTGTCTCTGAAGTCAGTTTAATGACTAGGGCAAAGTGAGATGTTTTGTCTGATTAAAGGCTCCGCTCTTCAAAGCCATACCTTCTTCTATTTGGGAAATGACAATGTTTATGGTGCCTGTGCCCAGTTGGTAGATGGATGGCGTAGGTAGCAAATCTCTCTTTGTGCCCCCAAATACCAGTCCTGGTGAAAAGAGGAGGCCCAAGTGGTCCATATGCTGACACGTGATGCAAGCGTCATGGTGTATAAATCCTTATTAGATGCTATCTAGCAGACACGGTCAGCAGATGCATTGGTGAAAATAAATGTAAAAGCTTATGTGTAAAAAAATATTTCTGATTTTAAAAAATAACAAGTTTATTACAGAAATTTGGAAAATGCAGAAAAGCAAAAACAAAAATCACCCATGATCTTGCAATCGAGAGATCAACACTAGCATCACCTTGTTATATATGTTCCTGTGATTCTCCAAGTATTTAATAGAAACACTTTTTAAAAAAATTTAAGATCCTATAGATTTTGTGGCTTTCCTTTTTTCACTCATCCATATATTTGGCATAACTTTCTACATCAGTAAATAGAGATATATTTCATCACCCTTGTTAATCATATCGATCAGGTAGACGGACCATTTATCATATTAATTAAGCAATAAAAAATAAAAATTTTGAAAAAAAAAAAAAAAAAAAGGAAGAAATGCCCAGATTCTAGTATATCCACCATGTTTAGTTACTGGCTAGGAGCTGCCCCGAAGAGTCTGGCCTCAACTGGAAAGCCAAGATGAGCAGCTGGAGGCTGTTAACTGTCTCCTTGCACCTGAATGGAAGTTGATTTTTTTCTTTTCTTTTCTTTATTTTTATAAACTCAGGGCTTGAACTCATGACCCTGAGATCAAGACCTGAGCTGAGATCAAGAGTTGGATGCTTAACCAGCTGAGCCACCCAGACACCCCTCTTCTTCTTTATGTAAGTTTTTTTCTTGAAGGGAGATCCAAGTAATTGCCACAGTCCATTTCTTGTGTTGCAGGATCTAGGTCTCCAAACATTTTCTGAAAGCAGTTATTGCAGGGTTCCATGGACTTCTCTCTCTCTCTCTTTTTTAATATTTTATTTTTAAAGTAATCTCTATACCCACGTGGGGCTCGAACTCACAGCTCTGAGATCAAGAATGAGCCCCACCGGATGAGCCAGCCAGTCACCCTGGCTTCTCTTCTTGATGGGAAACTTCAAAGAAGTGGATTAGTGAGACAGGCTTCAGCCTCCATCTGTGTAGCTGGGGGCTACAGTGGTTCTTATTGTCTCCTCCACTATTCATCTAAATTCCTGTTGCCATTAGCTATCATTTCTGTTGGTCTGGGGGTGGGGGTTACCGAGTGATATGACCCACCCCTCATTTTTGAAAGGTATCTGAGAACCATACTCTTCTCAGGCTGGAGTGGTTGCATGTGTCCACTCACAGCCACAATTTGGCAGGGGAGTATCAGATGGTACCCAGATGGATCATCTGAGTTCCACATACACTCTTTGTTGCTCCTGTTATATAACAGCAGACCTATTTTCTTCTGAGGATGAGGGTTAATTTTCCCTGCCACGATGGTGATTCCTATTCTTTCCTCTTGGTGCAGGGACACAGAGTCCCAAATGCACTGGCTACAGCTACAACTTAAAGCTCGGTATGATCCTTGACATGTCTCCTGGCAAAAGCATGCCCAGGATCTCTTAACTCTGGAGCCCAGCATTGTACAGGTGGAAAGCACAAAGTCCTCCAGTGGATCATTGGGAATGTTTGGTAAGTGAAGGCCGTTTCTGCTTCCACCTTTTGGTTCTCAGACCTATGTGTTCATCCTACTGGGAACATAGCTCTGAATCAGTGCATATACTATATCCTACAGGATAGCACACTATTCTTGTCTCTGACCTGGTATATCAGCTGTGTATTCAGTAGGCCATTTCAATACTCTGTAAGGCTGGATGATTTTGTATGGTGCTGTTATGTGGTAAGACCCATGGTTATGGGCCCACTCTCACAATTCCTTCGTTGTGAAGTGTTTCCCTTGGTTGGATGCTATGTTATATGGGATTCCATGTCTGTAGGTCAGATACTAAGCCCTTCGCTAGTGGCATGGCTGGGGCTCTATGGACAGGAAAGGAAAACCCATACCTGGAATAAGTATCTATTAAATGCCTGTGGTGATCAACTGCTGGCCTTTTCAAGATGGAAGGAATATGATGTGGTAACTGGTTGGTCAGCTCGAGACTAGTGCTATACTGGGGGCTCAGTGTTGGTCTCTGTTACTCGCAGATTGGATGTTCAGAGGGGGTGGTAGCCTGATTGGGCCTTGGTAAGTGGGAGTCCGTGCCTCCTCCTTTGCTTCTATTTTGGTTTCTGCCACACTGGCTACTTTATTCATGTCTCCATCATGCCCATTCTGGGGTTGCTCATGTCAGCTCTCTGAGTCATTTTGTTCACTTGGTTATTCAGTGTCTCTTCTACATTGGATGCTTCTTGGGGGGCATTAACACGTGAAAAGAATTTTCACACTTTATGCACTATTACACATTCCCATATGTTCATTCATTTGCCTCCACTCATGCCTTTTAATAATTTTATATAGTCTTTTTCCTTAAAGGCCCCAGACCAGTTAGCCAGTCCATTTGCAATTGCCCATGAGTCTGTATATATTCTCACCTCTGGCCACTTTTCATTTTACACAAAGTTCATGACCAGATGCATCATTTGAATGAAGCTCTATCTTTAGGAAGATTTTTCCTTTCCACTGTCAAGGTCAGCCCTAAGTGTGGCTATAATGAAGCTATTGTTTCTTTTTTCAGCTTGCATTCACATACTGAGCCATTTATAAGCTATTTATAAGCCAAGCATTGGCTTTTATCTCCTCCTCAAGCTGGTCATATAGGATCCGCCAAATAGCTATAGATGTGAACTGAGGAATGGGTGCTGGAACAATTATGGTAAGTGTTAGGGAAGTCTTGGCTGCCTACTTACGCAGCTTACTTGTGCCCTTTTGTTCTGCTTGGGTTTTTTTGTTTTTTTTTTAAGATTTATTTGGTTTTTTTTAGAGAGAGCATGAGCACATGATCAGAGGGAAGGGGAGAGGGAGAGAGAGACAACCCCAAGCAGACTCCCCGCTGAGTGTGCAGCCCCATGCAGGGCTGGATCTCATGACCCCAAGATCATGACCCGAGTTGAAACCAAGAGTTGGATGCTCAACCTACTGCACCACCCAGGTGCCCCACTTGGGTTTGATTTTCGATGTACCATTTCCATCTCATAATGGATTGTTTCTGAGCTCACTCGATTTTATAACTTGGAGAGTCCTGTTGAACCCAGCTCATTATGAGCAGTTCTGGACATGTAGTGCCCAATGGTCAAGCAATTTCTTTCCAAAGCTCAGGAGCACATACCAGGAGCTTTTTTGTAGTAGTGTGATTGTCTTCTAGATCTCCAGGTGCCTGTACTGTGATTCTCCCACTAAGGCTTGCCGTAAACTCTCTACTGTATCTTTTCCCAACATTTAGACCTCCTGCAGGATAGGGACTGCTTGCATTACAACCTGGACCTGCCGTAGAGTTGTTTCCCCTACTCAAAGCTGGCAGTGAGCCGTTCATATCACTCAGTACATGAGTTACAGCAATATTGCTATGTATAGAATGTGTTGCCTCTAAAATCTGAAGAAGCCTACCAGATGTTGTGGTTCCTTTTTTTGTAGTGGGAGATGCAAGATGCAGTAGTTTGTCTTTGCTTTGGAGGGGATGGGTTGGCATGACTGTGACCTCCTGAATTCCTAAAACTTCACTGAAACGGCACATCCTCAAATATTTGTAGAGTTTTTCTCCTGCCCTTTGGAGCACATGTATCTTACCATGTACTTCAGCATGCTAGCCATCTCTTGTTTATCGTGCACCTCAGCATGATCAAATGCATCAATGTGCTGTTCTGAGTCTAGTTCTCTTCATTATGACAGAATAGGAGAATAAATACAGCCCTGAGGCAAAACTGAATGTATACTATTGTTTATTTCATGTGAAAGGAACTATTTCTGGTTGGGATAGAAAAGAACTCATTTGCCAGATCAGTTGCTGCATGCCATACACCTGAGGCTATCTATATTTATCAGGTGTAGCAAACATAGTCCATCGGGTAGGGGCAGCTGTGGTCATGGCTACTACTTGGTTGCTTGTGGTAGTCTCTAATGATTCTCCAGGATCCAGCTGGTTCCTGCAGAGGCATTAAACAAACATATGAAGGGGACCACTACCCCTGCATCTTTGAGATCCTAAGGGATCCTAGTGCACTAATCTCTGCCATTCCTCTTACCTTCACCCCCTATATACAGTACTGTTTTTGATTTACTATTTTGGCCAAGGGGTGGGGAGACATTTAGATATTTGCAGGTTTCACTTGGCTTTTTCCCCTATGATAGTTCTTACTCCAGAGACCAAGGACTCAGGGTGGGGAATACCCCAACTTCCAAGGATGCCAATTTTGTTGTTATATTCAGGGCCTGGGAAAATGACTGTTGGTGGGTCCTACTATAAGTTAGACTTTGGCCAGAACTCCATTTATTGCTTAGTTCCTATATTCTTTTTCCTGTAATAGGGCAAAAATGATGTTCCAGGTGTCTAGATATCAACATCAGCTCAGACTCTGTGACCAATAGTTCTTTAAATGTCTGGGTATTTTCCTTTTCCCACTGTATAGTCACTGGAGTTAATAGCCATAGGTGTCGTTGGAGATGGACTTGGGGGTAATCTTTTTTATATATGTGTATATATGTGTGTGTGTATATGTGTGTGTGTGTGTGTGTGTGTGTGTTTTGCATGGTCCTTGCTCCTGGAGAACCAGCCATCTCTTTAAGCTGGTGGATCTGGATCTGAAAACTAGATCAGGTCTAGAAATTAGGCAAAGGATAGTAGTTTTTTATTGACGCCACCACCCTCAGCCTTATTTTGATTGTATACATTAAGCAGTGCTGTTGACTGCCTGTTTTGCTCTAATGACACCGTGTTCTGTTAACTATCTCCACAGCTCCCTGTGGGTCAAGGTTTATTGGCTATTTCCCATCTTGCCAGTTAGGATGATAACTGTGGTCCACTGGCTTTAGTTTTAAGTGCCACCACCTGGTTTCTTTTGCTTCAGTGTATCATTATCGCTGTTGCTATCAATGAGCCACACTGTGATAGCCTGTATTTTAGAAGAGAGCGACCACTTCTTAGTGATGCTGGTATCCCTCTCACCAGTATATTCCTGATGGCCTTGGTGAATGCTGTGTCTTATGTACTCTTATTGTACATAATCCTCTGGTGGGTCCTCTGACCTTACATAATATATTCACTCTAGCACACCCACTTTCCTGAGCCTTTTAATCCCATGTTCTACCCTCTGCTATGTCAATTCAGGCATTTCACTTTTTTTTTTTTTTTTTTAAAGTAGGCTCCATGCCCAGCGTGGAGGTCAACGCTGGGCTTGAACTCATGACCCTGAGATCAAGACCTGAGCTGAGATTGAGTCAGATGCTTAACCAACTGAGCCACCTAGGTGCTCCAGTTCAGGCATTTCAGTTTCATTCAACATGAGCCATTTTTTTTTCCAGGCTTCTAGGAGTCACTGGAACAGCAAGTTTATGCCAAACCCTAGGTTCTTGATACAGTTGTGATCCCCGTATTCTGAAATGGTGTCCTTACCCCCAGTCAGACTTTACCTTATAAGTCTAATATTCTGGCCTCCTTGACTGAGTTCCCTCAAAATCTACCACTGTGAGTATTCCCCCTCATCCTGCTGGTATATGTTGGTGAATTATTGGAGCAACTTTGGGCTGTTATCTCTTTTCTCCCTTATTAGGCCCAAGATACCCTTGGCAGGATTAACATTAGTTATTACCATGGCAATCAGGAGTGGAGGTGGGGGGTCTCTCCTGAGGGGAGCCTTTTATTGCCTTGCAGGTGAGAAGCCTCTGAAGTGTGTTCCTGTAGAGTGGGAAGTGCTAATGTCATCCGTGCAGACTCTGAGGGTTCAGAGCAATCTGGAGAATCAAAATCTTTGGTGGCAGCCATTTTAGATGTCCCTCTCCCATCTATCATGCTTCCGTGTCTTCCAAACCAGGACCCAGACCTTGGCGTAACAAATCTATCCTGGCTGAGCATTCAGTCATTTTTGAAGCATCACCGTCTCTAATATCCTGAGTTTGATCTTCATTTTTTGGTGCTCTCCCACTGTAAGCCATAAGGACCTCTTTTGAGCTACCAGAGAACCCTCTGGCTTTGACACTTAGTTTCTAAGTGTTTATCAGTTTCTAAGTGTTTATTAGCTTCTCTCTCTAGGGAGTTAGTGCACCATAACAGCTAGCCACTTCCATTGTGCTTACATGCATTGTTCCCCTCACACATTTCAAACGTAAGAATCATTATACCAGTCAGTGTTCCTCTTTGGGAATATTCTCCCAAGAAAGTTTTAGCACTTTTCCTAAGAAAGTTTTAACATTTGGGCCACCAGCTTGTGTCAGGGACTGTCCATATTTCGCATAGTACCCAGGATGAAATCCTCATTGCAGTGGAATAGGAAGTGATCTAGTTTCCAAACCCAGTTTTTACCTTTTGCTCTCTCAGTCCATTTCTGGTACCAACTGTGCCAATTTGAGTTCTGCTGGAAGCAGATGCTGGGACAGAGTTAGGAATACAAGAGTTGTATGGGGGAGGAGGAAGACTCACTCCTATGAAAGGAAATGGGGAAGAAACACAACTGGCAGGGAGGGCCTCAGTGTGACTCAGATCTGACAGAGTCTTAGACCCAGTGAAGACTCTAGAGCAAAAATTCTTCATTAGAGAGTCCTGCATTTGACAGAAATGGTTGTCTGGTCATTGGCTGGGGCTGGCTGCCCAGGAAGAGAATGGTCTCAGCTTCTAGGGATCTTGAAGAGACTGCAGCTAGAGGCTGTCAGCTTATTGCATGCCCAGCAACTGAATAGCATGTTCTTTCTTGAAGGGAGATATGAGCGACATACCTTCATGACTGTCACACATAAGTGTAAAGGAATTGTCAGGTATTATTGTTATATTATCTTCTGATTAAATTTCTCTTAGTTTCTTTTATCCTTTATAAGTAAAAACTTCTAGATGTTGTTCTTGGTTATTTTCTCTTGGATGTTTTTGTTTGTCAGGATGTGCCATGAGTCTTGTGTTTGGAACTGGAACTGAAAATGTAGTCTGGGACAAAGTAGGTGCTCAGTGAGTGTTGGTTGAGATGAACTGTGCTATTGATCATATAGCCTGAAATCTCCCTGCCCCCAACCCCTTCATTTTTGGACATTTCTAATCATGCACCCTGAGATTACATTAGCTTGTTTTTCTGATGATTTTTTTCCTATACAGATAATTCAGTAGTTTGGATCTTTTTGAGCATGAATGTAGAACTGTAGATCTCTGTAAAGCATCATGTTAGATATAGTTTATTCTAATTTGATTAGATCTTTTGAATACTGATTCTTTGATCTAGCACATCCAGTTGTCATACTTTTCTTTATATCATATCACAGATTTCATTATTATGCCACAAATGGTCACATCCAAATCATTAATGTTGAATAAGATAGAACCAAGAGCTTTAGGCCATGTCATTAGTGATATGCCTTCACATGGATAGGTATTTATGGCCAGCTGTTCAGCTTGTTAGGAATTCATTAACCATATTGATAATATGACCCATATTTTGACATTTGTCCGTTAAAAGGTGAGACACTTTGTCAAATAAGTACTTGCAGAAATTCAGCAAACTAAGGCTAGGCCCTGAGGCAAAAAAGGAAATGAAGTGAATCTATTTGGCTACAGATGATCACTTCTTTCCTTTCTAACTAAGTCTTTTGGCTTTTATCTGCCAGAAAGCAGCTGAGTGACCTTGGGAAAGTCACTCAGCCTTTCAGGACTTGAGATTCCTTTCTAGTAAAATAATATAGTTGGAAAGTTCATAGAGACAGAAGTAGAATAGTGATTACCAGGGACTGGGGTGGGTGGTGGGAATGGGGAGTTAGTGTTTAATGAATACAGTTTGGGAAGATGAAAAAGTTCTGGAGATGGATGGAGATGATGGTTGCACAGCAATGTGAATATATACTTAATGCCGCTGAACTGATTTTTCCTACAAATAATTGGCAGTTGGCCAGCCTTAATTTGATCCCTCGCGTGCCCCTCGCCTAATTTGCGTTGTCCTTGCTGTTCCTTTTGCTGGGAACTCTCTTTCCGTAGATATTTTTAGAGTTGTTCCCTGACATTCAGGTTTTGACATAAATGTCACCTTCTCAGTGGGACTTTCTCTGGCTGTTCTGTCTAAATTTATAACCCCAATCTTTCTTTTCCTTTTTTTATTTTTCTCTTTGGCATGTATCATCTGGTATGTCACATATTTTACATGCTTATCTTGTTTATTATCCATTTCTACCCATTTGAATGTGAGCTCCAAGAAAGCCAGGATTTTGCCTGTGTACTTGCTGTTTTATTCCCAGTGTTTAGACTTGTGCTGAGAACACAACAGGTGCTCAAATATTGGTAAAATATATATTATATCATATAAATATAAATTATGTAGAGATTTTTATTGTAATTTTGTTTGTTACGAGGTTTGACCCAAAAGCTTGCTCTTATGAAGTCTTTCATCCAGTTCCTTATTCTCTTGTTCTCAATTTGATTTTGGCCTTATAGTAAGCTCAAATATATATTCATTGAATGGATTTGATGGATTTGTTAACCAGGAAGGCTCAATTTTTTTTTTCTGCAGAAACATATTTTTGTTTATGATGTAACAGTTGTATACATTGAAACAGCCTAGGATTAGTTTTGATTTTTATAGATTAAAATTCTTTTCCGGGGGCGCCTGGGTAGCGCAGTCTTTAAGCGTCTGCCTTCGGCTCAGGGCGTGGTCCCGGCGTTTGGGGATTGAGGGCTCCTCCGCTGGGAGCCTGCTTCTTCCTCTCCCATTCCCCTGCTGTGTTCCCTCTCTCGCTGGCTGTCTCTCTGTCCACATAAATAAATAAAATCTTAAAAAAAATAAAAAAGTAAAATTCTTTTCCTCGTCTTTTCTAACTCTTCCAAATCCTACCTCTCTCTTAATACTCATTTCAAAACTTTTCCATGTCATCTCAGATTATTCTAAGCTGTAGTAATTTTTTGTTTCCTCTGAGTTTTTATTTTTATTTTTTTAAAGATTTTATTTATTTATTTGATAGAGATAGAGACAGCCAGCGAGAGAGGGAACACAAGCAGGGGGAGTGGGAGAGGAAAGCAGGCTCATAGCGGAGGAGCCTGATGTGGGGCTCCATCCCATAACGCCGGGATCACGCCCTGAGCCGAAGACAGACGCTTAACTGCTGTGCCACCCAGGCGCCCCTCCTCTGAGTTTTTATAACTTACATTTGTACATCTGTTCCATTTTAAGATTGTGTAATTTTTTCTAAATTCTGATTTGTACTTTGTATTGTTACCTAACTTTACATGAGAATATGTCTTCCTAATCCTCTACTACATATCAGTAAGCTTTTTGAGAAAGGAAAATTATATTTCTTAGTGGTGCCCAGTGAATTCATTTATTCATTTAACAAGTTATATTGACATGTTTACTCTGGCAAGACTGTGCCTAAGTGCTGGAGATATAAAGAGGAATAAGAGGGCACCTGGATGACTCAGTCAGTTAAGCGTCCGACTCTTGATTTCAGTTCAGGTCATGATCTCAGGGTCCTGGGATTGAGCCCCGCTTCTGTCTCCACACTCAGTGCCGAGTCGGTTTGTCCATCTTTGTCTATTCCTCCCTCTGCTCTCTCTCTCACTCTCTCTGTCTCTCAAATCAATCTTAAAAAAAAAAAAAAAAAAGAGGAATAAGATGTCCTTGTCATCAGGGAATTAAAGGACTGTTAAGAAAGCAGATATATGAATAAGTAAATGCACCAGATTCACTAAGGATGATAAGTTCTACCAAGAGTTTACTGAAGAGATGGTGCTTGTGTTCAGTATTGATTAGCAGAAGTTTTCCGTGAAAATAAAGAGAGAAGGACATCTTAAAGGAAAGCCTGGGTACAAATATGTAGAAGTATGTGGAACAACATATCATATTTGGGGAACTGCAAATAGTGTGGCATGGTAGTTTTGTAGGTTGAAAAGGATGAGGGGCAGAAGTTGAGGTGGAAGACCTAGGCATGAGGCTAGAAGAAGAAAAGCTTCATATACTATTTAAAGGAGTTAGAATTTTTTTTTTTCTTAAGTAGGGCATGAGAAACCAATGAAGAGTTTAAAATAGTAGACCAATTGGTCATATTTGAGCTTTTAGAAAATTATTTTGGTGTCATTGTAGCAGATGGATTGGAGGAGGGCCAGAATGGAGGCAGGTATACCATTTGGGAAACTATTGAATAAATCTAAGCCAGAGATCAGAGTATGAATTAGGGTAATAATATCTGAGATAAAGAAGAAAGAATGGATGTGAGAGGTAATTAAGAGTTAGAGTTGTTGAGGGATGTCTGGGTGGCTCAGTCAGTTGAGTCTCCAACTCCTGATTTTGGCTCAGGTCACGCATGATCTCAGGGTCGTGGAATTGAGCCCCACTATGGGCTCCCCGCTCAGCTCAGAGTCTGCTTGTCCCTCTGCTCCCCCCCCACTCTCTCTCTCTTTCTCAAATAAATAAATAAATAAATACAATCTTAAAGAATTGTTGAGATTGATTGGACGTAGTTGATGAAGAGGATTGTTCCTAGGTGTCTGGCCTTGGATTATTGAATATATGGTGAAACCTTTACTTAGGGAATACAGGAAATATGATAGGCTTTGGGGAGAAGTAGTTAAACTCATGAGAGTGGATGAGACCATCCAGTAAAAACAAGTAGAATAAAGACAGAAGAGGTCTGAGAACATGACTGGTTAAAAATCATATTTAAGAAATGCACAGGGGAAAAGCCTACAGGAGACAGAAAAAGAAAAGACTGAGGAGGAAAATCAGAAAGTATCAAGTTTTTTTTTCTTAAGTATTTATTTAAGTAATCTCTATACCCCATGTGGGTGAACTCACAACCCAGAGATCAAGAGTCACATACTCTTCTGACTGAGCCAACCAGGGGCCCCAAAAGTATCAAGTTTTAAAGAAGAGAGGGAAGGAGAGTTTTTAAAAGGAGCAGTCAGCTGTATTGGTTCCAGTAGATGGACTAAGATGAGGATTTAAAGTGTCCATTGCACTTGGCAATTAGAAGGTCGTTGATGAAGTTGAGTTGTGGATTGAAAATGAGAGTTAGATCTGTAATTTTTAAAAAAAATATTTGTTTTAGAGAGAGAGAGCATGTGCACTGGAAAGAGCAGGGGAAGGGGCAGAGGGGGAAAGAGAATCCTCAAACAGATTCCCCTCTGAGCATGGAGCCTGACAGGGGGCTTGATCCCAGGATCCTGGGATCATGACCTGAACTGAAATCAAGAGTTGGCCCCCCAACCTACAGAGCCACCCAGGTGCCCTATGGATCTGTAATTTTTTTTTTTTTAAAGTTGGCTGTGAAAAGAAGGCAAAAGATAGTAACTAAAGGGGAATGTAGAGTTGAAGAAGAGTAAATGTTTTTTATTAAAAGATTAAAATATATCTCATACTGAAAGATATTGAAGATATTTATAAGCCATGAGAGGAAGAAGTTGAGAAGACAGAGGATATAGGCACTCAGTGTATATTGGAATATAGACTGATTTCAAAACTAATTAGTGTATTAGGAGGTAAATTAATCTCCAGTTGACTAGACTAATTATGAATGTTTGGGATGTATTTTTATTGTAATTTATTAAAACAGCAATACTACCTGAGGGGCACCTGAGTGGCTCAGTTGGTTGAGCAGCTGCATTCAGTTCAGGTCATGATCCCAGGGTCCTGGGATTGAGCCCCACGTCAGGCTTCCTGCTCGGTGGGGAGTCTTCTTCTCCCTCTGCCTTTGCTGCTCCCCCTGGTTCTGTTCTCTTGCTTATGTTCTCGCTCTCAAATAAATAAAATCTTAAAAAACAACAACAACAACAAAAAAAACACAAAACAGCAATACTACCTGAGATGGTGGGCAACATAGTGGGTGACTACATGTCAAGACCCTCAACTATGTGGAAATCAAGCCCAAGATGATTGGCCAATACCTGGAGAGTTCTCCATCACCTACAAGGTTGTGAAGCATGGCAGGCCTGGCATCAGGGCCACCCACTCCTCTCGGTTCATTCCTCTCAAGAAGCTTGTTCAGCTAGTAAATGCACAGACTTCTCTTTAAAAAAAAAAAAAAGAAACCACCAACAGAACTTTCAAAGTCAATTTTAGACATCATCGAGTACTTAAAGATCTTCTAGACTAGTCCTTTCATTGGATAGGTAAGTGAATTGAGATGTAGATTGGTACTTTTGTCTTTTAAGTTACTAACTTTATCTAAAATTATTTAAATCAAGAAGGTTATATACTTGAATTTCCTTATTTCCTTTTTTAGGACCAGTTTTTTTTGCACATATGCTTATTTAGATAAAATGCATTCAATTTTTAAGATATTCTAATTAATGTGACTTGCGTGACTCAATAGCAACAACAAAAAACCAGTCTGGGGGGCCTCGGTGGCTCAGTTGGTTGGGCATCTGCCTTCAGCTCAGCTCATGATCCCAGGGTCCTGGGATTGAGCCCCGGGTTGGGCTCCCTGCTCAGTGGGGAGCTTGCTTCTCCCTCTGCCAGCCACTTCCCCTGCTTGTGTGTGCGTGCTCTCCCCCCACCATGACAAATAAATAAATAAAATCTTAAAAAAAAAATTAAGCAGCTCTTGTGTGGTCCCACCATGCTAAAAGATGGTAAATTCAGTGCTTAATGTAGGTACTTTTTTTTGAAACTACAAGTTTGGGAAATGTTCAGGAATGTCTAAAATTCTGTTGCTTAGCTCCGTTGGACGATTATAGAGTATTAGTCCCTGATTAACAAACCAAACAAGTAAAAAATGCTATTTATTGAGTTGGAAGTTTTAATAGAGTTTTGCTAAACACTTTAAAATCCTTTGTTAAAAATAACTGCTGAAGAAACTGAGTAATTTTATCATAGTTGGCATTTGATGAATGTTCTGAAGAATATAATTTCATTGAAAAATAATAGTTTTGTAGGGGCACCTGGGTGGCTTAGTCTTTAAGTGTCTGCCTGTGGCTCAGGGTGTGATCCCAGGGTCCTGGGAGCCCCGCATCAGGCTCCCTGCACTGCTGTGAGCCTGCTTCTTCCTCTCCCACTCCCCCTGCATGTGTTCCCTCTCTGACTGGCTGTCTCTCTCTCTGCAAATAAATAAATCTTTAAAAAAAGATAGTAGTTTTGTAGCCCTTAAAGTGAATTTGTTGTGAGAGGTCTGGTTGCTAATTTTTCTATTTTATAATTGAAGATTCATTATGGTGGTTTTTATAAGGTAGATTGATGAACATGGTCAAGCATGCATGTTAAGTTCAGGCAGATTAGAAATAATAGTTTTTTCTAGTTTTAAGTAATTAAAAATAGCTTTATTGGCATATAATGCACACATTATAAAATTCACCTGCCTAACGTGTAATTCAGTGATGTTTAGTACATTCAGAGTTACACAATTATCACCACTACCTAATTTTAGAACAATTTCATCACCTCAAAAAGAATACCGTTCCCATTAGTAGCCACTCCCTGTTTCCCAAGATCATGTTTCCTCAGCTGCTGGCAATCACTAATCTATTTTCTGTCTCTGTCGTCTGTTCTGGACATTTCATATAAATGACATCTGGCTTCTTTAACTTAGCAAAATATTTTCAAAGTTCATCCATATTGTAACATATATCAGTACTTCATTTTTATTACTGAATAGTAGATATATTACAACATATATTAGTACTTCTTTTTATTACTGAATAGTAGATATATTACAACATATATCAGTACTTCTTTTTATTACTGAATAATAGTCTTTGTATATACCACATTTTATTTATACATTCATCAGTTAATGGATATTTGGGTTTCTACTTTTGGCTATTATAAATAGTGCTGCTTTGAACATACGTGTACAAATTTTTGTGTAGACATAATCTCTTGGGTATTTACCTAGGAGTGAATTTGCTTGGTGATATGGTATCTCTCTCTAGTCACCTTTTTTGAGGAGTACCAAACTCTTTTGCAAAGAGGCTGCCCCATTTTACCTTCCCATCAGCAATGTGTGAGGATTCCGGTTTTTTTTTTTTCACATCCTCACCATCACTTGATATGGTTGTCTTTTTGATTCTAATCACCCTAGTGGTTGTGAAGTGATATCTTAATGTGTTGATTTGCATTTCCCTGATTCTAATCATGTCGAGCATCTTTTTATGTGCTTATTGACTGCTTGCATATTTACTTGGGAGAAATATCTTTTCAATTCTTTGCCCATTTTTAAATTAGGTTATCAGTTTTAATTATTTTAATTCCAGTATACTTAACATTTAAAAAATTATTTTATTGATGCTCTGTTTGTCAAATGTGTCTATTGAGATCATGTCCTTTTGTTCTTTCACTAATATAATATACTATATTGGGGTATACTATACTATACTATGGGTATACTATGGTATACTATGTTAAACTAACCTTGCAGGTGTAGAATAAATCTCACTTATTCATGGTATATAATCCTTATATGTTGCTGGATTTGGTTTGCTAGTATTTTGTTGAGTTTTCATGTATGTTCATAAAGGATATTGGTCTGTAGTTTTTTTAGGGTGTCTTTGATTTGGTATCAGTAAAATTGGCCTCATAGAATAAATGGGGAAGTATTCTGGTTTTTCTGGTTTGTGTTTTTTTGTTTTTGTTTTTGTTTTTTTGTGAAAGAGTGGCATTAATTTGCTCTTTACATATTTGGTAGAAGTCACTGGTGAAACCACCTAGATTTGGATAGGAAATTTAAAAATTATTAATTCAGTCTCTTTACCTATTCTGTTCATAGTTTCTTTTTGAGTCAGTTTTGGTAGTTTATTTCTAAGAATTTGTACATTTTCGTCCAGCTTGTCTAATTTGTTGGTGTGCGATTATTCATAATGCTATAATTTTTTTATTTCTGTAAGGTTTTTAGTAATGTACCCACTTACATTTCTGATTTTAGTAATTCGAGTCATCTCTTGGTCAGTCTAGCTAAAGGTTTGTCAATTTTTGTGATCTTTTCAAAGAACCACCTTTTGGTTTTTTTTATTTTTCTCTAATTTATTTTCATTCTAATGTTCATTCTTCCTTTCTTTCTCCTTACTTTGGGTTTAGTTTGCTCCTTCTGTTTCCTTTTTAGTTTCTTAAGGTGAAAAGTTAGGTTAATATTTGAAATTTGGCTTTTAAAAAAAGTTTTTATATGTTGTGCTTGCTTCTTTTTTTTTTTTTTTTTTTTTTTTTTTTTTTTTTTAAAGATTTTGTTTTAAGCAATCTCTACACCCTGTGTGGGGCTCAAATTTAACAGCTCTGAGATCAGGAGTCACATGCTCCACCCACTGAGCCAGTCAGGCGCCCCAGTTGTGCATGCATTCTTTTTCATCACAAAGTATTTTCTAGTTTTTCTTGGTTATTTCTTGGTTATTTAGTGTGTTGTCTAATTTGTACATGTTTTTGAATTTCTCAGATTTCCTTGTGTTAGTGATTTCTAATTTCATTCCATTGTATGATCTCAGTCCTTTTAAATGTATTGAGGATTGTTTTATGGCTTCACATATGGTCTCTCCTGATCCATGTGGACCTGAGAAGGATGTGCGTCCCGCTCTTGTCAGATGTTTTGTAGACCTACAGTGTTGTTTACATTTTCTCTTTTCTTGCTAATCTTCTCTTTAGTTTTATTTGTTACTAAAAGTGGAGTATTGAAACCTACAACTATTATTGTTGAATTGTCTATTTCTTAATTTCTGTCAGTTTATGCTTTATGTATTTTGGGGCTCTGTTATTATATACTTTAGCTTTCTTTTATTTTTAATTTTTTAATTTTTAATTTTTTTTAAAGGTTTTATTTATTTATTTGACAGAGACAGAGACAGCCAGCGAGAGAGGGAACACAAGCAGGGGGAGCGGGATAGGAAGAAGCAGGCTCATAGCGGAGGAGCCTGATGTGGGGCTCAATCCCATAACGCTGGGATCACGCCCTGAGCAAAAGGCAGACCCTTAACGACTGCGCCACCCAGGCGCCCCGAGATTTGATGTATAACATACGACAACTAGCTGTGCCCAACCGCTGTGCCACCCAGGCGCCCCTCTTTTATTTTTTAAAGATTTTTTTTTTTTAGCTAATCTCTATACCTAACGTGGGGCTCAAACTTAAAACCCAAGATCAAGAGTTGCATGCTCTACTGACTGAGCCAGCCAGGCAGCCCTACACACTTTAGCTTTAACTCTGATGCATAATATGGATTAGATTCTGTGTCTGTGAACACTGTTGATAACTAAATAAAACATTGCTCCTTATATGCTGTGACCAATAAATGGAATTTGTTTTGATACAGCTTTGATGCTTAAATTATTTTGACTAATAATAAATTGCTACATCTAGATTATATAAAGAAGCACTTGTCTCTGAGAAGACTGTTAACTTCACTGGGGCAGTGGTTCATTATAAGGTTTTATGTGCATGTGAGTCACAGTGAACTGTAGCTGTTTAAACATGGCTGAGGTAAAGTATTTAATGACTTTGCCAGTATACTAATTTTTTCTAATTTTTATTGAGATTAAAGGGCAGCTGGTAGTGTAATGTTCCTTGACCTAGAATAACTTGAGTGAGTACCCATTATTATTAAACTATTAACAGTATTTACCTTTTATACAACCAAGCTCTAAATCATATCTGGCTTAGGAAGAAGCAAATAGAAAAGTATCCATTATGTTATATTCTACAGATTCCTTTCCTTTTCCTTTCCTTTCCTTTCCTTTCCTTTCCTTTCCTTTCCTTTCCTTTCCTTTCCTTTCCTTTCCTTTCCCTTCCCTTCCCTTCCCTTCCCTTCCCTTCCCTTCCCTTCTACACCCAATGTGGGACTCAAACTCACAACCCTGAGATCAGGAGTCACACGCTCCACTCACTGAGCCAGCCAGGTGCCCTGATATTATTTCTTTTTAATCCTCCTTTTGATGTGGGTTGTGGTGCTTTCACTTTACAAATGAGCAAATTGAAACTCAGAGTTTTATTAATTTGACTAAGGTCCCTGGTGAGTGGTTTTTTGTTTTGTTTTGTTTTTCATCTTCTTTCATTCTTTTAGTTTTTCAGTAAATATGCTAGGCTTTGGAGATGCAGCCATGACCAGACAGATGTGATTGATCTTTGCTTTCATGAAGTGTGACTTGTCTGGTGGAATCCTTTCGTTGAGTTTTTGAGCCATATTTCATATACTAATGACACACATTTATAGAAGACTTTATAAAACGTATCTGCTCTGTTATCTAATTTTGTAATTCTTGTTTTGCAGTCTTGTGACACAGGTGCATTAGATATTATTGATGATATCTTCATTTGAAAACTGAGGGAAACTGAGACCTGGGGATATTGAGGGCATGTAGTTAGTAAATGGCTGAGCTGGTATTTAAACCCAGATCATCGGGCTGTAGGGATCCTGCAGTTTTTCCATTATACCACATTGCCTTGTTATTTCACATGAAACTGCAAGCCTACATCACCAAGAGTGATAATCTAGATAGTAATCAGTCTAGTAAAACTTAGCCAAACAGAGCACTACCAGGCAGAGTGTATGGGAAGAGAAATCAGGAGACCCAAAGAGCTGTGTCTAGTGTGCTGAAGTGGACTTATTCTTAAATAATGCAGGGAAAACAATGCTTTGGAGAGATACTAAGACATGAGAAATACTGCATAGATGTCGTCAGGCAGCACCTAGATGGGCTCAGGGCACAGAAACTTGCCTGGGGCATTTTTTCCCCTAGAACAAAGACTTGAAATGAATAGCGAATTTAATACAAAGAGACTCAAATAACACTGGACCATGTACAGAGCTACCCACAGCTGCAAATCAGGGTGTAATCTTTATATGAGGAAGGGATTGTTTGTTTTACATTGATTACCTCAGCTACTTTCATGCAGGTACAGAGATAGTGATCTTAGTAAAACCATTTGAATGCTGCTTCTGTGTAAAAACACTGTGAAGCATTGTGGGAGTGGTACCAACGTGCATGACACCATCCTTGCCCACAAGGAGCTTGTAACCTAGTAAGGAGATTTTGCATTCATTTGAACAATGCTTGTTCATCCAGAGTCTGTTTTGTGACAGACCCTGTGCCAGGTGTTTAGAAGACGAAAGTGGGTAAGATAGAAAATGCCCCTAAGCTTTAGCTTATACTTTCCACTGCTTGGAGAGTATTTCTTTACCTCCTTCCCCTTAGTCTGAGCAGTTGGAAACCTTTTAAAGTGGAAAATAGAACCTGAAATTCTCTCAGCAAAACAGCAGTCAGTATTGCTATTCTTGTGACTTGACCACAAATAGAACCATAAACTATTTGTCAGAGCTTAGATGTCATACTAAAAAATATTTGTATCACATTTAACAGTCAAATTATTAAGAAAAGTACTAACATTCCAACAGAAGTGGACAAAGGATTTCAACAAGAGATGACAGAATAGGAAATACAAAAGGAAAAATATATGTCAATTTTACTGATAATCCGTTATTGGTAAGGAACTTGAGGCACAAGGATAAAGTAACTTGCCCAAGATTAAGTATCTAGTACTTGTTGATCCCAAATATGAACTGAGGCAATTTATCTCTAGGGCCTTCAGTCTTAATCACCACAGTAAGTGCCCCTGTCTGGGTTGGTTACCATTATGCTGTATACTCAGCTTCTAGAATAGTACTTAACCACAAAGAAAGCACTTAAATATTTATTGAATGAATTCTTTTTTAAAATTGGGTTTTTTAATTTTAGTATATCTGACACACAATCTTATATTAGTTTCAGGTGTATAACGGTGATTTGACAAATTTATACATTAGGCTGTGTTCACCACAAGTGTAGCTGCTTACCATCTGTCACCACACAACACTATTACAGTATCATTGAGTATATATATATATATTCCTCATGCTGTGCCTTTTAGTCCAATGACTTATTGATTCTATAACTGGAATCCTTTATCTCCTACTCCCCTTCACCCATATTGCTCATCCCCCACCCCCTCCCTGTGAATGAATTCTTAAAGTGAAAATGTATTAGGTACATCATTTTGGAGGGTAATTTGTCAGTATCAGGAAAGGATACGCACTAATGACTCAGTAATTTCATTTCTTTTTTTTTTTTTTTAAGATTTTATTTATTTATTCATTCGACAGAGATAGAGACAGCCAGTGAGAGAGGGAACACAGCAGGGGAGTGGGAGAGGAAGAAGCAGGCTCATAGCGGAAGAGCCTGATGTGGGGCTTGATCCCACAACGCTGGGATCACGCCCTGAGCCGAAGGCAGACGCTTAACCGCTGTGCCACCCAGGCGCCCCAGTAATTTCATTTCTTAATGTGTATCTTAAACATATATAAGGAGGCCATACAAAGGTATTCATGGCAGCATTCTTGGTAATTGTGGAAAAATAGGGTAGTGTAAGTGCTCTTAGAGCTATAAGTAACTAATAAACTAAACTATATATAATTATTAAACTTTATATATAGTTATAAAAACAAATAACTAAACTATGATATGGGTGTATTTCCATTAAAAAAAAGAATTCTATTCACAGTTAAAATAAATGAAGTAGTGGATCTGGAAAGATATTTAGGATATATCATTGAATGAGAAAAGCAAGTTACAGAACTTTTCCTACCAAAATAGATTCTGGATGATAAAACAGTAAAACAAGCAAAAATAACCATAGAAATAGAGAAAACATGGGTGAATATTTTTATTATATTGAAATGAGGAAGGTTTTTCTAAGCATGATGTGAAATGTAGACTCCATAAAGAAGATTGGTGAATTTGACTGCACATAAGTGGAAGATTTCCATATAGTAAAAAAAGAATAAACATTAAACTGGGTTGAAGATTCTAAACATGATACATATAAAGCATTTATAGGCAATTTGTAGAAAGGCCAATAAACATAAAAGATATAGATAGATGTTCAACTTCTACTCATAATTAAAAGCAGAAGTTAGAAAATCATATTCCATTTCCTTCTTGGGGGATTTGCAAAGATAATAGTAATGACAAGAGTGTATAGAAGAAATTTTATATACTCTTGGAGGAAATATAAATAAACACAGCATGTTTGGTGGAAGTTTTGGCAATGTTTATTACAATTTAAAATGTATACTCTCTTTGTCTCAAATGCCACTTTTAGGAATTTATTGTATATTAAAGTGTAAAGATACATGTATAAAGATACTCATTATATTGTGTACATATATAAAAATATGGAAACAATCTAGATGTCCACTGATAGGGATGAAGGTTAAATTGTAATACATCCATATAATGAAATGCTCCTTAGCTGTTTAAAGAAGAGTATGGCAAATTTAGATGTACATGCATGCCTCATTTCACACTGTTCTGTGTAGTGGTAATTGATTATAATCCTATGTTAAATAACATATCTATGAATATAACAGTAGACATGTATATATATATTTTTAAAACCCCTTATAGTAACTTGTTGATCTATATCTCTTTTCCTGCTCTGCTCTGAGGACTATTATCTCTAGTGGGAGCATTCATAAATTCAGACATACTATAACCTAATGTTTATATATAATTATTAAACTAGAGTTTCTTTTTATTTTAGCAGAGCAGTGAGAACAACTTCTGGCTCATGGAAGCATTTCTAAACTGGATTTACTTCTGAATGGTAAAGAGGAAAAGTGAAGGAGGACTGTAGTTTCCAAATATATGCATACCCAGTGGTTGAGAGTCTGGGACATGAAACCAGATTGCCTGAGTTCTAATCCTGGCGCTGCCACTCTGTGTGACTTTGTGCAAGTTACTGAACTTCTTTTTGCCTCCATTTCCTCATTATTCATTCAACAAATATTTGAGTGCTTACCATATGCCAGACACTATTTGGATGCCAGTGATACAACAAGGAGGATTAAGACAAAATCTGTGCCTTTTTGTAGTATATGTACATTCTGGAGGGCTTAATCCCATACCTACTATTTAGGGTTTTTAAGAGGATTAAGGGCTTAATACCTATAAAGCACTTGCAGCAGGGTCTGATAAATAATATTATTATTTTTCCCCTCTCCAAAAAAAATGGACCTACAGAGTGTTGATGATTAACTATTTTATGAAAGTTTGTGTTAAATTCAACAACATTAAACGATATACAAAATAATCTATTTCACTATATTACCTTTGTTCATGTACTGAGTGCTCTTACACACTCTCAGTCATCGAGAAGATTATATTATACACTACTGGCCAGGGAACCTTACATACCATTTGAAAAAGCTCTCATCTAGTGAGTGTTCTCTCCCTGTTTTGAGTATCCTAGATGTTGAAATGCAAAGTTTATAGTGGTTCTTTTAAGGAATCTTGGTTGAAGTGGTAGAGAAATCAAGAGGGTAGAGATCAACAAATTATTAGAATTGGTAAGTAGAAGATCATCATAAACATCAATGGAGCCTGGGAGAATTGACCAGCGACAGCATGGCATTTAATAGGAGAAATTAAATGTTGTAGTTGTGTTTATTAGTGAATTTATAACACATCAGTATGTATTCATAGGAAAATATTTATTTACTGCTTGCTAAGTGTTGTCAATATTTTGGTGAAGAAGATAATCATGTAACCTGTCCTCATACCAGCTGATATTTTACAATGTTACAAAAATAATTATAGAGTTATAAGAGAGCTATGCATAAAACCTGTGCTGAGGGGTCAAAGGAGCTCTTCCTTAAAGAATTAACATTTACTCTCAGACCTGAAAGTTGAGTGATTTTGTATTAGCCAGGAAGGTAGAGGTAGAAGAAAGGAGTCAGAAACCACAAACCAAGGAGGGAAAGAGCATGGATAAAGGACCAGAGGTGGAAACAATTGACACTCTTGAGGAAGAGGAAGATGTCAGTGTGGATGGAGAGAAGTAAGTAGGAGGGAAAATGGCAAAAGAATGAGCTGAAGAGTTAGGCAGGGTTAAATTATGCAAGACCTTATAAAGTCAGAGGAGTTTCAATATTATTTTAATATATTATTTTAAGTGCAATGGAAATTAATGGTGGAAGAGTTTCAAGATGAAGAATCATTTGATTAAATCTTTTTTAAATTGTGTACTTGCCATATACTAGTTTCAGATGTATAACATAATGATTTGATATTTGTACATATTGTGATATGATCACACTAAGTATAGTTAACATCTGTTGGCATACATAGATAGTAAAACATGTTTTTTTGTGTGTGATGAGAACTTTTAAGATCTACTCTCAACAACTTTAAAATGTGCTATACAGTGTTATTAACAGTAATCACCATGCTGTACATGTATTACATCCCCATGACTTATCTTTATTATAACTAGAATTGTACTTTTTGACTCCCTTCATCTATTTCACCCATTCCCCCTCCCCCTGCCTCTGGCAATGGCCGGTCTGTTCTCTGTGTCTTTAAGCTAGGATTTTTCTTTTGTTTTTAAATTCTACATATAAGTGAGATCATGTGGTGTTTGTCTTTCTCTGTCTTACTTCACTTACTGTAATGTCTTCAGGGTCCATCCATGTTGTCACAAATGGCAAGATTTCATTATTTTTTATGGTTGAATAGTATTCTGCTGTAAATACCACATCTTTATCCATTCAGCCATTGATGGACACTTTGGTTGTTTCCATGTTGTAGCTATTATAAATAATGTTGTGATGAGCATGGGGTGCAGATATCTTTTTAAATTGGATTTTTGCTAGATCATATAGTAATTCTGTTTGTTTTTTTTTTAAAAGACTTCACCTGTTTATTTGACAGAGAGAGAGACAGGCAGCGAGAGAGGGAACACAAGCAGGGGGAGTGGGAGAGGAAGAAGCAGGCTACCAGCTGAGGAGCCCGATGTGGGGCTCAAACCCAGAACGCCGGGACCACGCCCTGAGCCAAAGGCAGACGCCCAACAACTGCGCTGTGCAGGCGCCCCTGTTTTTTTTTTTTTTTTTATTGAGGCGTAATTGACATACATTATATTAGTTTCAGGTATACAACATAATGTTTCGATATTTGTGTATACTGGGAAATGAACACCACAGTAAGTCTAGCTAATATCATTACCATATTTAGTTACAGAATTTTTTTTTCCTGTGATCAGAACTTCTTTCTTTTTTTTTAAGATTTATTTACTTATTTTAGAGAGAAAAAGAGCTCCAGTGTGTGCGTGAGTGGGGGGAGGGGCAGAGGGAGAGAAACTCAAGCACACTCTGTGCTGAGCGCGGAGCCTGATGCAGGGCTTGAGCCACCCAGGCGCCCCCACCACCAATTTTCTTTATCCACCCATTGATGGTCACTTAGTTGTTCCTGGTATTTTTAAGTCTGTCTTTCTTTCTTTCTTTCTTTCTTTCCTTTCTTTCCTTTCTTTCCTTTCTTTCCTTTCTTTTCTTTCTTCTTTTCTTTCTTTCGGAAGGGGAGACAGGCCGAGGGAGAGAGAGACTCTTAAACAGGCTCCACTCCCAGCACAGAGCCTGACATGGGCTTGATCTTACAACCCTGAAGTCATGACCTGAGCTGAAATCAAGAATCAGCTGCTTAACTGACTAAGCCACCCCGGTGCCCCCCTGTATTTTTAATTTTTTGAGGAACTTCCATGCTGTTTTCCATAGTGGCTGCGCTAGTTTACATTCCCACCAACAGTGCACAAGGATCCCCTTTTCTCCACATCCTTGCCAGCACTTGTTATTTATTATTTTTTAATTCTTTATTTAAATTCAGTTTAGTTAACATAAACTGTATTATTAGTTACCGGGGTAGAATTTAGTGATTTTTCAGTAGCATATAACACCCAGTGTTCATTATATCAAGTGCCCTCCTTTTTTTTTTTTTTTTTAAAGATTTTATTTATTTATTTGAGACAGAGTGAGCAAGTGCACAGGCAGGGGGGAGGGGCAAAGGGTGGGGGAAAGTAGACTCACTGCTGAGCAGGGAGCCCAATGTAGGACTTGATCCCAGGACCCCAGGATCATGACCTGAGCCTAAGGCAGATGCTTAATCGACTGAGCCACCCAGGCACCCCCATCAAGTGCCCTCCTTAATGCCCATCACCCAGTTACCCCTTCCCCCCAACCTGGCTCCCCTCCAGCAACCCTCAGTTTGTTTTCTAGAGTTCAGCGTCTCTTATAGTTTGCCTCTCTGTTTTCATCTTATTTTATTTTTATTTCCCTTCCCCTCTGTTCATCTCTTTTTCTCTTAAATTCCACATGAGTGAAATCATATGGTAGTTGTCTTCCTTGGACTGACTGATTTCGCTTAGCATAATACAGTCTAGCTCCACCCATGTCATTGCAGATGGTAAGCTTTCATTCTTTTTAATGGCCAAGTAATATTCCTGTGTGTGTGTGCGCGCACGCAATATATATATATATTTTATTTTATATATTACACACACACACACATACACATATATATACCACATCTTTATCCATTTACCTGTCGATGGACATCTGGGCTCTTTCCATAGTTTGGTTATTGTGGACATTGCTGCTATAAACATTGGGGTGCAGTTGCCCTTTTGAATTATTATGTTTTATCCTTTGGATAAATACCTAGTAGTGCAATTGCTGGGTTGTAGGGTAGCTCTATTTTTTACTTTTTGAGGAACCTCTATACTGTTTTCCAGAGTGGCTGTACTAGTTTGCATTCCCACCAAGAGTGTAAGAGGGTTCCCCTTTCTCCACATCCTCACCAACATCTGTCTGTTGTTTCCTGACTTGTAAATTTTAGTCATTCTGACTGGTGTGAGGTGGTATCTCATTGTGGTTTTGGTTAGTATTTCCCTGATGCTGAGTTATGTGGAGAAGATTTTTTCATGTGCCTGTTGGCCATTTGTATGTCTTCTTTGGAGAAATGTTTGTTCATGTCTTCTAGCCATTTCTTGATTGGATTTTTTGTTTTTTGGGTGTTGAGTTTGATAGGTTCTTTATAGATTTTGGATACTAGCCCTTTATCTGATAAGACATTTGTAAATATCTTCTCCCACTTTGTAGGTTGCCTTTTAGTTTTGTTGACTGTTTCCTTTGCTGTGCAAAAGCTTTTTCTCTTGACGAAGTCCCAATAGTTCGTTTTTTGCTTTTGTTTCTCTTGCCTTTGGAGATGTGTCTGGCAAGAAGTTGCTGTGGTCAAGGGCAAAGAGGTCAGCACTTACTGTTTCTTATCCTTTTGAGAATAGCCCTTCTAACAGGTGTGAGATGATATCTCATTATGGTTTTTGATTTGCACTTCCCTGATGATTAGTGATGTTGAGCATCTTGTCATGTACCTGTTGGCTATCTGTGTATCTTTGGAAAAATGACTGTTCAGATCCTCTGCCCATTTTATAATTGGATTGTTTCGGGATTTTTTGCTATTGAATTGTATGAGTTCTTAATATATTTTGCATATTAACCCCTTTTGGATATATGATATGCAAATATTTTCTCCCATTCAATAGGCTGTTTTTCATTGCATGGATTGTTTTCTTGCTGTGCAGAAGCTTTTTAGTTTGATATAGTCACCCTTGTTTATTTTTGCTTTTCTTGCCTTTGCTTTTAGAGTCAAATTCAAAAAATCATTTCCAAGACCAATGTCAAGGAGGTTATTATTACCACCTAGTGGTTTCTTGTAGGAGTTTTATGGTTTCAGGTTTTATGTCCAAGTCTTTAATCCATGTTGAGTTGATCTTTGTATATGGTGTAAGATAGGTGTCGGGTTTCATCCTTTTGTGTGTGGCTGTCCAGCTTTCCCAACACCAGTTACTGAAGAGACTGTCCTTTCTCCATTGTATATCCATGGCTCCTTTGCTGTAATTTAATTTACTAAATATGTGTGGATTTATTTCTGGATTCTCTGTTTTATTGATCAATGTGTCTATTTTCATGCAGGTACCATACCGTTTTGATTACAATAGATTTGTAATATAGTTTCAAATCTGGGAGTGTGATTCCTCCAGCTTTGTTTTTCTTTCTCAAGAGTGCTTTAGGTATTTGGGGTCTTTTGTGGTTCTGTACAAATTTTAAAAAGATTCTTTGTTCTAGTTCTGTGAAAAATGTCATTGGAATTTTGATTGAGACTGCATTGAATCTGTAGTTTGCTTTGGGTGGTGTAGACATTTTAGCAGTATTTTTCCAACCCTTGAGCACAGAACATCTTTAGCATTTATTTGTGTTGTTTTCAATTTCTTTCATTTGTGTTGTACAGTTTTCAGAGTACAGACCTTTCATCTCCTTGGCTAAGTTTATTCTTAGGTGTTTTATTCTTTTTGATGCAATTGTAAATGGGATTTTTGTTTAATTTCTCTTTCTGATAGATTGTTATTAGCATATAGAAACGCAACTGGTTTCTGTATGTTAATTTTGTATCTGAGTTCAGTTATTCTCACAGTTTTTTGGTGGAGTCCTTATTTTTTAAATTTTACTTATTTTTAAAGATTTATTTATTCATTTGAGAGAGAAAGCAAGAGTGCGCATGTGCGAGCAGGGTGGGGGCAGAGAGAGAGGGAGAGAAAGAGAATCTCAAACAGACTCCCCACTGAGCACAGAGCCTGACAAGGCACCTGATCCTATGAACTTGAGATCATGACCTGAGCCGAAATCAAGAGTCAGATGCTTCACTGACTGAGCCACCCAGGCACCCCATTTTTTGGTGGAGTCATTGGGGTTTTTCTGTACATAGTGTACTGTCATCTGCAAATAATGACAGTTTTACTTTTTTCTTTCCAATTTGGATACCTTTTATATCTTGATTAATTTCTGTGACTACAACTACCAATACTGTGTTCAGTGAAAGTGTTGAGAGTGGGCATCTTTGTCTTGTTCTTGATCTTAGAGGAATGTTGAACATGTTAACTGTGGGTTTGTCGCATATGGCCTTTGTTATGTTAAGGTATGTTTTTTCTATACCCACTGTGTTGAGAGTTTTTGTAATAAATGGATGTTGTTAATGTGGTATATCACATATTTTGTATAATAAGAGTATTGCTACTCTGGTTTCTTTTCGTTTCCATTTGCATGGCATATCATTTTCCATCCCTTTACTTACACTGTGTGGGTCTTTTTTTTTTTTTTTTAAGATTTTTATTTGAGGGGTGCCTGGGTGGCGCAGTCATTAAGCATCTGCCTTTGGCTCAGGGCGTGATCCTGGCATTATGGGATCGAGCCCCACATCAGGCTCCTCCGCTATGAGCCTGCTTCTTCCTCTCCCACTACGCCCGCTTGTGTTCCCTCTCTCGCTAGCTGTCTCTATCTCTGTCAAATAAATAAATAAAATCTTAAAAAAAAAAAAAGATTTTTATTTGAGAGAGAGAGTGTGAGTGAGAGAGCACAAGCAGGGAAAGCAGCAGAGGGAGAGGGAGGAAGACTCCCCACTAAGCGAGGAGCCTTAAGTGGGGCTTGATCTCAGAACCCTGAGATCATGACCTGAGCCAAAGGCAGCTGCTTAACTGACTGAGCCACCCAGGCACCCCTCACTGTCTGTGTCTTTATATCTGAAGTGAGTTTCTTGTAGGCAGCATGTAGGTGGAACTTCTTTTTTAATCCACTCAGTCACCCTATGCCTTTTTTTATTTTTTTAAAGATTTTATTTATTTATTTGACAGACAGCCAGCGAGAGAGGGGACACAGGCAGGGGGAGTGGGAGAGGAAGAAGCAGGCTCCCAGCAGAGTAGCCTGATGTGGAGCTCAATCCCAGGACTCTGGGATCACGCCCTGAGCCGAAGGCAGACGCTTAACGACTGTGCCACCCAGGTGCCCCTACCCTATGCCTTTTTTTAAAAAAAGATTTATTTATTTTTAGAGAGTGGGGGGGAGGGGCACAGGGAAATGGGGGGGGAGGAAGGAAGTGGGGGGAGAATGAGAGGGGGAGAATCCCAAGCAACTCCCCGCTGAATGCAGAGCTGGAGGCTTGATCTCACAATCCCGAGATCGTGACCTGAGCCAAAATCAAGAGTCAGATGCTTAACCGAGTGAGCCATGGGGGTGGCCCCACTCTATGTCTTTTGATTAGATAATTTAGTCCATTTACATTTATAGTAATTATTGATGGGTATGTACTTATTGCCATTTTGTTTATTGTTTTCTGGTTGTTTTTGTAGTTCTCTGTTCCTTTCTTACTTTCTAGGTCTCTTCCCTTGTGGTTTGATGGTTTTCTTTAGTGTTACGTTGGTGTTCCTTTTTTTCTTTTCTTCTTTCTTTTCTTTTTTTTGGGGGGGTATCTCTTACAGGTTTTTATTTTGTGGTTACCATAAAATTCATAAATATCTACATAAATATATAGCAGTCTATTTTAAGCTGATAGTTGCTGAAGTTTGAATGCATTCTAAGAGCACTACATTTTTACTCCTCTCTCATTTTGTGATTTTGTTGTCATCTTTACATCTTTTTTTTTTGCATATCCATAACTACTTATTGTAGTTATAATTGATTTTACTGTTTTCATTTTTTAATCTTCAAGCTTGCTTTTTATTTAAACAATTTTGTGTTTTGTATTTTTGTATTTTCATTCAGGATTGAAGGAGAGATAGAGTTTCCCAGACAAGTAAAGACTGAAGGAGATCATCATCACTAAATCAGCATACAAGAAATGTGAAATGGGGGCACCTGGGTGGCTCATTTTGTTAAGCATCTGCCTTTGGCTCAGGTCATGATCTCGGGGTCTTGGGATTGAGCCCTGCATCAGGCTCCCTGCTCAGCAGGGAGTCTGCTTCTCCCTCTCCCTCTGCCTCTTCCCCCCACTCATGCTCACTCACTCTCTCAGTCTCTTTCAAATAAATAAATAAAATCTTTTTCTTTTTTTAAAGATTTTATCCATTTATCCATCATGACCTGAGCAGAAGGCAGACACTGAACTGACTGAGACACCCAGGTGCCCCTAAATAAAATCTTTAAAGAAAAGATTTTATTAATTTATTTGGGGGAGAGAGTGGTGGGAGGGGCCGATGGGGAATGAGAGAGCCCTCAGGGGCCAGTCCCACAACCATGAGATCATGACCCTAGCTGAAAACAAGAGTCAAATGCCCAACCGACTGAGCCACTCAGATGCCCTCATTTCACATTTCTTGTATGCTGATTTAGTGGCGATGATCTCCTTCAGTTTTTGCTTGTCTGGGAAACTCTATCTTTCCTTCAATTCTGAATGATAGTCTTGCTGAGTAGAGTGTTCTTGGTTGTAAATTTGTTGGGAGGTTTTTGATTGGTGATTCAGTCTCCTTACTAGTAATTAGCCTATTCTGTTTCTTCATGATTCAGTCTTAGAAGGTTGTATGTTTCTAGAAATTTATCCCATTTTTTCTAGTTGTTCAATTTGTTGGTGTATAATTGTTCATAGTAGTCTCTTATGATCATTCGTATTTTGTGGTGTCAGTTGTAATATCTTCTCTTTCATATTTGATTTTATTTATTTGAGCCCCCTCTCTTTTTTTTTCTTGGTTAGTCTAGCTAAAGGTTTGTCAATCTTGTTTATTTCTTCAATAAATTAATTTATCGAAGCTTTAATTTCATTTATCTTTTTAATTTATTTTTTTAGTCTTCATTTATTTCTGTTCTGATCTTTGTTATTTCATTCATTCTACAAACATTGGGCTTCATTTTTCTTCTTTTTCTACTTCCTCAAGGTGTAAAGTTAGATTAATTGACATTTTTCTTGTTTCTTGAGATAGGCCTGTTATCACTATGAACTTCCCTCCTAGACTGCTTTTGCTGCCTCCCATAAACTATATTGTGTTTCATTTGTCTCAAGGTTTTTAAAATTTTCTCTTTTCATTTTCTTTTTTTTTTTTTTTTTTAAGATTTTATTTATTTGATGGAGAGAGAGAGAGAGCACAAGCAGGGGGAGCAGGAGAAGAAAAAGTAGGCTCCCTACTGAGCAGGGAGCCCGAGCTGAAGGCTGCCGCTTAACTGACTGAGCCACCCAGGCACCCCTCATTTCTTTTTTGACCCTTGTTTAACTCTTTTGAAAGATTACTTTATTGCTGAGTGGAGAATGGATTTGGGGTCAGGTAGCAAAAATAGGTATGAGAGAGGGAAGGAGGGGAAAATTAAAAAAACAGGCATAAGAAGATCATTGAAAAGATTATTACTGTAATCTAGATGTGGGTTAATAGGGGCTTGGACCAAGGTAGTGATTGTAGGCAGAGTAAATGGATTTTCATCAATTTTAGGAGATGCTTGAATGTTGATTTTGAGCATTATTGAGAGAGAGGGATAGAGAATGACTAAATCATGCACAGCTGGGTAGATGATGATATAGGGACTGGAGAAGAAATGGCATTGATTAGAATCAGTGTAGATATACTTATTGAGTTTGAGATGTCTGTGAGATACAGAGATATGAATAGGCACTTGTATATATAGGCTTAGAAGCCAGAGAAGAGGTCTGAAGTAGATAAAAGGAAATTGGGACTTGTTAACAGGTGGTGTTAAGGCAGTCGTAGTAGATAGAATTCCCTTTAAAAAAATAAAATAAAATCAGGCGCCAGAGTTTTGAACTGCGCTGCTGAGAGTTGAGGATGTGTCCTCTGCATGGTCACCTGGATGCAGCTCGCCATGGCCGTACCCTCCCTTGAGGAGCTGGACTCCTTCAAGTAGAGCCACCTGCAAAACTTGGGCAAGAGTCTGGGCCTCCGGGCTAACCTAAGGGCAGACAAGTTGTTAAAAGCCTTGAAAGCCCACCTTAAACATGAAGCAAAAAAAGAAAATGAGAATCAGGATGGAAGTCAAACTTCTGCATCTTTTGATGAGGTTGCGGTGGAGATCAGCAGCCAGGAACAAGTTGAGAGGGAGCTAGTTGTCCATGTCCCCAAAACAAGGAGAAGGTGCAGGACAGTCCACAGGAACCCTGACTCCCAGCAGGATCATTCAGAGATAGAAAGAAGTGATCACACTGAATTCCAGAATCAAGAGAAGCAGGAAAACCAGGATCTCAGAACTGATGCAGAAGTTCTTCGCCTCCAGATGAGAGCCAAGGAGAGGAGACTGCAGTTTCCTCAAGGAAAAAGAAGAATTGATAATGAAGATTCAAAGGCACCTTCAGAAAAAAGAAGCCTCTCTACACAGATGTTTTCTAAACCTGGAAAAAGTAAAAGAACTATAAGCACTACTCCAAACTTTAAGAAGCTTCATGATGCTCATTTTAAGGAAATGGAGTCCATTGATCAACATATTGAGAGAAAAAAATTTTTTTGAAGAACACAATTCATTTAATGAACTGAAGAAGCAGCCGATCACCAGGGAATGGTGGTGACTCCAGTTCCTCTCCAGGGAAGGCTTCCTGTGGCTTATACTCCCACCAGCCAGCGCTGCTCACGGGCCTGGCCTCTGGGTGCTGCAGACCAGAGCACCTTGTGTAGGAAGGGGTCTGCCAGGTGTTCCGTTCTCACAGCAACTGAAATGAACATCAGGTTTTCAGCTGCTGCCAAAGATAATGAGCATAAGTGTTCACTGACCAAAATTCCAGCCAGGAAGTCTCCGCATGTGACCATATCTGGGAGTACCCCAAAAGGCCAGACCATGCTTGGGACATACAAGTTAAAGACTACAAATGGGAATTCTGCTTCTGTTGTTACCCCATTCAGGTTGACAACTGAGGCAACACAGACTCCAGTCTCCACTAGGAAACCAGTGTTCGATCTCAAAGCAAGTCTGTCTGGTCCGCTCAGCTATGAGCCACGCGAAGAGAGGAACAACAGAAGCAACATGGGCAAAAATGAAAGGAGAAGAAAGCAAAGGTTTTGGGAGCTCAAAGAGGCCTCATTATGGCTGAAGATTAATTTTTTAACATCCTGTAAATATTACTTTATTCTGAACCCTTCTTTAGTGTAAATATTTTAATACTATCTTCCCCACTTTAGTCAAGACTTTTTTCTGCGCTTTGTTCACTGTCTATGTAGTGTTGGTGGGTTCTTTACATGCTGCATCTCTGAAAAGATGTTATTAACCTTAAAGCTCACAGATTCTTTGAAATCGTTTTTACCTAAGTCTCTGTCCAATTCAGTTTTCTAATGAGACTCATGCTATAGATTCTTGACCTAGATTTTTAACGTCAAGTTTCCTCTGCTGACAGAACTGGAATCCTCTTCTAGACAGAAGCATTTACCTGATGGCAGGTAATTCTACCACAAGCTTCAGTAGAACTTGGACCAATAACAAGCTGAGAAAGCCACCTCTTCCTCCTCTAGAAAATTGAGTGGTCTTAATGAAACAGGGAGCCATACGGGTTGGTAATGGCATAAATATTCTACTTATGTGTTTTGTTACCTATGCACGTTTGTTCAGATCACTGGATGTAATTGCCACTGGTCACTCCATATATTCTTAAAACTTTATAGCTCATTCTAGCCTTACTTATTTAAAAATATACAGGGCCATACTGAAATCTGAGGATTGCTGCTTCAAGGATCAATACACTGTGTCAGAGTTATGTCTTACTTCATGAAAAAAACTGGAGTTGCTTAGCATCACAGCCATGTTTGTTGCACCTAAGGGGAGCTTCTGAGCTTTGTAGTGATTAAGATTTTCATAAATGTTTTCTCAAGGTGGCCAAAAAAAAAACAAACCCATAAATCAAGAAAAAAAGAGGACTGAGCACAAAAATTTCAACATTTAAGAGAGTGTAGGAGAGGAGTCAAGAATGAAGGTGAGAGGGAAGAGTCAATGAACTAGAATAAAATCAGAATTTTTAGTGGCAAATAAGTCATGGAGGAAGATTTTTATAAAGGATGAAAATGTGATTCACTGTAATTGAATGTTGCTAAGGTGGGGAAAGAAGCCAGAAAAAAGTAGGGGGCATGAGTGAGAGGTGAAGAGGAGACAACGAGAGTACATAACTCTTTTGAGATTGCAATCCTTTTGAATGTGAAGGGTTCTGTATTTGAAAGTTGAGGTGTAGTGGATTATCCAGTGGAGAAGTAGTGTATATCATGTGGTGAAGCTGTGGCCCTGGAATTTGAATGAGCGGTGAGGGTTAAAGAAATCTGAGAGTCATTTGTATGGAGATGGTAGATGAAGACTTTTAGGAGAAAAGGAAGCCAAAGATAGAACTGGGAGAGGCCTACAATAAGAAATTTTCTTTAGATTGTCATTAAATAATATCATGGTACTCATAATTTGCATAAGTAATTTTAGCATGGAGTTATTTCATCCAACTCAGTTGTTCCAAGCTTTGGCTGAGACAATTCAGGTTTTGCTCTTCTTAAATTTGATATTGTTAAAAGCAAGATACAATACTCTAAATGCTCACAAAGAGTTGTCAAATAAGAGCATACATACATAGGATCTAGTTTTACTGCAAGTATTAAGAACGTACCAGTTTGGCTAGTTTTCCAGTAGTTGGTGTTTTGTGAAATATATCACTTATAGTTACTGGATTAGTAGTGAGTCACAGTCTGGTTTTACATAAACTCTTATTACTCTTGGTGCGTACAAGTTGTGGTATATAAATTGTATCACCCTGTTAGTCTGCTACCTAGAACGATCTAGAAGATAAGACCCTCCTCCTAATGAATTTGTCTCTTGTTTATTATCTATCTCCTTGTAGATTATGGAATATTTGAGTTAGTGTCTGATCTTTGAAATTTTTGGTATGCAATTGAGATTGAAACTGTGATTTTGACATTTTTTTTGTCTCAATTTATATCAAACTGTTGGGATATATTTGTTAAGACTCTTGTTGCAAGTTAAAGCTTGCTTAAGAAAAGAAAGAAAGTTATATAAGCATATCAGGACATTTCACAGAACCCAAAGGTAGGTATTGCAGCTGTATGTCTCTAGAATAGTGTAGGAGGGTCTGTAATTCATTCGGCTTAGATCAGGAGTGCACACCTGGTTAATAAACTGGTTAGATTGATAAGTTTTCCTGGAACATGGCATTTAATCTTGCAATAAAAATTTGCATGTGTGCGTGAGGTGAGAGGTGGGCAATTCTAGAATTCTGTTGGCAAATATAATCTAAAAGATATGTACTATCTAGAAATTCAAGGTATGGACTTGGGCTAATGTAGAGTTAATTAGTTGTTCCAGTCATGGAACAAAAATCTGTGTGCTACTTTAGGGATGTTGTACATCTGAATAGTTTCTGGCCCTTTATCATACATATGCTATGTATATATACACACAATATAGATGATAATATAGATGAATTTGTATATATATGATATATACATGTATATATATGACATGATATACATGATATGTATATAATAGATGAATTTGTATATATATGGTATAGGGCCATATGGTCTTGAGTCTTATTGCTGCAGAGATGAAAATTGTACATGTTCCTTGTTTTAGTGCTAATCTCAAATCGGTTGCTGTTTTAGAGTTTCAGTGTGTATATTATATATGTACTGTGTATATTATATATGTATATGTAATATACATCACATGTGTTATTATCACATTTCCAAATATTTGTTAAACTGTGTTTTGTTTAGTGTGTACTATATGAAAACAACCACTTGATTCTAATAGCTCTTGACTGAGAATTCATTGTTTGTGAAAGATGCCAGATTGATATCCTGGAAATTGAAACCTTGTGTGAATGTGGGGTAGCAACAATGTCAGCTCCCAGATCCTGCTCTTTCAATGTACTTTAGTCTGATCTGCAGGAATAAAGCTCTTCTCAAAGATTATCGAATTTCTTTTTTCTGCCATTGTGAGTGAGAGTGTTGATATTCAAAGGGTTTTTTTAAGGATCAAATATATACTTAGCCTTTTCAGAAAGTTTAACTGCCAGGTTACTTTTTTGTTCCTGTATTTCTTTTCATTGTTCAGACTTGAGTTAATCACTTAAGATCAGTCGCCCCGATGGATTATTAATTGTATAAACAAACACAGGTTGGTATTACAGTTCAGATCATACTCTTTCTTTCTCTTGTAATTCTTTTTTTTTTTTTTTTAAAGATTTTATTTATTTATTTGACAGAGATAGAGACAGCCAGCGAGAGAGGGAACACAAGCAGGGGGAGTGGGAGAGGAAGAAGCAGGCTCATAGCGGAGGAGCCTGATGTGGGGCTCGATCCCGTAACGCCAGGACCACGCCCTGAGCCGAAGGCAGACGCTTAACCGCTGTGCCACCCAGGCGCCCCATCTCTTGTAATTCTTGCACACAAACAGCTTTTTGATGATGAGTAATAATAGCTACCATTTATTGACCACGTATATATATTAGATGTCAGATCAGATAAAGAGGCACTTTATATAAACTCATTCTTTTTCCTCATTAAAACTATCCTGCAGAGAATAGTTTTCATATAAGTATAAAGACACTGAGACTTGGAAAGGTTAAGTAACTTGCTTAAAGCAGCCCCAGCTATTAAGTGCTAGAGCATGAATTCAGACCTGGATTTGCCAAAGTCCTGCACAAGTGCTCTTTCACCAGCTTCCACTGACTACTCATAAAAAAGTTTAACTTGTATTAAACATCAGAGAAGCAAGTCTATTATGTATTGGTAATGGTTGATTTAAAATTCCAGTCATGGACATTAAGGAGGGCACATGATGTAATGAACATTGGGTGTTATCTAAGACTGAACTTTACCTCTGAAACTAGTAACACACTATATGTTCATTAATTGAATTTAGATTAAAAAAAAAAAGATTTCTTATAAGGCAAAAAAAAAAAAATTAAAAAAGCTTCCAGTCCCAGTTTTGCTAGATACTCCATTGTTATATTCATAGATACTCCTGAATCACACTTTTTCTTTTAAAAAGTTGTGGGGCGCCTGGATGGCTCAGTCGGTTGGGCCTTCTTCTCAGGTCACGATCCCAGGGTCCTGGGATTGAGCCCCACATCAGCTCCTTGCTCAGCAAGGAGTCTGCTTCTCCCTCTCCCTCTCTCAAATAAATGGATGAAATGTTTAAAAAAAAAAAAGATAAGTTGTTAAACTAATAGGAGCTGTCTGAAGAGTTGTGATCATGGATAGAAAGCCTTGATAAGGGGTGCCTGGGTGGCTCAGTCGTTGAACGTCTGCCTTCTGCTTGGGTCATTATCCCAGGGTCCTCGGATCAAGCCCCACGTCAGGCTCCCTGCTCAGTGGGAAACCTGCTTTTCCCTCTCCCTCTGCTTGTGTTCCCTTTCTCACTGTGTCTCTCTCTGTCAAATAAATAAAATCTTAAAAAGAAAAAAAAGCCTTGATAAAACATAGTTTAAGTTTGAACTGTTCTTCATTATGCAAATCCATAATTTTATGTTGGCATTAACAGACTTTGAAATAGTGGGTACATACAAGCCTTAGCAGTCTAAGCATAACTCTGGGATCCTTTGTATGGAAAAATTTCCTAGGTGGAAATGCTTTGAAAATTAGCTTTGAAAGTTAGTCCTTTAGTTATTTTACTTTGTATCATAAGCAGTTAGTGAGCACTTACTCTGTGCCAAATATTGTACTATGTATCATGAATACAGTGATAAATAAGACATAAGTAGTTCCTATCCTGAAAAACCTCAGTAGCCTGGAAGGGAGAGATAAACAGTTTTAAAAAATTCATAATTCAGTGATGTCTTATAATAAAGGAAGTAAAAGCTATACAAGAAAGAAGGGACACCTATTTGAGACCTAGATCAGAAGGGTTTCATAGAAGATGTGATATGTAGGCTAGGATGAGGAGAAGTAAAAATTAGTAAAGTAACAGTGGACAGGCACAGAATTCCAGGCCTAAATAATGTGTGGAGGCCTGTTTGTTATGGGTTTTTTTTTTGATAACAGTTTTATTGAGATATGATTGACATACCATGAAATTCATTCTTTTAAAGTATACATTGAGTGGTTTTCAGTACATTCACAGAGTTTGCAACCATTATCACTATCTAATTCCAGAACTTTTTTTTTTTTTTTTTTTTTAAAGAGAGGGAGTGGGAGGGGCAAAGGGAGAGAGAGAATCTTAAGCAGGCTCCGTTCCCAGCATGGAGCCCTACTCGGGGCTCAATCTCACAACCTTGAGATTGACCTGAGACAAAATCAGGAGTAGGACGCTTAACCAGCTGAGCCACTCGGTGCCCCCAGAACATTTTTACCACACTGAAAAGAAGCCCTGTACCCATTAGTGGTCACTCCCTATTCCCTCCTCTCCCTGTTCTCTGGCAAACACTTATCTACTTTCTGTCTTTAAGGATTTGCCTGTTCTGGACATGTCATATAAATAGAACTCTACAGTATGTGGTCTTTTGTGACTGGCTTCTTTCACTTAGCATAATATTTTCTTTCTTTTTTTTTTTAAGATTTTATTTATTGGACAGAGGGAGAGAGATTACAAGCAGGGGGAGTGGGAGAGGGAGAAGCAGACGTCCCGCCGAGCAGGGATCCTAATGAGGGGCTCGATCCCAGGACCCTGGAATCATGACCTGAGCCGAAGGCAGATACCCAACTGACTGAGCCACCCAGGAACCCCTCACGTAATATTTTCAAGGTTCATCCATATCGTAGCATGTATTAGTATGAGGGTCTGTTTTGACAAATGGAGATGGGCAAGCTTAAGAATTAAAAGTTCAATTGATTAGGATGACCAGTGCAGAGAGTAAGAATTTGAGACTAGAGAGATGTCATACTAGAGAAGTAAGCAGAAACCAAATAAAACGGAATTGTGTTTTAGAGGTATGGACTTTGTTCTCAGGGCAGTAGGTTACCACTGAGTGGTGTTAAGTACAAAAATAATATAATCAGATTTGTGTTTTGCATTTGCATAAAGAATAGGCTAGATGGACACAAAAAGGGCAGGGAGAATAGTTAGCATTCTTAAAAAAATCTGGGCAACAGAAAGATGTGAGATATGGCAGGGGAAATGGAGAGAGTGGATGGATTTGAGAGATTTAAAAGGCAGTATTGATAAGACTTGGTGTTAGACTGAATGTAGAGGTGGAGGGAGAGGAGAGATAGTATCTAGAATGGCATTCGAAGCTTTAAGTTGGTCAGCAGAGTGGATAATGGTGCATAGACTTATTAAGGAGTTGGGTAACTAGACAGGTTTCAGGGTGCTGATCTATAAAGTGTTCTAAAATGGCATTGGAAAGTTGGTGAGATGAAAAATGTATTAGCCAGAACTCTTCATAGAATATTGTATGTTGTTTAGAGGAAAACTTTCATAAGTTTCCATAGAAGAAGGTAAGATCCCCTCCCTCACTTAGCTTCTTGCTTGAATGATGAGGCAGTTCCTAAACTGTACCCTGAGAAGCTCAAAGGCTGTTTTATTGAGTGGGATATGCAAAGTCAGAAGTCAGAGCTAAATATAAATAGTTCAGTAGAGGAGAGGCTGCTATCATTGTGTCATCTTTTTTGCCTGTCCCTTTAATGGTTCTTACCCTTTCCTTTAGAATATTTATATAAGATTTATATAAATAGAATAGATTTATATAAATAGAATATTTATATAAGATTGGATTAAAGAGTATCAAATTGGGGTGTCTGGGCGGCTTATTTGGTTAAGCGTCCAACTCTTGATCTTGGCTCAGGTCATACTCTCAGGTTCGTGAGATTGAGCTCCGTGTTGGGCTCTGTTCTCGGCATGGAGCCTGCTTAAGATTCTCTTTTCCTCTCTCTCTGCCCCTTCCTCCTTTTTTTTTCTTTTTTTTAAAGATTTTATTTATTTATTTGACACACAGAGAGAGAGACAGCCAGCGAGAGAGGGAACACAAGCAGGGGGAGTGGGAGAGAAAGAAGCAGGTTCCCAGCAGAGCAGGGAGCCCGATGTGGGGCTCGATCCTAGGACCCTGGGACTACAAGGCAGACTTCTTAACGACTGGGCCACCCAGGTGCCCCTGCCCCTTCCTCTTTCAAAAAAAGAGTATCAAATTACTAACCTGGTACATGTATCTATTGCTATGTAATAAAATACACCAAAACATAGTGGCTTAAAGCAACAATTTAATTATTATCTCTTCTGGTTAGGGTTTGGCTGGGCTCAGGGTTTTCTTGAAGTTGTAGTCAGATAGTCTTGCTTGAGGCTTGCTCATCTTGAGGCTTGCTCATTCAAATATGTAAAGGTTCATGGGCAAAATCACCTACACGTGGACTTTCCATGTGGTCTCTCTAGTATGATAGCTGGATTCCAAGAGCAAGTATCCCAAAAGGACCAGGCAAAACTGTGTTACCTTTTATGACCTAGCTTTGAAAGTTATGTAGTATTCTTTCTGTTTTGCTGTATTTGTTGAGGTAGTCATGAAGTTCTGCCCATGTTTAGAGGAAGGGGACATAGATTTCACCACTCCTGTAAGAAGATCATGTGGGATGGGAGATATTGTAGCATGTATCTTTGCAAATATAATCTGCGACTCCTAAATTGAGAGTCTTGTCTAGACCAGGATAGGTAACAAAGAAAATGACTTTGGAAGATTAAATACAATTTTTTACATATTGAGTTTAACTCCCTGTCAGAATTACTGGTGAAAATGTTAAGGAGTTTGGTTACTAAGCAGATACTGACTTTTTTCTATGGTAAATAATATTAATCAGAGCCAAGACAGGAAACAGTATTTAACTAAGAATGTTTTCTAGTTTATCCTTGTTTCCTTATTCTTTTTTTTTTTTTTTTTTAACCCATGACCAGGATTGTGGAAATTACAGACTGTTCCCTATTTAATGATGGTTTGACTTAGGATTTTTTTAGACTTTCAGATCATGTGAAAGCAGTACACATTCAGTAGGAACCATACTTCAGATTGTGAATTTTGATTTTTCCCAGGCTAGTGATATGTGGTGTGATACTGTCTTGTGATTCTGGGCAGCAGCAGGGAGCCACAGCTCCCAGGCAGCCATGTGATTGCAAGGGTGAAGAGCCAATACACTTAAAATCATTCTGTACCCGTACACCCATTCTGTTTTTTACTTGCAGTACAGTATGCACTGAATTACGTGAGATATTCAACCCAGTATTATAAAATAAGCTGTTAGATGATTTTGCCCATGTTTAAGGTAAGCTAGGCTAAGCTATGATGTTCGGTAGGTTAGGTGTATTAAATGTATTTTAGACTTAATGATATTTTCAACTTATGGTTGGTTTATTGGGACGTAATTCCATCATAAGTTGAGAAAGATCTATATTACCTTCATAAATCTCTTCTGTTATAAACATGTCCACATCAGAGAGTCCTATAAATCGCTTGCATTTTATATTTTAAACATCATCTTTATTCCTGTCATTTTCCTTGTAGGTTTATTTAAAAAAAATCTTGGTTTTTAAATTTTAGATGATTCTTCTTTCTCTTTCCCCATATATAATTAAAATTTTAATCTTCTGGGGCGCCTGGGTGGCACAGCGGTTAAGCGTCTGCTTTCGGCTCAGGGCGTGATCCGGGCGTTATGGGATCGAGCCCCACGCCAGGCTCCTCCACTATGAGCCTGCTTCTTCCTCTCCCACTCCCCCTGCTTGTGTTCCCTCTCTTGCTGGCTGTCTCTATCTCTGTCGAATAAATAAATAAAATCTTTAAAAAAATAGATAAAAAATAAATAAAATTTTAATCTTCTGTTATATTTCCCAGGGAGATAATCTTTTAAAATCTTTGTCTTTCCTGTTTCCTTTCTTCTTCAGTTTTCATATTTGAAAGTAAAAATTTAAGTAGCTTGGGATCTTTTTTTAAAGATTTTATTTATTGTAGAGAGAGAGCCAGGGGGAGGAGCAAAGGGGGAGGGAGAGGGCAGGGGAAAGAATCTCATGCTGAGTCTGGAGCTTGTTGCAGGGTCCTGAGATCATGACCTAAGCCAAAAAAAACCAAGAGTTGGTTGCTTAACTGACTGAGCCACCCAAGGCACCCCTAGTTTGGGTTTTTTTGTTTTTTGTTTTTTTAAAGATTTTATTCATTTATTTGACGGAGAGAGAGAGAGCCAGTGAGAGAGGGAACACAAGCAGGGGGAGTGGGAGAGGAAGAATCAGGCTCCCTGGTGATGCAGGGCTCGATCCTAGAACGCCGGGATCATGCCCTGAGCCGAAGGCAGACGCTTAACGACTGAGCCACCCAGGCGCCCCACTAGTTTGGGTTTTTATTAATAGAAATTCATGTGTCCTCAATTCTCTTTCCCGTTATTAACAAATAATAAATATTCACTCCAAGAAAAATTAGGACTACAGAAGATTGAAAAAATGTAAATCACCCAAACACTACCAAGAGATTATTATATTTTGGTGTGTATTTCTTAAGACTTTTAAATTTTGGGGCACCTGGCTGGCTTAGTTAGTGGAGTCCTCAACTCTTGATCTTGGGGTTGTAGGTTTGAGCCCTAGGTTGGATGTGGAGATTACTTAATATCTTTAAAAAAAAAAAAAAAAAAGGACTTTTAAGTTTTCCCCAAATATGGAGTCTTACCGTTTGTACCATTTTATAAATGCCTCCTTCCAGTTGACATTTAGATTTTTCCCAATATTTTACTATTTTAACATCAATCTAACAGTTACTCCATGTTTTTTCTGTTTATCCAATTATTTCTTTAAGGTAAATCTCTAGAATGTAGTTTTATGTCAAAGTGCCTGTATTATAGGGGTGTCTGGGTGGCTCAGTCGGTTAAGCATCTGCCTTTGGCTCAGGTCATGATTCCTGGGGTTCTGGGATCGAGCCCCTCATTGGGCTCCCTGCTCAGTGGGAGCCTGCTTCTCTCTCTCTTCCTCTGCCTCTCTCCCAGCTTGTGCATTCTCTCTCTCAAATAAAATAAAATCTTTAAAAAAAACAAAGTGCGTGTATTATAGAGTAATAATAAAATTTCCCAGTTATTGTGCCTGATTGGCTCAGTCAGTGGAGCATGGGACTGTTGATCCCTGGGTCGTGAGTTCAGGCCCCATGTTGAGTGTGAAGCCTACTTTAAAAAAAAAAAAAAAAAAAAAAACCCTATTATTTAAATCCTTGTCACTTTTTTTTTTCTCTTCCACTAGAGAATTCTCTGTTTTTGTTTCTCTCTTGCATATTTTGCTTACTATCCCTTTCCCCTACAACACACACATTCATAAATAATTATCAGGGTGGAAGGAATCTTCATCATGAATTTGATTACTTAAATATGGACTTCATTAATCTCATTTGATTTATCTTTTCATGAAACATTTGTTGAACACTCTGTACTGTGCCGTAGCTTACAGAGAATGAAGACATAGTCCTTGTTCTTAGTGAACTGATAGTTCAGTGGGGAGGTAGACAGGCATACTGACAATGTAAATTAATTTGGTAAGTGCTGACGTTTGTAAAGAGAAGGCATGACATGAGTGTAGGATGACTCTTCTAAAACAGTCTGTAGAGAATCAGGGAAGGCTGCTCAGGTTGAGTTGAGAGCAAGCGGGTTGAACCTTGGGTAATGCAAATTAGCTAGGCAAAGAAGAGTGGCAAAAGTGTCTCAGTATAGGCACAGAACATGCTAGATGTTAGCATGTTAGAGATAGAGATGATAGAGAAGCATGATAAAGCATTTCACAAGAAATATGGGTATTTTTGTATGATTGGAGCTTAGGGAAGTAGTGGGAGAACAGGATGGAAAAGAGGCAGAGACCAAGTTCTGAAAGGATCTCTATTGCCATGCTAAAAAACTATACTTCCTTCTTGGGGGAAGAGAGTAAGGGGAATTATTCATTAGCTAGAAAAGCACAATCAATCTGGGTAGTATTTGTGGTGACAAATGAAGACCCATCACTCACATCCAGAGATGTGTCCATTAAGTAGGTGAGATAGGAGGGGGATAAGGTGAGAACTGATGAGGGCTTAAAATAAGGCAGTTGTAGAAATAGAAGGAAGGAGATGCAATTAGGAGCTATTTATTTGGAATCCTTGCCATGGGAGGTGTGTTATATTCTATACTTAATTAAATCATCCTGGGTATTTTGAATATTTACTATATGACAAGCACTGTTGGGGTCTTGGGATAAAAGGATGAATAAAGGGTTTCCTGCCTTGAGTGGCTTATTGTCTAGTGGAGTGCAACAGATTGTAAAGGGAGAAATTACCATGTAATGTGAACTGTGTTATAGATGTATTATGAGAGCATAGAGAACTAAGTGATTATTTTCACATTAAGAGGTGACATTGAACAGAATCTTGAAGGCATTCTGAATTTTTTTCCATGTATCTTGAACTGTATTTAAAACATTTTATTCTGTATTTTATGTTGTGTATCTATCCAGTTATTAAACTTCTTTTGTTCCTTCCAAAAATTAATTCCATAATGCCAAAAGGTGATGAAAAGGCTCTACCATAAAGTGCTCATTCTGGGCAGAAAGTACTAGATTACTGTCTCTTATCTGGAAAGCATGTTTTTACATGAGGTGAGGGAGGCATTACTTATTGCTTGTCTATCTCTCTTTCCCTTTGTTTTTTAAATCTATTTCTCTATTTGTTAGGGCATTGGCAACCTTTAAGGCTACTTTTAAGAAAGAATACAATATTATATTCCATTATGTGTTTGTTCTCAAAGATAAGAATGGAGACTTGTCGCTAAATAGAATGGATTGATCCCCCTCCCCTACACACTTGTTTTCTTTCTTCCCTGAAACTCCACTGAATGATAGGAAGAAACAACAGAAAAGGAAACCAGAGGTTTCAGTGAATGGAAAAAGTAAAATAAAGGTCTTAGAACTGAAGAAGCAATAAATTGTGGAGGGAAATGTGATGAGAAGCAAGTCTGCACCCCCACAGGACCTTCAGAGAAACTCTAGAAAGGCTCTTGGAAGCTCTAGGAATCTCTAAAGGCTTTAGGTGAGGAATAAGTGCTGGAAAAGAAATTGGTTGGAAGTCTGTAGAAAGAGTGGTTAGATACGCTGGTATGCTATCCTGGCTTATGTAGCCGAGTAACATTATTCCTTGTCCTGCAGGAAACGAAAGGTTTATTTTTTGGAAGAATTGAATTATGAAAGCTTTGAGTTAAGGGATTCCAGGCATATCAAAAGATAGGAATAAGGTACAGGGCTGAAAGTAGATTGACTAAGGGAAATACAGTATGAAGTCACAAATGTAAAGTTGAGAGCAGTCTCCTTCTTGTGTGATTTTCCTCTAGACACATTTAAGCTTCTTGGGGGAACGTATGGAGTTAGGTAGACAGTTGGATTTAACCAGACTTATGGCTTTGCCAGCTGAGGCTAAAGGTCAGAGAGATAAAATTCCAGAAGAAAAACCTGTGATGTTTGAGACAGTTAAATAATATTATTGGACTTGCCTCACATTTCAAAATGGATACAGGCATACAGTATTTGACTTTGAATCTGTTGAGTTAATTTTATTTGTTTAAAAAAAATCTTCAGTTAAATAGTCTAATTAGAGGTGAGGACTTTACTTTTGCCTCATTCATTTTGGCCTTGGTACTTCTACCTCGTAGAGCCATTTCCTGTTTCTGATATGATTAGTTCATTATTTGACATATGGAAGCCTGGTTCTTAGTATCAACAGCACCTCTCATTTAGAATATATAACAAATATACATTTTTTTCAAGTTCTCAAGATAGGAAAATCTTTTACCAGTAATTTTCATTCCATATTTTTTATCGGTATCTGGAAACTTGAACTTTAGGCTTTTTCCTTATTCTCTTATTTTTTAGTAAGTACATCATTTTCACATCAGATAATGGAATTTTATTTGCAATAATGCCAGGAAAATTTATTTTAGTGCCTGTTATCTTTAAAATTACATGGTGTTCATTAGATCATATCTAAGATACTTTCCTGTTCTGAAAATGCTATGATTATATGTTATATATTTTATATGGATAATATGAGATTCTTAATTTTATTCTGATTACAACTACTAATCTTTTTTTTTTTTTTAATTTTATTTAATTATTTGACAGAGATAGCGAGCGAGAGAGGGAATACAAGCAGGGGGAGTGGGAGAGGAAGAAGCAGGCTCCCAGCGGAAGAGCCTGATGTGGGGCTCGATCCCAAAACACTGGGATCACGCCCTGAGCCGAAGGCAGACGCTTAACGACTGCGCCACCCAGGCGCCCCTACAACTACTAATCTTGTTCAAGGCTAAATTAGGCTCTTTTTTTTTTTTTTTAAGATTTATTTATTCGACAGAGATAGAGACAGCCAGCGAGAGAGGGAACACAAGCAGGGGGAGTGGGAGAGGAAGAAGCAGGCTCATAGCGGAGGAGCCTGATGTGGGGCTCTCCCATAACGCCGGGATCACGCCCTGAGCCGAAGGCAGACGCTTAACCGCTGTGCCACCCAGGCGCCCCTAAATTAGGCTCTTAAAGAGTTTCAAATTATCTCTAAGCAGCTACAAAGGTATTTAAATTGGACTACTATAACTTCATGGATATTGTTATGTATTCAGAAGAAGGAAATAACATTTGAGGAAGCTTTGGCGGTTTTGTCTTTTGCATACCCCTGACAATAAAGGTTAATATTGGGCTAAGAGATCCATTGCTTCTAAACAGTGGAAGAGGACTGGAATCATAAGAGATTCCATTTGGAGGAAAAACAGTTGTTTGGCAATAAAAATCTCAGCGGGAAGCCTCTGAATCTCAATTTAAGGATTCTGTACAGAAAAAGAAAATCCCACATTCTAGTGAAGCAACAGTTTTTCTAGCTTTGGATTCTTTGAGGGCCTATTGTAATACAAAATAAGTGGTATTTTTATGAATAAACATAGTTAAAGCCATTGGGTAGAAAGTGCCTGCCTTCGATGTTTCACTTTATATTATCCATTGAAAATAAGAAATGTTAAAAAATTCTTAACTGTTTATTGAAATGTTTAACTTTTGGCCTTCTTACACAATAAAATGTGTCAGCTACATTTCATGCTGGCCAGGTCTTTGAATCTGAAGATGTAATTTATTATTTAAGCCCATAGCTTTCATTTGTTTGGCTATGATAGGTTTATATGAAGAAAATTAGGGCTTATTGCTTTAGCAAATGTAATGAGCAATGTGGTTTTTTTTCTTTAGGATCAAACAGAGCATACTGAATCAGCAGGACTGGCTGGTGGTGCGGCAAGCATCATGAGTAAGCACAGGGAAGTCTGTTCCTCATCACGTGTGTAAGGGGAAAAAGGTAAGAAAACCAGTGTTCTGTTTCTGTTAGAGATTGAACTTAAGAAAACAACTAAATCTATAGAAAATAATGCTCATGTATATATGCTGCTTGCTTCATTTATGACATTGCCTCTTGTTAAATCAGGAGTGTGGTTTTAAAAAAAGACTTGACTTAAGTCCAGAACAAGGGGGTATTTTTAAATTACTGTTAAATTATGTCAAAAATTCTAATTTCTCTGCCAGTGCTTGGCTTTTTCTTTTTGGAGTCAACTTCCACGTTGAGGATAGAAAGGTAATTTCAGCATGAAAAAGAACATGGATTTGAGCAATATTGTTAAGAGGAAAAAAAATCCAATTAATCTTATTTCTATTTCTTAGTCATCATGCAAGAGTTAAACAATTACCCCTAATTTGGGGGCAGGGAATCAGAAATATAGATTGAATTAAATTATTTTACTTTGTATTTTTAGATTAATTGTGAAGAGCAATAATTTCCAGCAGAAAATTGGAAGTATTTTACTAATTCTTGTAGAGCAGGAGTCATTGATTTTTTTTTTTTTTTCCTGACTGGAATCATGTTTGATTACTTTCAGGTCTTATAGTTACTGAAGGGGTAGAAAATGGTGGTGGTAGGGAGGGTATGTGGGTGAGATTAGTTTCAGAAACTGATTATGCTGTTCACTAATGGCATGTTGCATACTCTGGCTGAATTCTTTGATTTTTCATGTAAGTTTTGAGGATCGGGGAATGGATCTGACAGTGTGTGATAGGAGACTGAGCTCCTTTCCTCTTGAGTTGAGAATGGAGCAGAGTGGCACTCAGTAGTGCTTTCCCGATCAAAACTTCTGGGCCTGCAGCTGGAAGAGTATTTCTTGTACCCTAGCTACCTAATATGAGGGTGTATGAAGGGAGTGCCCTTTTCTGCCTTTACTGGGCAAAATCTTATTCTTCAGGCATTACCTCTTTAGGACGTTTTCAACACACTGTAAAAACTATCAACAATAATAAATAGTAAATAATCAGGGGTAATCAGTTATTAGAATATTTGTCATAGTAGCCCCAAAATACACCCCTGCCTCAGTCTGATTTAGCTTCACCTCTTCTTTGGCTCCGTAGCACTCTGTGCATATATCAGTTGGTGCAGTGTTTTATATTTTAAGTTTACTCATCCATCTCCCCTGTGAGACATTAGGCACCATTAGGTCAAGGACATTGTCTTATTTGTCATTGTAATCTGATGGCTAGGACAGTGCCTGTTACCCAGTATATACTCCGTAATGTTTGGTGCATGGATATACACATGTTCATTGTAATTAGTACATAGCATAAAGAGGAAGTACCAGTGAAGAAAACATAAAAGGAGCAATCAGATCAGTGCTATAAAAGTGGATCCCCCTATGACTGAGATTCAAGAGAGTGTCCAAAAGAGCTCTGGTCAGTAGGATAAAAAAAAAGGGGTCTAGAAGTCCAACATCAAATGAAGATGTCCTCAGGAAAAAACTGTTCTAAATTAAGTAATTGTATTTCTTTTTTGAGATATACATGTGTAATATTTAGGGACTCCTATTTTGAATAAGAGTTGGATGCTTTTATAAGAAGATAAGTAGAGAATCCTGACATAAGGGGTACCTAGCTGGCTCAGTCGATGGAGCATGTGACTCTTGATCACAGGGTCATGAGTTCAAGCCCCACATGGGTGTGGAGCCTACTTAAAATAAATTAATTAATCTAAAAAATGAATCCTGACATAGGATTTAGATCCTCTGGGGGAATCAGCTTATGTAGTGAGAAGACTGCCCCTCTCCTAAGTCCTCAGGAAACCATAGTTTTTTCTTTAGAAAATGAAACTAAAGATGCTCAAGACTTGGGGACACTAAACATAACAGATCAAGGATGAGGCACCATTGTGAAAGCTGGAGGCTTAAGGGAAATCCTTTATATTGAAAAATGAGACCCTTCCCCTCACTCCTTCCTCTACTTTTCCTTCAGAAGGTAATTGTCTTTTTACTCCCTTATAGGAGATTATATGAGTTCTCTCTGGAGTCTAAAGAAAAGATGTATCTATACTGGCAGTTAGAGGTCTCCCAATGAAATAGCTGTGTTCCCACCTGATCACCATGCAGTGGAAGCCTCCTGGTTGAGAAGCCAAGTATGCAGATCTTCCAATTGACCTTTAGTACTTTCATTTATTTAATAAATAGGCATTTGGGGAAAGTGTCCAATAAGAAGGACAGAGACTAAAAGTACAAAAGAGGAACTTGAAGGACATAATACAGGAAACAGAAGAAAGTTTGAGGAAAAAAACCCCAATAAACAATAGGTAATTAGTAATTGCATCAGAGAGGTAAGAGAATAAATTATATTCGTGAAATAAGGTGCTGTAAAAATAACTAGAAAAAGAAAGTGCCCTGGAAATTTAAAATATGATAGACACTTTCGGTGCGTTTAAAAAGAAAATTTAAACTATTTCAAGCTTATAGAAAAGTCACAAGTACAAATAACTTTTTTTCTGTGAACCATTTGAGAGTAAGTTGCTAGCTGCTGTATGCCCCATCTCCTTTGAAACTATGTTTCTGGCAAACAAGGACATTCTTGTACATAACCACAATACATTCATCAAAATCAGGAAATTAACTTTGATTCATTACCACCATATAATTCTCAGATCTTATTCAAGTTTTGCCAGATGTACAAATAATGTCCTCTATATCAAGAAGATCTAGTTTAGAATCACGTGTTGCACTTAGTTGTCATGTTTCTGTAGTCTCCTTTCATTTGGAACAGTTCTGCAGTCTTTGACTTTTTTGACCTTGACACTTTTTTTTTTTTAAAGATTTTATTTATTTATTTATTTGAGAGACAGCCAGTGAGAGAGGGAACACAAGCAGGGGGAGTGGGAGAGGAAGAAGCAGGCTCCCAGTGAAGAGCCCGATGTGGGGCTCGATCCCATAATGCCGGGATCACGCCTTGAGCCGAAGGCAGACGCTTAACGACTGCGCTACCCAGGCGCCCCGATCTTGACACGTTTGAAGATTGCAGATCAGTTGTTTTGTAGAATGTTCTCAGTTTTGGTTTGTCTGATGTTTCCTGACTAGATTCAGGTTATGCATTTTCGTGGGAATATCACAGAAGTGGTGCTATTTTTGTTTTTAATTAAAACATTTTATTTTTTTAGAGCAGTTTTAGGTCCATAGCAAAATTGAGCAGAAATAAAGGGCGTTCGCATAGCCCCCTGACTGCCCCTCTCCCCACCTCACCTTCCCCAGTGTTGACATTGCTGTGTCCTTTTCATTGCAGCCTGTCAAAGAGCACAGGTTTCCATTTGTCCCATTACTGATGCTCACTCTGATTCTTGTGTAAGATGGTGTCTGCCAGGCTTTGCTGCTCAAGTTACTCTTTTTTTCTTTGGTACTTAGTATTTTTGTGGAGAGAAACTTTGAAGCTATGTAAATACCCCTTCCTCATCACACTTGGGATTCATTCATTCATATTGCAAAGACTCATGGTTCTTTTTTTTTTTATTCAGTGGGTTATAATCCATTGCCATCATTATTTATTTTTATTTTCTTAGCCTGTGGGAACTCCTTCAGGCTGGTTTCTGTGTCGTTTTGACATGTCCCCGTCATTCTTGGAGCACATACTTGCTTTCCAGCACACAAGATATTCAAGGTTGTTCTTTTTTTTTTAATTGAAATATAATTCACATACCATAAAATTCATTGTTTTACAGTGTGTAGAGTCCAGTGGTTTTTATGTATTTACAGAGTTCTGTAGTCATCACTACTGTGTAGTTCCAGAACATTTTTATCACCCTCCCAAGAAAATCTTACATCCGTTAGCAGTCACTTCCTGTTTCACTCCAGTTCCCCCCAGCACCTGACAATCACGAATTAATTTTCTGTTTCTATGGATTTGCCTATTCTGACTGTCCATACAAATGGAATCATATAATATATAGATTTTTGTATCTGATTCTTTAATATTTCCAAAATTCATTCATGTTGGAGCATACAGCAGTATGTCATCTATTTTTATTGCCCTGTAATGTCCTACTTTGTTGGTGTACATATCACACTTTATTCATCCATTTATTAGTTGATATATATTTGGGTTGTTTCCACCTTTTGGCTGTTGTGAATGATGTTATTGTGAGCATTTGGGTATGAGTTTTTGTGTGAATATGCTTCTATTTCTCTTGGGTAAAACCTAGGAGTGGAATAGCTATGCCATAAGGTAACATTGTTTAACTTTTTGAGGGACCGCCAAACTGTTTCCCAAAGTTGCAACATCATTTTACTTTCCTCCTAGTAATGTGTGAGAGTTCATATTTCCCTACATCCTCATCAAAGCTCTTGTATTTTTTCTACTCCAGCTGTGGAATTAGCCATTTCTCCATGGAGCCCTGTTTCCTTTCAGTGGATAACAATACTTAGAAACCAAATCTGGTGTGAGGTATATGCTCATTGCTACTTGAAATAGAGATGGAGTTTTGCTGCTCCAAGATCCTGTGCACAGAGCTAGAGAATATATGTGTGTGTGTAAGGACACACATACATTTACATCTATATCTGTTGTGTGCAGACACACACATTTACATTTATATCTGTTGTGCACGGACACACACATAATTACATCTTTATTGTGTGTGGACACACACATTTACATCTATCTCTGTTGTGTGCAGACACACACACATTTACATCTATATCTATTGCTGTAAGTATCCATGTCACTTGAAGTCTGTGAGTTCTTACTGGTACCTTGAATTCCAAACCAACACTGCGGGGTTCTTTCTGGTTTTCACCTTTTGTGCATTTAACTCTCTTTAACAGTAAGAAACCTTGCCCCTGTTGCCCTTCATGTAGTCACTTATTTGATCCATCTCTATGTGTAACCAGTCTCGTATCACCTTCTCCTTCCCCTGGCCCTTCTTATCCTGCTCAGACTCTGACCTGCCACTCTGGACTGCGCTCTTACATCTCCTCCTCACCCCCTCCTGCATGTGGACTCTTCTCATCCCTAACCAGACCATCCCCTTCATGTGGATGCCTTCCTCACCTCTCTTGGGCTCTGACACCCCGTGCTGTGCTGTCCTTCTGCGCAGACAGCCTCCTCACCCTGCTGGGTCTCGACACCTGATGTTGGGTCACCCTAACACAAGGGCATCTATTTTACCACACTTGGGCTCTGACTCCCCCTTACACAGATGCTCTCTTCTTCCTGCTCCCATATCTATTGAATTTTTCATAACTTTTTCCCTCTTAATATTTTTTCAACTTTTTATTTTATAGGAATTGTAGACCCCCAGAAAGTTGTAAAAATCATATAAAGAGTTCCCATGTCCCCTTCATTTACCCAGTTTTTCTCATTGGTTACATCCTAAATAACTATAGAAAACATAAAAACCAGGAAACTGACATTTTATTTATCCATCCATCAGTTGATAGATATTTAGTTGTTACCACCTTTTGGCTGTTACGAATAAAGCTGCTGAGAGCATATTCATGAATGTGTATCTCTCCCGTTCATCACATGTAGATTTATGTAACCACCATTGCAATTGAAGATCTAACATGATTCTATCACCACAGAAATCTCCCTTGTACTGTTCTTTATAGTCACATGCACCCTCCTCTCCCTACTGTCCCATATTTAATGACTTTTTAAAATTAAAAACATTATTATTACAAGTCACAGGAAGAGCTGAGTAAGCATAGAGATAAACCATGTTTTAGTCAGGAGTAGAAAGACTTAATATCATTCCCAATCATGAGTGAGAGGCAGGGTAGGAATTTAATTTCTGAAAGTTGATTTTATTGGCATTCTGTTCCATCCTGTTGCATTGCTGAGTTTTGTAGCCTCTTGGGATAGTTTTTTCCCCAGCTCCTGGCTTCATTCAGAGAGCCCAGTCTGGCCCCTTCTGCTGCAGAAACTTCTGTAAGTTTGCAGCCAATAATTCCCATCCTTCCTGCTAGCTTTCAAATCCTAGGCCTGTTGCTGTCTAGTTTTGTAACCCCTGTGGACTGACACCATTCAGTTTTCACTCATTACTGTGGCTTGCTTGCTTCTTGGTTTATGTATCTGTATATTTCCCTTTCTTGCTTTTGAATTTGACTGTACAAACTATTTTAAAATAATCTATTTTTTCTAGAATTTCTATATTCTGAGTGAGAAAGAATGCTTCCTACCACCAGCTCAGTATTCTTTTTTTCTTTTGAAAAATCTCAAGCCTACTGAAAAATTGAAAAATAATACAATAAAGACCCATATAGGCTTTACCTAGATTCATCAGTTTTTACCATTTTGTTTCTTTTTTGAATACCTCTCTTCCTCTCTCCCTCCTTTCTCTTTTCTTTTTCTTTTCCTCCCCCACACTCATACACACATTCACATACTTTCCTTTTTCTGAATCATTTGAAAGTTAAATACAGATAATAAAACACTTCTTTCCTAAATAGTTCAGCAGACATCTCCTAAGAGTAAGGACATTCTCCTACAAAATCAAAATAACATTATCACATCTAAGAAAAAGGTTATTAATTTATTATATCACCTAATATATAGTCCAGATTTCTTGGGTTGTCCTGGAAATGTGATTTTTTGCTGTGTATGTATATATGTGTGTTTTCCTGATCTAGGACCCAGTCAGTGTTCATGCATGGCATTTGGTTATTTAATCTCTTTAGTCTCTTTTAATTTGGAATGATGATTTTTATAACGTTGAATTTTTTGGAAAGTTCAGAACACTTGTCTTATAGAATGCCTTGCATTCTAGATTTGTCAAATTGTTTCTTCAGGACTCAATTCAGGTTAAACGTTTCTGGCAAGACTACTGTGTTGGTAATATTTTAAACTTTTCATTGCATCACATCAAGAGGTGCATCATGTTAAACTTTTTAACGTGTTAATCTGTATTTAACTATTGTTAAACAGTTAGTGATGCTAAGTTTGATCATTTGGTTTAGGTAATAATTATATCTTTTTACTATAAACATATTTTCTCCTTTGTGATTAATTATCTGTGTACTAATACTTTGAGGCACTATGAATATTTTCTTCCCCAATAACCATTTACCTAAAGGCTTTAGCATTCATTTTTTTTTTTTTTAAGATTTTATTTATTTATTTGACAGAGATAGAGACAGCCAGCGAGAGAGGGAACACAAGCAGAGGGAGTGGGAGAGGAAGAAGCAGGCTCACAGCAGAGGAGCCTGATGTGGGGCTTGATCCCATAACGCTGGGACCACGCCCTGAGCTGAAGGCAGACACTTAACTGCTGTGCCACCCAGGCGCCCCTTTAGCATTCATTTTTGATGTTGGCCTGAATCAGTAATCATCGGAGTTCAGTACAGCTTCATGACCAGCTGTTTATAGAGTACTCCCTGCTTATCTATGGGGGATATGTTCCAAGACTCCCAGTGGTGCCTAAAACTATGGATAGTACCTAAACCTGTATATACTGTTTCTTCCTATACATACATACCTATGATAAAGTTTAATTTATAATTTAGGCAAAGTAAGAGATTAACAGCAGTAACTAATAATAGAATGAATAATTATCACAATACACTACAATTAAGTTTATGTGAATGTGCTATAGTGCTCCCCATTGCTTAAAGTAATACAATACCTTTCTCAGACTGGCATTGCAGGGCTTGCATATGATGGCTGTCTATCTCTCCAACTTTGTCCTAATGTTAACTATATAAATAAATTCTGATCATTTCACTGGTCCCTCAATAATTGCCAGTCCTCAGGTAACTCCTTGTATGTCTCTCCCTGTTTGAAATTTCACTTCTATATCTTGCCATCTGGAATACCTGTTAAAATATTTCCATCCTTCTGGCCCAGCTCAAATCCATAAATAATGCCTTTCTTGACCATCCAGATGGTGGTCCTGCCCATTTCTTGAACTTTTATAGTACTTACTTTGTAGCACGTATCTGTTAATTTCATCTGACAAATTGATCAAGTTGTACTTTGTGTCTTGTACTGTGTTGTTATTAAAATCATTTATTATATTAATTTCCTTATTTAGCATTGTTTAACATTTATTAAGTTATAAGCTTCTTGATGTTAAGGATGATATCTGAGAATTCAATTGATTGCATACAGTAGATGCACAATAAATATGTTAGATCCAATTATTAATATTTTATATATAATGACTGAAATGCTGAGTATTGTAGGTGTATATTAAATGTGCTTGATTGTGTGTTGTCAGAAATTTCATTCATGCTCTTAGCATTAGAAAGTTTATGCAGCTTTTTTTTTTTTTTAATTTATTTATTTGACAGAGAGAGACAGCCAGCAAGAGAGGGAACACAAGCAGGGGGAGTGGGAGAGGAAGAAGCAGGCTCCTAGCAGAGGAGCCCGATGTGGGGCTCGATCCCAGAAAGCTGGGATCATGCCCTGAGCTGAAGGCAGACACTTAACGACTGCGCCACCCAGGCGCCCCTATGCAGTTTTTATCAAAATAAAATGGCATGTATATAAAAATGATTTTGAACTATAAATCATTACACACAAAAGATAGATTTAAGAAAAACTTTAAGGGATTATTACACAACCTATTTGTCTACCTAACCTTAAATTATTTAACAGGAGCCAATCAATAAATAAAAGTTGATTAAATGAATAATCATGAGGAATCATGAGGAAATACTTGAATAAATCCATTAAATCCCCTGAGCTTTTTTTTATAACATTCTTTTTTTTTTTTTTTTTAAGGTTTTATTTATTTATTTGACACAGAGAGAGGCAGCCAGCGAGAGAGGGAACACAGGCAGGGGGAGTGGGAGAGGAAGAAGCAGGCTCCTAGCGGAGGAGCCTGATGTGGGGCCCGATCCCACAACGCCGGGATCACGCCTTGAGCCGAAGGCAGATGCTCAACCGCTGTGCCACCCAGGCGCCTCCCCCCGAGCTTTTTTTAAAAATTGGTAAAATTAAAGACATAATATTCACACTTCTATATGTCTCAGAGGAGAAAGAAAATTCACATTTTATATTTACCTTAAATTTTGTAATAGCAGGATATTACGTTTTTTGTTTTCCCTCTTCTTATGCTTTCCTTACTCAGACATTTTAGAGAAATTGTGATATTATCTCCCCTTGATCTGCCTCCCTGTATACCAGTAAGAAGCCAAGCAGAATTTTCAGTTTGGAAAGAACATTTTGAGAAATTAAGGAGATAGATAAGTATGGGGATCATTATAATAGAGGGAAAAAATTGGATAATACTTACTGAACAACTACTATGTGCTTTTGGCATTCTGTTAAGTAGTTGACACACCTAGTGTATGTGCCCACAGAATGCTTTTAGATGAATTAACACCAAGAAGACTGTCTTTCTTAGAAATGGTACTTGAAAAGAAGAGGTTTGAAAAGAAAAACTTAGGGGTGCCTGCCTGGCTCAGTCAGTAGAGCAGTTGACTTGATCTCTGGGTCATGAGTTTGAGCACCATGTCAGGTGTGGAGATTATTTTAAAAAGAACTATTAAAAAAAATAACCAAATCAGAATCATCATTAACATTTTGGAACTAATATCTCACATCCCCAAGCTTGCTTGAACTTTCTTGTTCCATTTGGGAACAATTCTTTAAAAGCTGTCTTTTCAAATAGAAATGTAGTTTTCTCTTTATCTCAAAGAGATAACACTCTCTCAACATCTGGAATATATCTTTTGAAACATATCCTATTCATATGCACCAAGTTTGTCTTTTTTTTTTTTTTAAAGATTTTATTTATATATTCGACAGAGATAGAGACAGCCAGCGAGAGAGGGAACACAAGCAAGGGAAGTGGGAGAGGAAGAAGCAGGCTCATAGCAGAGGAGCCTGATGTGGGGCTCGATCCCACAACGCCGGGATCACGCCCTGAGCCGAAGGCAGACGCTTAACCGCTGTGCCACCCAGGCGCCCCTCCAAGTTTGTCTTCTTTAATTAACATTTTGATTATTGTCAGCTTACAGGTTTCTAGACTTTATCGGCTTAAAGATCTTAGAATACCTCTACTGGGATGATAAATTTTATAGTTTACCATAGTCTGAATAGATTTATAAGAGATTTTATTCTTGTGTATTTAAGATTTATAAATTATGTAAATATTTTTTATTCATAAATCTGTGTATTTTTTACTTTTTTTCCGGGTTATTGAGATATAATTGACAAATAACATTGTATTAGTTTAAGGTATACAACATAATGGTTTGATATATGTATATATTGGTAATGATTACCACATAAGTTTAATTAACATCGGTCACTTCACATATAGTTGTGGTATGTGTATTTTCATTTTTTTCAATAAATACCTAGTAGAGGAATTGGTGAATCATATGGTAGTTCTATTTTTAATTTTTTGAGGAGCCTCCATACTCTTTTTCATACAGTTTGCATTTCCACCAACAGCATACAAGGGTCCCTTTTTCTCTACGTCCTCACCAACACTTGTTATTTCTTATCGTTTTGATACTACCCATTCTAACAGGTGTGATTTGGTTGTGGTTTTCATTTGCATTTCTCTGATGATTAGTCATGTTGAGGATCTTTTCATCTGTGTGTTGGCTATCTGTGTGTTTTTTAATTGGATTGTTTGGGGTTTTTTTGCAGTCAAGTTGTATGAGTTCTGAATATATTTTGGATGTTAACCCTTATTGGATATATGTTTTGCAAATATTTTCTCCCGTTCAGTAGGTTGCTTTTCATTTTGTTGATGGTTTCCTCAGCTGTGCAGAAGCTTTTTAGTTTGATGTAGTTCCACCTGTTTATTTTTGCTTTTCTTGCCTTTGCTTTTGGAGTCAAATTCAAAAACTCATCTCTAAGACCAATGTCAAAGAGCTTATTACTGCCTGTTTTCTTCTAGGAGTTTTATGGTTTCAGGTCTTATGTTCAAGTCCTTAATCCATGTTGAGTAAAGTTGACCTTTGTGTTAAGTTTATTTCTGTGTATGGTATAAAATAGGTGTATGGTTTCATTCTTTTGCATGTGGCTGTCCAGCTTTCCCAACACCATTTATTTTTTATTTTAAAAAAATATTTATTTATTTGACAGAGAGAGACAGTAAGAGAGGGAACACAAGCCAGGGGAGTGTGAGAGGGAGAAGCAGGCTTCCTGCTGAGCAGGGAGCCCAATGCGGGGCTCGATCCCAGGACCCTGGGATCATGACCTGAGCTGAAGGCAGATGCTTAATGGTTGAGCCACCCAGGTGCCCCAACACCATTTATTGAAGAGACTATCCTTTCTCATATATTGTTGGCTCCTTTGTCATAGATTAATTGACCGTATATATGTGATTTTATTTCTGGAATCTCTTTTCTGTTCCATTGATTGATGTGTCTGTTTTTATGCCAGTACCCTACTGTTTTGATTATTATAGTTTTCTAATATAGTTTGAAATCAAGAATTGTGATGGTTCCAGCTTTGTTCTTTCTCAAGACTGCTTTGGCTCTTCAGGATCTTTTGTGGATGCATACAGATTTTTGGATTTTTAAAAATTTTTGTGAAAAATGCCATTGGAATTTTGATAGGGATTGGATTGAATCTGTAGATTGCTTTGGGTAGTATGAACATTTTAACAGTATTAATTCTTCTTTTTTTAAATTTTTTTAAAAGATTTTAAAAAAAAATTTATTTGACAGATAGAGACAGCCAGCGAGAGAGGGAACATAAGCAGGGGGAGTGGGAGAGGAAGAAGCAGGCTCACAGCGGAGGAGCCTGATGTGGGGCTCGATCCCATAACACCGGGATCACGCCCTGAGCCGAAAGCAGACGCCCAACCTCTGTGCCACCCAGGTGCCCCAACAGTATTAATTCTTCTAATCCATGAGCCCAGAATATCTTCCCACCTTTTTGTGTCTTCTAATTATTTCATCAGTGTCTTCAGAGTACAGATCTTTCACCTCCTTGGTTAAATTTATTCCTAGGAATTTTATTTTTTGATGCAATCATAAATGATATTTTTTACTTAATTTCTCTTTCTGATAGTTTGGTGTTAGTGTATAGAAACCAACTAATTTTTGTGTGTTTACTTTTTAAAAAATTTTTAAATTTAAATTAATTAAACTTAGATTTTAATTTTATTTTTATTTTTTTTTGAAGATTTTATTTCTTTTTTCGACAGAGATAGAGACAGCCAGTGAGAGAGGGAACACAAGCAGGGGGAGTGGGAGAGGAAGAAGCAGGCTCACAGCAGAAGAGCCCGATATGGGGCTCGATCCCATAACGCCAGGATCACGCCCTGAGCCGAAGGCGGATGTCCAACCGGTGTGCCACTCAGGTGGCCCATAGATTTTAATTTTAAAAATTGAAAACTCTGTGCCACATGTGGGCCTTAGCTCATAAACCAGAGAACATGAGCTGCATGCTCTACTGACTGAGCCAGCCAAGCACCCCTTGTGTGTTGACTTATTCTTGCAATGTTATTGAATTCATTTATTCTTACAGGGTTTTTTTGCGTGTGTATGTGAAGTCTTTAGGGTGCTCTATATTACACTATCATGTCACCTGCAAGAGCAGATAGTTCTAGTTCTTTTCTGACTCAGATGCCTGTTGTTTCTTTTTCTTCCTAATTGCTTTTGCTAGGAATTCCAGTATTACGTTGAATTTAAGTGATGAGAGTGAGCATCCTAGTCTTGTTCTTGATCTTAGAGGAAAAGCTTTTAGGTTTTCACTGCTAAGTATGATATGTTAGCTATGAGCTTGTCATAGATGGCCTTTATTATGTTGAGGTATGTTTTCTACCCACTTAGTTGAGGATTTTTATCATAAATAGGTGTTGAATTTTGTTAAATGCTTTTTCTGCACTGTTGAGATGATCATATGATTTATCCTTCATTTTGTTAATGTGGTACTACATTGATTTACAGTTGTTGAACCATCCTTGCATCCCTAGAGTAAATCCCACTTGATTGTGGTATATGATCTTTTCAATGTATTATTGAATCTAGTTTGCTAATATTTTGGTTTTGGATTTTTGTATCTATATTCATCAGGAATATTGGTCTGTAATTTTCCTTTCTTGTAGTGTCCTTACCTGGTTTTGGTATCAGGGTAATGCTGGCTTTATAAAATGAGTTTACAAGTGTTCCTGCCTCTTCTATTGTTTGGAAGAGGTTAAGAAGCATTACTATTAATTCTTTTTTTTCTCTTAAGATTTTTTATTTATTCATTTGAGGGAGAGAAAGTGAGCAAGAGCATGAATAGGGGTTGGGTCAGAGGGAGAGGACGAAGCAGACTCCCTGCTGAGCAGGGAGCCTGATGCTGTGCCTGGGAACATGACATGAGCTGAAGGCAGACGTTTAATCACCTGAGCCACGCAGGCGTCCCAGTTCCTTTTTTAATGCTTGATAGAGTTCATCAGTGAAGCCAACTGGTCCTAGACTTTTCTTTGTTGGATGGTTTTTAATTAGTGATTCAATCTTATTAGTAATTGGTCTGTTCAGATTTTCCATTTCTTTGTGATTTACTCTTGGTAGTTGTATTTGTCTAGGAATTTATTCATTTTCTTTAGGTTTTCCAATTTGTTAGTGTGTAATTGTTCATAGTAGTCTCATCATCATTTGTATTTCTGTTATCAGTTTTAACGTCTATAAATTAAATTTTAGTATTTGAAAGTGTAATACAAATTGATCTACTTTTTAGGTTTAAACAAGTCTCTTGAGTGGTGTTTCTTCACCGATGGAGAATTACTTCCAAGCAGAAGCTTACAACCTGGACAAGGTATTAGATGAATTTGAACAAAACGAAGGTGAGCATTTGTTTGGTGAATCTGTTTGAGTGCATTTATGATATGGAGAATGTGGTGTTATAAGAGGATGCAACACTTTAAGAAAATAGAATGACTTAATGATAATAGTATTATATTTTAATACCCAGTGGAAGAACTAACATTTTTTAGCGCTATGTGCCAAATACTATGCGAAAGCATTTACATGGAGTGTATTATTTAATCTTTAAAATAATCCCATGAAAGTAGATCTTATTTACATTTTATAGATGAGAGGCACAGAGAGATTAAGCAATTTCCCCAAAGTTAGTTTGGTAATAAGTGGCAGAATGATTAGTATCCAGGTGGTATCATACTAGAGACTGAACTTTCTTTATACAACCAATTTATGGTCAAGAAAAGCTTTAGAATGTGTGATTGTATTTCCTAACTAAGAAAAATAACTTGTTGCCTGTTGATTGACCAATAAAGTAAAGATACATTTTAAACCTAATTCTAAAAGATTTATAGTTTTAAGTTACTGCCAAAATGGTTAGATAAAATGTCTGCCTAAGATTTACTTCATTTAGGAGAACTTTTTCCTTAAATTTCTCTTTCAATATGATTTGAAGATCAGCCATAATTAATTAGATCCCTCCTATCCTGATATTCTCTGTTTCTTTTTCTTTTCTTTTCTTTTTTTTTTTTTAAGATTTTATTTGTTTATTTGAGAGAGGACAGGGTTGTGAGGGGGAGAGATGGGGGAAGAGCAGAGGGAGTAGGAGAAGCAGGGAGCCTGAGATGGGGCTTGATCCCAGGACTCTGAGATCATGACCTGAGCCGAAGACAGACATGCTTAACCAGTTGAGCTACTCAGCCCCCCCCACCCCGATATTGTCTGTTTCTAAGGGGAAATGGCATGTAACAAGTTTACAAAGTGATGTATTTCCGTCTCAAGTCCATGATTTTAGAAATGGTCTCCAAACCTTTACTATATCCAGTGATTCGGGTTGTTCTTTGATAGTAGTTGGGAAGAGAGATTAATTTTAATGTTGTTGCTTTGGGTCTGTGATAGAGCAAGTCTTATAGAATTATGGGGGTGAGGAAGGAAAAGGGAGAAGGAAGGGTACATGGAATAGCCAGCTATTCTCATATTTTAGCACTGATGACCCAAAGCTACTCCTTAGCCATAGGATTCATGTAAATATGAATTAATCATTTGGGATTTTATTGGATCTACATACCACGGTGGAAGGGGTATTTTCCTCTCAGTTTCAGCCATTTATACAGATAATTTCTCAATCCTTTCTTTGGTTTGGCCTTCTGTGTATCACAGTTATTTGTTAAGAGATATCTGTACAGGCGCTATACCTAATCACTTGACTAGTATACTTCTAGAATACCATTGACTCAAATAAAACTATTAGTTCATTTTATCAATCTCTTTATGACTTCTGTAGATTCTAGTAGGGTACTTTGTATATAGCTGGTTTTGAATATATTTTTGTTGAATCAGTAAAAATTATCTTCTGGTTCAAAAATACAGCATTTACTTATAAAAAGCAATTCCTTTAGAAGTAGAAGAACTTCAGAAGCCAGAGTCTTGTTTGGAACTATGTTGTTTATTTGTTTTGAACTATTTTTAAAAAATCTTAGTACTAGTTGCATTAAAACTACCACCTCTAGCCTGGTATCTTTCCAAGTATATTTTAAATAAAGTGATTTTTCATTTTGTGCTAATTTCCTTTTTTAAATGAAAAATATACCACACACAGACTGTGATAACACTAGATAATTAACATTATACCCATGTGGTAGGTGATTGAATAATGACATTTTAAATAACTGATCTATCATTCTTGTTTGAATATTATTAAATATTCTTGTAAGAACCAGCATTTCCTTTTTATTTCCATGAACCATCTTGGAAATAATGATTTCTTTTTTTAAAGGAAGCATATGTTATTAAATCTCAAGTCTCTACTAGCCCAAATTTGGGCAACTCATGATCTAATACTCACAGTATTCAAGACCATTCTCCACACATTTTGATGTTTTATGGCCTTTCACAGTCTGCCGTTTCTAGCTTCTTCACTACTTCCTTACACTAATTATTTGTTCAACCCAAACTGATTTACTTATTCCTCTCTCAGATTGTGTTTGGGACCTTACTTGTTCCCCCTTAAGAATGACCTCTTTTCCAAACTTAAATAAAATTGTCTTTGAAACCCAACCATTTCCTCCTACTTTTATGAATTCCAGCTTGCTACCTCAGCTTCTAAAATATCTATCTTCTCTGAATTTACTATTTATTTTCTATACATAATAGTTTTCAAATACTAATGCTGTCCTGTACTGCTAATTAGATACTCATGTGTGCTGTATCTGTTTCTTATTTTTCCAACTAGATTAAGTACTTCTTGGAGGCCAGAGCTATCATTTAATCTTCATGGCCCTTAAGCACAATGCTTTTGCTATGATAGATACTCACTTAGCATATATTTATGTGAGGACTTACATTGATGGAGAGAAATGGTTTCTGTCTGAAAAAGTCAGGTAGAAGCCATTGCATTACAGTGTAGTAAATGCTTAAATAGAGACGTGAACAAGGTGCTAAGATTAATGTTACCGTTGAGGGGAAGATATATCTGCATAATTTCAGGACTGTGATTATTAGATTTACTGTAAGAAGGCAGCAAGAAAGACAGTAAGTGTATATTATTTCTCTAAATATATATATGGCACTATAACTTGAGGAAATAATCATCATAGTTATAATCTCTTAAATACGGAATTATGCTTATTGATAGAGTATAAGGAGGTTGATTTAATAACATAAATGAATATTTTTCTGCCAAATATCTTCAGATAATTATATAAATATAAACCTAATTAATAATGTGACATAGTTGTGAGTATAATTTCACATACTATAGCAAACTTTTAAAAATGTTTATCATGGACAAATTTCAAATACATACAAAAAACAGCATAGTGTAGTAAACTCTAGTACCCATTTCCCAGCTTCAACAGAAGTTAACATGCTGCCAGTTTTGTTTCATTTGTATCTTTATCCGCTCCTCGATGTTTATTATTTTTTTACAGGTTTTTTTTTTTTTTAAGATTTTATTTATTAGAGAGAGAGAGACAGAGAGAGTGTGAGCATGAGCCGGGGCGAGGGGCAGAAGGAGAGGGAGAAGCAGACTCCCCTCTGATTAGGGAGCCAGACACGGGGCTCAATCCCAGGACCCTGGAATCACAGCCTGAGCCGAAGGTAGATGCTTAACCTACTGAGCCACCAAGGTGCCGTTTTTTAAGATGAAATTTTCATACATTAAAATGTACAGATCTTAACTGTACCAGTTTTGACAAGTAAATGTAACCCACATCCCAGTCGTCATGTAGATTATAGATCATTCTGTCTCCACAGAAAATTCCTTTGTTTTCCTTCCCATTCAATTACTACATCTTCATCACTGTCCTAATTTTTTTTCAGCTTAGATTAGTCCCCACCCTATGTTGTATCCAGCCAATCCAAGGTCTTTCCCATGGCTACTCCCTGCACCCACCACCAAGTATAGCCTATGTGCCATCTTAATTATGTTACTAGCTTGAGGTAGAATTCTTTTGTTGTTTGGAATGTCCTGGGATATTACCATTTGGTGACATGTAATACAAGAAGAGCCTTAAGAATATTTTTTTTATTCTGAGCTAAAAATTAGAAACTTTATATTCTAGGAATGTTCTAGTTTCAGATATCCTGGGAATATTTTATTTTCAGAATATTTGCAAATGTAGTTAATTAACTGAGTCCTAGCTTTTCTAGTGTCACCAGCAAACTTACTGTAATTATTTTTGCAGATGAAACAGTTTCTCCTATTTTATTGGATACCAAGTGGAATAAGATTCTAGATCCCCCGTCTCACCGACTGTCATTTAACCCCGCATTGGCCAGTGTGAATGAACCTGCAGTTTCTGAGTCACAGCCACAACTAAAAGTCTTCTCTCTGGCTCATTCAGCTTCTCTGACCACAGAGGGAGAGGACCATTGTGCTAATGGACAGGACTATAGTCTGAATCCAGAGATCAACACAATGTGGATTGATGAAAATGCTGTTGCAGAAGATCAGTTAATTAAGAGGAACTGTAATCGAGATGATCAATGTAGTACTGTTGAAGTGGGAGAGAAGAAATGTGGAAACGTAGCTTGTCTGCCAGATGAGAAGAATGTTCTTGTGGTAGCCGTCATGCATAACTGTGATAAAAGGACATTACAGAGCGATTTGCAGGATTGTAATAATTGTAATAGTCAGTCCCTCATGGAAGCTTTTAGCTGTTCACTGGATAATGAAAACAGACAAACTGATCAATTTAGTTTTAGTATAAATGGGTCCACTGAAAAAGATATGAACTCAGAGAAACAAATGGATCTGTTGAATAGACCAAGTGCAATGGGGGATTCTGTTAAACATATGTGTACTGCTTCATCTGATAATCTAGCCAGTGTCTGTTCCCCTTCACAATTAAAGGATGATGAAAATACAGGTAGAGACCCATCCATGTCTGTGATTACAAGTTTAACAATTGATTCAGTAATCTCATCCCAGGGAGCAGATGAAGGTCCTGCTGCTAAAAAGCAAGAGAACTGTATACCAGATGAGGTTCTCACTGGCAAAACCAGCTGTGCTAGGACAGATCTAGGGAGTCCAGACTCCTTTTCCCATTCGAGTGAGGGGATTTTGATGAAAAAAGAGCCAGCGGAGGAGACAACAACTGAAGAACCTGTCCGATCTGGTTTACCTTTGCTTCTCAAAACAGACATGCCTAATGGGTCTGGAAGGGATGATAACAGTGAACAGTTTTCAGATTGTCTTGTGCCCAGTGACGTTAGAGCTGACGAAAAGGAAGGTTGTGAACATGAAGAAATTCTTGGCACTACAGAACTTCTTAATATGACAGAGCATTTCTCTGACTCTCAGGAGATGACTAATTGGAAATTGACTAAACTAAATGATATGACTGACAGCCAAATAAATAAAGAAAATGAGAAGTTTCTGCCAATGAATCAGCCTGAGGACATTTACAATGATAGTGGAGGAGAGTGTGATAGAATGGCAGAAGCAGGTCTAGATTTAAAAGGAACTTGCATGAATGAAAGTGAAGGATGTGATTTCTCCACTGTGGATACACCAGCAGCAAATTCTCTATCTAATTGTGATTCCTATGGAATGCAGAGCCCAGTTGTTTGTTTTGTTCCAAAGACTTTACCCTCCAAAGAAGATTCAGTAACAGAAGAAAAGGAAATTGAAGAGAGCAAGTCAGAATGCTACTCAAATATTTATGAACAGAGAGGAAATGAAGCCACAGAAGGGAGTGGACTACTTTTAAACAGCACTGGTGACCTAATGAAGAAAAATTATTTACATAGTTTCTGTAGCCAAGTTCCATCAGTGCTCGGGCAGTCTTCACCCAAGATAGTAGCAAACCTGCAATCTATCAGTGTTCCTTTTGGTGGTGCAAGACCCAAACAGCCTTCTAATCTTAAACTTCAAATTCCAAAGCCATTGTCTGACCATTTACAAAATGACCTTCCTACAAATAGTGGAAATAATATTAAAAACAAAAATGATGTTCTTGGGAAAGCAAAATTAGGGGAGAACTCAGCAACCAATGTATGCAATGCCTCTTTGGGAAACATCTCTATTGCTGATACAAATGGGGAACATTTAGAAAGCTACGAGTCTGGGATATCCAGTAGACCGTGCCTTGCATTAGCTCCAGAAAGCCCAGATAATGATCTCAGAGCTGGTCAGTTTGGAATTTCTGCCAGAAAGCCATTTACTACTCTGGGTGAGGTGGCTCCAGTATGGGTACCAGATTCTCAGGCTCCAAATTGCATGAAATGTGAAGCCAGGTTCACATTCACCAAAAGGAGGCATCATTGCAGAGCATGTGGGAAGGTAAGTTGTGTGTGTATCAAGTCAGAAATATGGCATGCCCATTTTATTAAGCTCAATTAGAGATTAATAAAGGCAATGTAAGGTGAGCATACTTCTGGTTGAGATGACATTATAAATAGCTTGGAACACCCAGTTCTAGTAAGTTTCTAAATAAAAAATGACCTCGCTGAATTTTAGTGTTTATATAACTTTTTTTGTTGCCAGGATTTAAGCTGAATCACTTTCCATGAACAGATGAAAATTGAGGAAGTGTTAACTTTGTGGTTTCTATATTGATAGATACTTGGTTAATGGAATAGTTTGAAATAAGGAAGTTATTTTTTTGATTTAAGAAATACTTGTGATTGACTTCATATTTTTTTTAATTCTTAAGAAATTGAATATTACACGTGAAATCCACCTAGTTTGTGCTGTAGGATTTTGGTCACTCTGCTAGACATTCTGGAATTTCTTATACACACACATACGTATTTTTGTCTTTTTCCCCCGTGTAACCTTTTTTTTTTTTAAGGATTTATTTATTTATTCGAAGGGGGTGAGGGGTAGAGGGAGAGGGAGTCCCAAGCAGACTCCGTGTTCATTGTGGAGCTGGACCTGGGGCTCGATCTCATGACCCTGAGATCACAACCTGAGCCAAAACCAAGAGTCAGACACTTAACCGACTGCGCCACCCAGCCCGGTGCTCCTCCCCGTATAACTGATACAAAATAGAGTTGAGAGTTATAGATCCTATGACATGGTTATAAGAATAATGAATATTCCTTAGCTCTCCCTGAGTTTTACTTGCTAGTAACATATCAACTTACTGGTTTATCTTTTTTTTTTTTTTTTTTTAAGATTTTATCGATCCCACAACGCCGGGATCACGCCCTGAGCCGAAGGCAGACGCTTAACGGCTGTGCCACCCAGGCGCCCCTGGTTTATCTTTTTAACAAAGAACTGTAAACAAGGAGGAAGGGGATTTTATATTTTTAAAAAGAATGCAAAGTTTGATTTCAGGTATGGATTTCAATTTTAGCATTCTTACTATTAACTATATGACTTTATTAAGCTTTTGTTTTTATAAAAACAAAATAGAAAAGATTAGTAATTTTCATTGGGCTTTTGCGAAGATTAAATGAAATTGCAGATGTAATAGTAAGTGCTCAGTAGTTAAATCTCTACTTCCTTCTTGCCTGATTTATTGGTCTATTTGTGTTAATTAGGGTGCTTTCAACTTTAAAGAACAGAGTATCTGACCCTTAGTGACGTAGACAAAAATAACATTTCATATAACAGGAAGCCTGAAGATAGAGACTCACTTAAGTCTGGTTGCAGTCAGGATCACTGAAGTTTTCTTGGTCTTCCACTCGTGGTCTCAAGAGAGTGGCACAGCTCTAAGCATCAAGTTCAAGCTGGCAACTTCTCAAGTACAGGGAAATTTGTTGGGGGCAAAAAAGCCTGTTCTTCTTGCTGCCCTCTCATCAGGGAGGAAAGAATCCCTAGCAACTTCTTTCAGTTTATTAGCCAGTTTTAGATCACAGGTCCAATTTTATACCAATTATTGACAAAGGGGAACAGGATTGCTAGGATTGGCTAAGAAGATCAGTCATGATCATTCCCTGGGGCTGAGCCCAATGTTGCCTGAACAGAATTGGGATTCTGTTAATATGGAAAAGGAGGAGAATGGTTCCTGGTTGTGTAGTCAGTGAGGGCTACTATAAGGATACAAAAGAACCAAGTGATGGGGAGCAGAAGAAAGTGAAAGCTATGATTGGACTGCTGGTCTCTGAGTATTAAAATTTTTTGAAGAGAGTAATGTGTCTAATTCCTAAATATCTTGTAGTTTAAAGTAAACCTATGGTCAGTAGCCTGAACAGTCAATTTTCTGTTAAGGAATTAGAGTTGTCATTTTTATGTCCTTCTATGTGTTGCTTACTGTATATAACACTTTCTGAAAACTTTGGTCTCTTGAACAAATAACAGCACTTTTGTTCCATATCATCATGTCCAGATGTAATGAGTAAATAGGTAACTTAAGTGGATTTAGAAGGGAAATGGTGGCAAAATGCACATAAACTGAAAAATTAGATGAGAGTTTTGCTGAGTGGAATTTATGAATTTATGGGTTCATGTGGATTATGGGTTCATATTGTTTTTTCCTTTCCATCTCCAGTTACCTCAGGGATGTTCTAAGGATTGGTGAGATAATGTCTGTAAAAATCCTTGCGCTTCTCAGAAGAAAAGAGCTTATAAACATAGGTATACTTTTTCTAGCTATTAATGAGATTATACTGGGAATGTAGCTAGAAAAATACCGCAACCAGTGGAATTTTGTAAAATAATGTTTGCTGTTGAAAAAATAAATTTAGTTTGCATGTCCAGTAATTTCTTTACTTAATATGTACAGCTTAATACTCTTTAACAAGTATATATTAAGCATCTAATATATGAAAGGTTCTGGGCTAGGTATTAGAGATTCAGAGGTACAAAAATTGTGATATATGACCTCATGGAGTTTGTAATTAAGGGCATTGACTTCCATAAGTTGGGAGAGGAATATCTGGATTTCCGGGAGTTTAAAAAAAAAAAATCCTAAAAAAAACTGTGAACCACTGATCTGAGTAGACAAACAGACCATCCCGCAACAAATTATAAGACATTGTATTAAGAGCTAGTTATATGTACTTTATATTCATTCTCATTTAATCCTCATTATGCTCTTATAGAATGGGTTATTAATTTTTTCCTGTTTGATAAATTAAAAATCAGAGACTCAGTGGTCAAGGAATATGCCTGGGATCTCACAGCTTAAAAGTGCTAGAGCCAGCTTTAAAGCTAGTACTCCTTTTTTTTTTTTTTTTAAGATTTATTTATTTATCTGTGAGAGAGAAAGAGACAGTGACAGCATGAGTGGGGGAGGGACAGAGGGAGAGAAACTCAAGCAGACTCCCCCTTGAATGCAGAGCTGGATCCCATGCAGGGCTGGATCCCATGACCCATGAGATCATGACCTGAGCCAAAACCAAGAGTGGGATGCTTAACCGATTGAGCACCCCAGGGGCGCGAAGCTAGCACTTTTTCTTTCATTTTTACTGCCTCCAGCATTTATACTAGCAGTATGAACAAAATACTTTAGGATCATTGAGAGTGAGAGCTTAATTTTTCTAAGAACGGCAGAGGGGATCAGGAAAGTTATGTTGCAAAATGACTATTTGGAGAGGGAGATATAAAAAAGTGGATATAATTTATGGGACAGAGTTCTAAAGTATATGAGAAAAATGAGATCACATCAGAATACAGGTGGGGGCGCCTGGGTGGCGCAGTCGTTAAGCGGGGGCGCCTGGGTGGTGCAGTCGTTAAGCATCTGCCTTCGGCTCAGGGCGTGATCCTGGTGCTCTGAGATCAAGCCCCACATCAGGCTCCTCTGCTAGGAGCCTGCTTCTTCCTCTCCCACTCCCCCTGCTTGTGTTCCCTCTCTCGCTGGCTGTCTGTCTCTGTCAAATAAATAAATAAAATCTTAAAAAAAAAAAAAGAATACAGGTGGAAAATTAGTGGGGAAAGGGAAATAAATTCATCTTACAGAAGAATGGGTCAAGATGAAAATACACTTGAATATAGAAGGAGTTAACAGAAAATTGTGGGAAATTAACATAGTTTAAAGCTTATATTCAGTTCTTTTTAAGCAGTAGAATTGTTATAACATTCATCTTGGTAAGATGTAATTAAGTAGAATATAAAATAATTACACTAGAATTTTTGAAAGTATTAAAATGTTCCAGTTTATCTTTATATTACTAAAATGGAGATCAAGATATCTGGATTCCATTCTTATCTTCATTTTTAATTGGAAAAGTATGTCATACTCCAAAATGCTCAGCAAATGTGAGTTTTATTTTATGATTTCACATGTTATTTAGTTAATTGCTCCATATAGCAACAATCCCTACTTCTCCTGTATAATAGGCGATAAATTATAGAGTAGAAAGAGTACAGAAAACCCTTTCCCCAAAAGGTGCCCTCTAAATTCAAAAGATCACCATTACTATATATCCATATTAATTTCCTATGGAAATCACTGACTTCATCAGATCATGGTTATTCATCCTCTCTCAAGCTCCATTTGCCATCAACATTTTGACCCTTTTTTATTCAATCATTCGACTTCAAAGGATTAAGAAAGCATTGAGTTTAAGAGTAAAGGAAAAGAGTTTTAAAAGTGAAGAATTCCTAAACGAAAAAATGTCATTTATCTTCTATTTCATCATTTTCTTTTTTTCTTTTTAAGATTTTATTTGAGGGGCGCCTGGGTGGCTCAGTCGTTAAGCGTCTGCCTTCGGCCCAGGGTGTGATCCCGCCGTTCTGGGATCGAGCCCCGCATCAGGCTCCTCCACTGGGAGCCTGCTTCTTCCTCTCCCACTCCCCGCTTGTGTTCCCTCTCTCACTGGCTCTCTCTCTCTCTGTCAAATAAATAAATAAAATCTTAAAAAAAAAAAAAGATTTTATTTGAGGGAGAGAGAGCACACACACGGTGGGTGGGGTGAGGAAGGGAGTGGCAGAGGGAGAGAGAGAAGCAGATTCCCTACTGAAGAAGGAGTCCAAGGCAGGGTTCGATCCCAGGACCCTGGGATCATGACCTGAGCCGAAAGCGGACACTTAACCAGCTAAGCCACCCAGGCAACCCTGGTCATTTTCAAGGCTTTGTCACACTTTATCAATTACCATCTCTATCTAGTTAATGACTGCTCTGCTTACTACTTAACAGAAATAGACATAAAAATATTCTTTAAAAGTAAAACTTCTTGAACTGTATTATTACCTGAATATTTTGTATTTGTTTGAGATGGTGTGAAATATGAAAATAGAATAACATTTTTGAATACTTCCACTTTATGCTAGGCTTGCCTAATATTACAGTTCTCTGAGATATAGTTGCAGGTGAGAAATATGTGCCTCAGAAAGGTTGAGTAACCGCCTAAATCCTCAGAGTGTGAAAATGAGAGTGCATGGATTTTTTAAAAAAGATTTTATTTGTTTATTTGAGAGAGAGAGCATGAGCAGGGGAAGGAGCAGAGGGACAAGCAGACTCCCCACTGGCTCAGCGGGAGCCCACGGTGGGGTGATCCCAGGACCCTGGGATCATGACCTGAGCCACAGCAGACACTTAACCAACTGAGCCACCCAGGTGCTCCAAGAGTGTATGGATTTTAAGACAAATCTGGCTGACTCCACAACCTTAAGCTCTTTTCACTACACTGGACCTAGCAACAAGATTTATTTGTGCTTGAATTGCTTACTAGAAATATAAGTCTTTGTCTTTAGGTGAGCATTAGTTTTGGGCAGCAGTAAAGGATTGGGAATTTGAGTATTTGAATTTAAAAGGAAGATAAAAATTCTGAATGGGGCTGTCAGGTGAAATTACCAAAGTTAGCAGGGTTTTAGGTTTTATTTCACATATCAAGTCTTGACTTAAAAAGTAGAAAAAGAACAGTAGGGGCCTCAAGTCATTGAACGAGGAGAGATTTAGTGATGGTAATACATATCATTCCAGTTTACTCACAATTATTTTTTCCATTGTAATTGACTTTAAAAGTATAACTCAAAGTAGATGATTTTTTACTGCATTGGTAATTTGAATAAATAGAATAGAGAAGAGAACTGCAAGAGAGGTAGTGTAGAAAAGAACACTGAACTGGGTATGAAAGAGCTCTAGGCTTCTGTTTCCTCTTCTGTAAAAGGAGGGGATTGCATAGACTATTTCTGTTTCCTTGCAGCTCTGAAAGAGCTTATATGAACTGTGTTTAAAAAAAATAGAAAAGGAAATGGAATGATTTGTGCTAGCAGTGGTTTATCTCTATAAAATTATTACTAAATTTACTGATTATCTAAGGTCACTTTGTGGGAAGAGTACACCATTAAACATTTTGAAGTGTGCTGTGCTAGATGTTTTCTGGAAGTCATCTCAGACTGGAATGCTACTTATCAAGGTGTCAAGTGTGTTATACTGAGGGTTTTATTTCGCAATTACTGTTTCCTTTTTGATTCATTTCCAGTATTTCTTCAAGATCCCTCCAGACACACATGATCTTCATCACTTATGGTTTATTAAAAAAATAGCTTGGTGACATGCCTAATGTTAAAATGGCGTATTGAAAAATGACCCAGATTAATTTTTAATGTAGTTCTGACAAGTGTCCCCCTTTCAGACACTTGGGATTATAGATATTTAACATAGTGAGCTTTTATAAATGTAATAATAAAACAGTAACTTGATAAAATTTTATATTTATATTCTATATAAATATTTTATAAGTTTATGTAATTTATGTAACGTGTTTATGTGTAAAATGGCAAATACAGTCAATATCTAACTCTGCTTTTACTTTGAATTAGTGTTCTGCAGTAATGTCAGAAGTAATTTTATGTATAAAGGTGTATAACAGAACTATGGGGGTGCCGGGGTGGCTCAGTCAGTTAAGCATCACACTCTTGGTTTTGTCTCAGGTCTTGATCTCATGGGTTGTGGGATGGAGCCCCATGTGGGGTTCTGCACTCAGCAGGGAGTCTGCTTGATGATTCTCTCCCTCTGGCCCTCCCCTCAATCGCTCTCTGCCCCCCTCTCTCTCAAAAACAATATAATATTTTGATATTCATGTCGTTATGCCATACTTGTAGTTTAAGTGAAAATATACTTTAAAAATTAAAATAGCATATTTAAAATAACTTCAGATTTAAAACCAAGAATAAAACATATTTTTTTAAAATAATTGTTTTAGGAGCTAACTGTATTTTTGTTCAATAATATTACAAAATATAGCATTATACTCACCTGAAATATTAGGGGAGAGTTATAATGTTTTTGATGCTTTCTGGGATAAAATAATATTATTCCGGAGCATGAAGAAATTTGATGGTGCTTATTTTTTAACCATAGGAAAATTATTTTTCAGTACTTTAACCTAAGAAGACAAGATATGCAAAATCGTGTCTGTGCTATGCAAAGTCATGTCTGTCTGTGCTGTCAGTCTGTTATTTTATGCTGTGACTTTGCTCAAAGAATCTTGACAGAATTGAAGATTATTTTCAACTTTGTTTACTCTAAATAGAGCTTACATAAATGCCAGATATTTGTAAATGAATGTCCTATATTTTAAAAAGGCAGCCAGGTAAGAGAATCTTTCCTTGTCACCTTGTTACCTGCCAGTGTTAAAGTATATGTTGATCATTTAAAGCATGTAAGTTCCTCATTATAATAGTGTCTTTCTGTATAATGCCATGAGATTAAGTCATAGACAAAAACTGCCTTCAATTAAGACCTTTTTAGTTGAATAACTGATGCCTGTTGGATTAGTTATGACAAACTGGGCCTGATATCAGATTTGATTTATATCATACATAATGTTTTAGCAGGATTCCAAGGGTATTTGTCAAATTGACTTCATCCAGGTATTATAAGAATTTTCATCCTGAGAGCTCTAGAACGTGCCATGAGCCTCCTCATCTCTACAAGGACAGAAATACTGGAATACAATTCTTCTGTTCTTTTTTCCTTTTATTTCATCTTAGATTCACTTTATTTTATTTTGCCTATTTTGGAACTCAGGCATCAAGAATCATACTCCTCAGTTCATGGCACACTTTGTTAAAAAAAGATTATTTGTTTTAGAGGGGGAGAGTAGGGAGGGAGGAAGAGCGAGAGTCCCAAGCAGGCTCCCTGCTGAATGTGGAGTCTGACGCAGGGCTCGATTTCATGACCCCCAAGATCATGACCTTGGCCGAAACCAAGAGTCAGACTCCAAACTGACTGTGCCACCCAGGTGCCCCCTCATGGCACACTTAAAAAAAAAATTCAATTCCAGTGTAGTTAAAATATAGGATATTTTAATATTACTTTAAAATAATGTTTATGATGGCAGTCTCCTGTCTACCTCTAAATATCCCTGTTCTCTAGTTTAGTTTCCTAGATATACCCACTTAAAAAACCAAATAGACTATTTTTTAGAGCAGAAAAACTGAACAGAAAGTGAGTTCCCACACACCCCCTCTGGTTGACCCCATTATTAGAATGTTGCCACTAGTGTGCTACATTTGTTAAAATTGATGAACTGGTATCCATGCATTGTTATTAACTGAAGTCCTGTAAAAGAAAATATATACTGCAGTTTACTTTAGATTTACTCTTTGTGTTGTAGAGTTCTGTGGGTTTTGATAAATGCATATTATGTATCGTATTATGGTATCCTGTAGAATAATTATACTACCCTAAATATCCCTTGTGCCCCACTTGTGCCTTCCTTCCTCCCACTTAACTGCAGGCAGTCATTGGTGTTTTTACTGTCGCTACAGTTATGTAACCTTTTCAGACTGGCTTCTTTCACTTAGTAGCAATATGCATTTAAGTTTCCTCCACGTCTTTTAAAAAAATTAACGTATAATTGACATACAACATTATATTAGTTTCAGGTGTGTAAGATGATTTGATATTTGCATATATTGTGAAATGATCACCACAATAAGTCTAGTTAATATATGTTGCCATACATAGGTACAAAAATTTTTTTGTGATGAGAACTTTTAAGAGTTACTCTTTGAGGGGTGCCTGGCTGACTCAGTGGGTGGATGGAGCATGCGACTCTTGATATTGGGGTAGTTAAATTCAAGCCCACATTGGGTGTAGAGGTCACTTTAAAATAAAAATCTTTAGGGGCGCCTGGGTGGCACAGTGGTTAAGTGTCTGCCTTCGGCTCAGGGCGTGATCCTGGCGTTATGGGATCGAGCCCCACAATCAGGCTCCTCTGCTATGAGCCTGCTTCTTCCTCTCCCACTCCCCCTGCTTGCGTTCCCTCTCTCGCTGGCTGTCTATATCTCTGTCGAATAAATAAAATCTTTTAAAAAAATTAAATAAAATAAAAATCTTTAATAAAAAAAGATTTACTCTTCTAGAAACTTCCAAATATGCAATACAGGGGCGCCTGGGTGGCACAGCGGTTAAGCGTCTGCCTTCAGCTCAGGGCGTGATCCCAGCGTTATGGGTTCGAGCCCCACATCAGGCTCCTCCACTGTGGGCCTGCTTCTTCCTCTCCCACTCCCCCTGCTTGTGTTCCCTCTCTCGCTGGCTGTCTCTATCTCTGTCGAATAAATAAATAAAATCTTTAAAAAAAAAAAAAAAAACAAATATGCAATACAGTACTATTGACTGTAGTCACCATGATGTACACTACATCTCCAGGACTTATTTTATAACTGAAATTTGTACCTTTTGACCACCTTTACCCATTTTGCCCACCCCTCATTCCCCACCTCTGGCATCCATTAATCTGTTCTTTCTGTGAGGTTTTTTTTTGGGTTTTTTTGTTGTTTTTTAAGATTCTACACACAAGTGAGCTCTTATAGTATTTGTCTTTCTCTAACATTCACTTAGGGTGATGCCCTCAAGGTCCATTCTGTTGTAAATACCAAGATTTTCCCCTTTTTAATGGCTGAATAAAATACCATTGTGTATATATAGTACATTCACCCATTAAGGGACATTTAGGTTGTTTCCGTATCTTGGCTATTGTAAATAATGCTGCAATGAACATGGGGATACAGATATGTTTTTGAGTTAGTGTTTTCATTTTTTTTTTTTTTTGATGAATACCCAGAAATGGAATTGTTGGGTAATACGGTAGTTCTATTTTTAATTTTTCGAAGAATCTTCATACTGTTTTTCATAGTAGATACATCAGTTTACATTCCCACCAATATTGCACAAGGGTTTTCTTCTCTCCACCTCCCTACTAACAGTTGTTATGTCTTGTCTTTTTGATAGCCATTCTAACAGGTGTGCAGTGATGTCTCATTGTGGGTTTGATTTGCATTTCCCTGACGATTAGTGATGTTGAGCTCCTTTTCATGTACTTGTTGGCCATCTGTATATCTTTGGAAAAATACCTGTTCAGATCATCTGTCCCCTTCTTTAATCAGATTGTTCTATTGAGTTGTATGAATTCTTTACGTATTTTAAATATTAACCCCTTAGCAGATATATGATTTGCAAGTATTTTCTCTCATTCCATAGGTTGCCTTTTCATTTTGTTGATGGTTTCCTCTACTGTGCAGAAGCTTTTTAGGTGATGTAGTCTTACTTATCTTTGCCTTATTGTTTTGGTTTTGGTGTCAAATAAAAAAAAAAAATCATTGCCAAGACCAGTGTCAAGGAACGTCCATGTCTTTTGTGACTGGATAGCTCATTTCTTTGTATTTATGAATAATATTTTATCATACGGGTGTACCACAGTTTGTTTATTCACTCAGCTATTGAATGACACCTTGGTTGCTTCCCATTTTTGGCAATTGTAAGTAAAGCTGTTATAGACATTCATGTGCAGGTTTTTCGTGGACATAAGTTCTCAGCTCATTTGTATAAATATCTAGGAACATTATTGCTGGATCATATGGTAAGCTTATGTTTCTCTTTGTAAGAAACTGCTAAACTGTCTTCCAAAGTAGCTGTACCTTTTTGTATTCCCATCAGCAATAAATGAGAGTTCTTCTTGCACCACATCTTCACCTGCATTTGGCGTTGTCAATTTTGGATTTTAACCATTCATATAGATGTGTGGTAGTTTCTCATTTTTGTTTTAATTTGCAATTCCCTAATGACATATGATGGTGAACATCTTTTCATATGTTTATTTGCTGTCTGTATATCTTTGGTGAGGTGTCTGTTCAGACCTTTTGTCCCATTATAATTGGGATGTTTGTTTTCTTATTATTGAGTTTTAAAAGTTCTTTTTATATTTTGTGAGTTACAAGGTTTTTTTAGTCAGATATTTTTTACAAATATTTTCTCCCAGTCTGTGTTCCTTTCATTCTCAGACATATTCACTTTTAATTATTTTAGAAGTATCTCTGGGTATTTAGCTGAACATTATCTTAAAAATTTTTTTCTTTTCTTTCTTTTTTTAAAAATAATCTCTGTGTCCAACATGGGGCTTGAACTCATAACCCCAAGATCAAGAGTTGTGTGTTCTACCGACTGAACTAGCCAGGCTGCCCCTTAACTAAACATTTTTAAATAATACATTTCAGTAGACTTTCTTTGCTGTTTCTTGATTATGAGTGTTATAAATGATTTATTAACTTTTCAATTATTATTTTATTTATGTATTTTCTTATTTTTTGTTTCTCCAACTTGAGTCTAAAAACTCAGTGAAGGTAAGGATATTTTCTGCCTTGATTGCTGCTGTATCCTCAACCCTAGCACATAACGGGTGCTTACAAAATTTTTGTTGCATAAACAAGTGAATGAATACTATCTCTTAATGTAGCAGTACATCTTTCTCTGTAACACCTTGAGTCTTCAGATGGTGTCAAATTCAGAGTATAATGGATGTAAGATCTTCGGAAAATATTTTAAATTAATTGTATATGTTTCTCTTATTTAAGGACAGATTCAAACCAAAATAAGTTTATTTTCCTGATTTCATATTTACTTATTATTGATGGGAAACAATAGATATGAGAGTAAGAAATGGATGCTTTAAATAGAATATTCCTCCATAATTCAGTTTTCCTTATACACTGCCTAAAAACCTGTCTTATAGTTGACATTATGATCTGAACCATTCCAGCTTGGTAAAACATGAAAAAAATTGGGATTAACCTTGGTTTCTAAAGAAGTTAGGGAAATATTTTCCACTCACATCCTTTGAAAGGTTGTGTAATGGCTAAAAGTTGGCCTCACCCATGTCATAGCACTTATCATACAGTATTGTCTCTGTCCTTCTCTTTGGACTATAAGGATATTGAAATTGATTCTGATTTATCTTTTGTCCCCAGCATCTAGTACAGTACCTATCACCTACAAATTGCTCAAGAAATGTTTGTTAATGAACGAATAAATAAATGCCAGATCATTAGTTTACTTAAATGTTGAATGCTTGCCATTTATCTGTCACTGTGCTGGATGCTGAGTTTACACAGATGACATTGTGATCCCTACTCTTGTGTAAAGATTAGTGGGAATAACCAAAAGCAAACAAATATATAATTACGAATTGTGATGTGGGCTATGAAGGAAATTAACAAGGGAGAATAATATGAAAGATGGAGGGTGGAGATAGATCTGGAAAGGCTTCTGAAAAATGACATTTTAGATGCCATATGAAAGTTGAGGAGTCAGCCATTCAAAGTACAGAGAGAAAAATTTTTCAGGAAGAGAGAATAGCTGGACTAAGCTAAGAAGGCACGTACACAAGAAACTAAAAGGAATCCAGTATGGGTAAGGCAAGAGTCACATAAAAAGAGCTTGGAGAGGAAACCAGGGAATAGATCATGTAGTGTACTGCAGGTCACGTGAGGAATACAGTGGGAAGCCATGGGAATGGATGAGCTTACCTAGGGAAGAGTTTACAGAGGGAAGAGAAAGGGCCCAAGGCTGAGCCACTGAGGTCAAGCGGAGCAGGACCCAGTACAAGTGACTGAGGAGCCATGGCCAGAGAGGCAGAAAACCAAGAAAATGTGGTGTCATGGAAGTCAAAAGAAGAATATAGTTTGTCAAAGGAGAGGAGTTATCACCTATATAAAGTGCTGTGGGAAGTCAAGAATATGTGGACAGGAAAAGGGACCAGTGGACTGGTCTATATCAGACTCTGATAAAAGCAGACTTGGTACAGTGGATACAGAAGCCAGAATGGGTTGAAAATGGGGGATGAGCTGAAAATGGAATAAGTGAGGAGATAGAGGTGGTTTTTTCAAGAAGTTCTGCTGTGAGGGAGGATAGAAAAAATTGGAGTACTTACTAGATGAAGATGGTTGTAGATGAATTTATTTTTTTAAAAAATTGATTTGTCTGAGAGAAAGCACGCGGGCAGCACAAGCAGGTGGAGCGGCAGGCAGAAGGAGAAGCAGGCTCCCTGCCGAGAAGGAGCCCAGTGTAGGACTCGGTCTTAGGACCCTTTAGCTAAACCAAGGCAGACGCTTAACCGACTGAGCCACCCAGGTGTCCCTGTAGATGAATTTTTTAAAGGATGGGAAATACTTACTGTTCTATTTATGTAATGTAATGAATGATCCTCTAGAAAGATTTTTTAGGGGAAAAAGGGGGATTGATTAAAGGAAGAGCAAAATCCTTGAGAAGGCCAAATGGATGGGATCTACACACATGTTAAGGGTTTGGTCTTCAACAGGGGAAAGGAAGAGAAGTTGAGGACAGATAAAGGTAGGATTATGGATTTATTGGTGAGAGCATGAAGACATTTACAAATCTGCTTGGCTCACACTTCATATAGAAAATACAAACACTGAGAGAGGTGAAGTAGTAGGTGAGGAAGGTTTGAGAGGAGCAAGATAGTTATCTTTGAGTAGGAAAGTAAAACCTAGTTAGAGAATTGAGATTTTGGTAGCCCTGTGAGACTGAGTGTCAATTTTTCAGTCCTTTTATACTAATGCAGTCCTGACTTCATGGAATAAGGTATTTGTCTTTGGAGACATTGTGAGCTTGTTATGTTATCTTTGCAATAAAAGCAATTATTGGAGAAGCAAGAAAAGTTCTATAGGGCCAATCTATGCTGCCATCTCTCTATCCATTTCCACTTCATTGATTCATTCACAAGCATTTATTTATTGCTTAGTGTTCTGTTTTCAGCCAACGAGATGAAAGAAAAAAGGAGAATGGCTACCCTATTAAAACATACTGCTCGTGCTTCCATAGGTGACAAAACTTAAATATATGCAATAGATAAAACAGTTACAAAGCAGCACATGCTTTATGGTGGAAAGCAGATAGACGATGATGGCAGTGGTAGTAGTGGTGAGAATGAGATGCCTACTATTTATTGAGTTTTGACTGTGAGCCAGGCACTTTTCTAAATGCTGCTTATATTATCTTATTTAATATACATAACACTGTAAGGTAGCTAGGGTTATAATCCACATTTTACAAAGGATGAAATAGGCCTACAAAAATTAAGTAACTTGTTCAGAATCACACAGCCATTAAGTGGAGTTAGGATTCAGACTTAGGCTCTTTGACATGTAGAGCACACACTTCAGAGCAATATGCAATGGTTTCAGGGAAAAACAAACAAACAATAAGGGAGTGATAAAATTGAGGTCCTTAACATAGAGCTACTGTAGCACCACTTGGACTTAGGACCACAGAGCTCCTAAGCGGCCAGCTGAGAGAGAAACAGAAGGTACCTAAACCTTTGGTACCTACTCCGTAAGTTATCATCTTCCTCAAAAGCCCATGTGAAAGGTGATTATTCCTATTTTCCAGTTGAAGAAACTGAGATAGTGAAACTAGGAACGAGTGTGTGTGTTTTTTTTTTTTTTTTTAAACTCATGCTCTTTTCCTTTAAATATAGTTGACAGGATAAAAATGGTACAACTTAGTAGGTTTTATGGTGATTTTTACATTGTTTTCTTAGCATTTCTTAGAGGAATGTAGTTATACCATGTTTTCAAAGCAAATATATTTCAGAAAGAAAGTGGATAAATATCTGGTACTTATTTTATGATGGCAATTTCTTATTTTTAAAAAGTTGCATGTTAAATTACTCACAATTCACTTTTGAATAACTTGAGTTGCAGTCAGTTTTGTGTAACATTTGAGAATTTTGGTAGTGAATACAGAGTAATCTTTGTAAGACTCTGAGTAAAAAGCACATTAAGATAATCTGTTGGTGGGCACCTGAGTGGTTCAGTCAATTAAGCATCTGACTTTGGCTCAGGTCATAAGCCCAGGGTCCTGGGATCAGGTCCCCCATGGGGTTCCCTGCTTACTGGGGAGTCTGCTTCTCCCTCTGCCCCTCCCACCTCTCGTGCTCTGTCTCACTCTCTGTCTCTTTGAAATAAATAAATAAAATCTTTAAAGGAAAAGATAATCTGTTCGTTTATAACTTCAGAGATCAATTTTTTCAAGGTTTGTTTTATTCTCTGGTATTAAAACATGACCACTGGCTGTACTCCTTCGGAGGCAGAGGAGTAGTAATTTCTCACACTGAAAGTTTGTTGAAATGTATTAAGAACATTATAAAGAGCAGAAGAGATCAATATTTCTCAACACCTAGATTCAGAATAACTTTATAGCCATTTGCTAGCTTCTTTATGATCTCATGTAAGGCACTTTGATCATCTGTAAAATAAAGATGATAATAAATTTGGACAATTGCATAATAAAGATCTGAATGAATTAATTATGAGTATTAGAAGTAATAAATACGTTACCTAGCACTATATGTAGTGGATGATCATTAAATGGTAACTTATTATTTTAATTATTTTTTTGTGGAAAATTGGCTATAGTTTCTTTATAAAGTGCTTTTTGTTATTGAGTTGTAGATTTCTCTGTATATTTTGGATATCAGTTCTCAGCTGATTTGCAAATCTTTTCTTTCATTTCATAAGTTACCTTTTTACTCTGTTGATAGTGCTACTTGATGCAACAAAGTTTTAAATTTTGATGTTTAACCTGTTTTTTTCTTTTGTTGCCTGTGCTTTTTGTATCATATCCAAGAAATCATTGCCAAACTAAATGTCATGAAGCTATTCCCCTGTATTTTCTTCTAAAAGTTTTATAGTTTTAGCACTTACATTTAGTTTTTTGATCCACTTTGAGTTAATTTTTGTATATTAAGAGTCCAGTTTCATTCTTTTGAATGTGGATATCTAGTTTCCCCAACACCATTTATTCAAAACACTGTGCTTTGCCCATCGAACTTAACACCCATGTCAAAATCATTTGACTATATATATGTGAGAGTGTATTTCTGGGTTCACTGTTTTATTCCATTGTTCTTGATGTCTGTGTTTATGCTAATATCATACTGTTTTGATTATTGTAGCTTTGTAGTAAATTTTGAAACCTTAAAGTGAGAATCTTCCATCTTTGTTCTTTGTCAAGATTATTTTGGCTATTTGGGATCCCTTGAGATTCCATATTAATTTAGGGATGGATTTTTTTATTTCTGTGAAGATCATCATGGGGTTTTGATAGAGATAACATTGAATCTGTTTGGAAAACTTTGGATAATATAGATAGCTTTTAAGGATTTATTTATTTATTAGAGTGAGTGCACGAGTGAGTGTGGGGAGGAGCAGAGGGGCAGGAGAAGGAGAGGGAGAGAATCTACAGCTGAGTGCAAGCCCAACTCAAGGCTGGAATCATGACCTGAGATCATGACCTGAGCTGAAACCAGGAGTTAGTTGCTCAACCGAATGAGCCACCAAGGCTCCCCGCATAGTATGGACATCTTAACAATAATGTCTTCCGATTCATGAATTGTCTTTTTACATATTTATATCTTTAACTTTTTCAGCAATCTTTTGTTATTTTCAATATACAAGTCCCTTACCTCCTTGGTTAAGTTAATTCGTAAGTATTTTATTCTTTTTTATGGTACTGTAAATGGAATCATTTTCTTAATTTCATTTTTGACTAGTTCATCATTAGTGTATAGAAATACAACTGATTTTTGGGGGTGCCTGGGTGGCACAGTCAGTTGAGCATCTGACTTGGTTTCGGATGGTGCCATTATCTCAGGGCTGTGGGATCAAGCCCCAAGTCTGGCTGCACTCCGCAGGAAGTCTGCTTGAGATTCTACACCCTCACCCTTATACCCCTCCCCCACTGCCATGTGCTCTCTCTTTCTCAAATAAATAAATCTTAAAAAAAGAAAAAAGAAATACAGCTCATTTTTGTGGGTTTACTTTATCTCATGCAAACTTGTTGAATTTATTAGTTTTTACAGTTTTGTGTGTGGAATCTTCAGGATTTTTTAAATACAGGATCATGCCATCTGTAAACAGATAATTTTACTTCTTCATTTCCAGTTTGAATGCCTATTTGTTTTCCTTGCCTAATTGCTCTGGCTAAACTTCACATACTAAGCTTGAATATAAGTGGTAGAATTGTATATTCTTGTCTTGTTCCTATCGTAGAGAAAAAGCTTTCAGTCTTTCACTGTTAGGTATGTTAGCGGTGAATTTTTTATATGTGGCCTTTTATGTTGACGTTATTTCCTTCTAAGTTTGCTGCATGTTTTTATCATGTAAAGGTGTTGAATTTTGTTAAATTCTTTTTCTGTATCAGTGATCATGTAGGTTTATTTTCCCCTTCTATTAATGTTGTGTCTTACATTAATTGATTTTCCTATGTTGAACCATCCTTACTTTCAAGGAATAAATCCCACTTGATCATAATCCTTTTAATGTGCTGCTGAATTTGGTTTGCTAGTATTTTATTGAGGATATTTTTTGCATCAGTGTTCATAAGGAATATTGGTCTATAGTTTTCTTGTAGTGCCTTTGTTTTCTTGTAGTGCCTTTGTTTGGGTTTCATATCACGGTAATGCTGGCCTCATAGAAAGTTAGGGAGGGTTCTTTACAGTTTTTGGGAAGAGTTTGAAAAGGATTGGTGTTCTTTAAATGTTTGGTAAAATTTACCAATGAGGCCATTTTATTTGGAGTTTTTTTTGTTGAGAGGTTTTTGATTATTGATTCAGTCTCTTTACTAGTTGTAGATGTATTTTGATTTTCTATTTCTCCCTGATGCAGACATGGCAAGTTTTGTATTTTTAGGAATTTGTTCATTTCATCTAGGTTGGTCACAGTTTTTCCCCAAAGATTTATTTATTTATTTTAGAGAGAGAGAGAGAGGACACACAAGTTATCACGGGGGGGAGGGTGAAGGGAGAGAGGAAGAGAGAGTCTTAAGGAGACTCTGCACTGAGCCCAGCGTAGTCTCAATCTGACAACGCTGAGATCACAACCTGAGTGGAAACCAAGAGCAAGATGCTAAACCAGCTGTGCCACTCAGGTGCCCCGTCACAATTTTTTTTAAAGTAATCTCTACACTTAACATGGTATTCAGACTCATGACCCTGAGATCCAGGAGTTGCATGCTCTACCAACTGAACCAGCCAGACACCTCAGTCACAATTTTTTTTAAACCAGAAGAAAATTATTTGAAAAATGTAGAGTAAGGGGGCGCCTGGGTGGCACAGCGGTTAAGCGTCTGCCTTCGGCTCAGGGCGTGATCCCGGCATTAGGGGATCGAGCCCCACATCAAGGCTCCTCCACTATGAGCCTGCTTCTTCCTCTCCCACTCCCCCTGCCTGTGTTCCCTCTCTCACTGGCTGTCTCTATCTCTGTCAAATAAGTGAATAAAACCTTTAAAAAAAAAAAAAAGGAAAGAAAAAATTTAGAATATTGAGTCTTAAATGGCTTCCTTTAATAGAACAAATCAGAAGTTGGTTACAGAATGTCAAATGACAAAAGTATCTTTTGTTAAAACCATCACATTTTCAATATATAAATGGGCAAAAGAGTTTTAAGTGGGTTAGTAGACAGTAGAGAAATATTTAAATTTATTGGTTATTAAGAGGTAGAGATGAAAATTTGATACTTATACAGGGAAAAATAGAAAGCATTGATAATACTCAATGCAGGTGATGTTAAGTTGAAATCGGCATGTTTATACATTTAAAATGCCATATAGGGGCGCCTGGGTGGCACAGCGGTTAAGCGTCTGCCTTCGGCTCAGGGCGTGATCCTGGCGTTATGGGATCGAGCCCCACATCAGGCTCCTCTGCTATGAGCCTGCTTCTTCCTCTCCCACTCTCCCTGCTTGTGTTCCCTCTCTCGCTAGCTGTCTCTATCTCTGTCAAATAAATAAATAAAATCTTTAAAAAAAAAAAAAATGCCATATGTATCAATTCTTGGAGCTAATAATTCCGTTTGGGGAAAATAATTCCTTAAGAACAAGACCTGTAAGACGAAAGATGTTCATTTTAGAGTTACTTTATTTAACTAATTTATTAAGCTCATAGGGCATTTTTTCCATGCTAGCATGGAGCCCAGCATGGGGCCTGAAATCACAACTCTGAGATAAAGACCTGAGTTGAGATCAAGAATTGGACACTTAACCAACTGAGCCACCCAGGTGCTCCTAGTGTTACTTTAAATAGCAAGTACATTTGAAACAATTTCTGTCCAAAATTGGATAGTGATAAATTAAATATATATACATTTGATTTGACCATTAAATTAAGATAAGGCAGTATGGAAAATGTCTGTGATGATACATGGATAAAATAAAATGCAAATTCATAGTTATGCTTTGTTTATAATTACAAAAGTTATTCTTGGCATAAAAACGTATATATAAAGCAAACACATGAAATTCAAAACAAGTAATTTTAATTGGTGGAATTCTGGGTGATTGTTCTCTTTGTCTTTTTGTTTTTAATTCTTTTTTTTTTTTTTTTTTTTTTTTAAAGGGGNCAAGGGGGGGAGCAGCAGGCAGAGGGAGAGGGAGAAGCAGGCTCCCTGCTGAGCAGAGAGCCTGCCGTGTGGCTCCATCCCAGGACCCTGGGATCATGACCTGAGCTGAAGGCAGACACTTAACCGACTGAGCCACCCAGGTGCCCCTGTTTTTAATTCTTAATAGTGGTTCTTAGTATTGGTTCGATTAAAAATAATTCAAGATGGTGGTGCCTGGGTGGCTCCATGGTTAGGTGTCTGCCTTTGCTTCAGGTCATGATCCCAGGGCCCTGGGGTCGAGCCCTGTGTCAGGCTCCCTGCTCAGTGGGAAGCCTGCTTCTTCTCTCACACTCCCCCTGCTTGTGCTCCCTCTCTTGCTGTCTTTCTCTCTCTCTGTCAAATAGGTAAATAAAATCTTTAAAAAAAAAAAAATCAGGATCTATGACATAGTCTTCCCAGAAAAAGCATATACAAATCTGATTAATTTCTAGATCTAGCAGTCAATTTATAGGAAATAGAGAGTTAGCGAAATGCATTAAAAAACATCACCACAGGAAGGCAATCAATGAAATCCATTTTGTGGGAAAGTACAGGACAAATGACTCAGTTCTTTCAATAAAATATTTTTGAAGGAGAATTTATATAATAAAAGAGACTTGAGACATTCACTAATCATAGCCTATGGACCTCTTCAATTTCTGCTTCAAGCATAACATTAAAAGGCTAAATAAAATAAAACTTAAAAATATACAATAATAATGCAGCATTAAATGCATAAATTAGAAAGGAAAGATCTAAAGTCAGTCATCTAAGGTTCCACCTTAGGAAACTAGAATGAGTGATGTTGATAATGACAGAGACTAGGCATATGTTGGGGAGGGGTATATGGAATGCCCTATAATGTCTGCTTCATTTTTTTGTGAACCCAAAACTGCTGTAATAAAGGGAGTCTATTAAAAAAAATGTCTATTAAAAATGTTAACATTGTTTCCATATTTGGTATTAAGAAATTATTAATTTCAAGAAATCTTAATTTTAAGATATGGTACTATTATATTAAAATAGTCCCTGTGTTTCAGAGATATATATTGAAATATTTAAAGATGAAACGGTATCTGAGATTTATTTCAAGATTATTAAATGAGGGAGAAGTAGGTGAGGATTTGCATTAATAATTGTTTCATCTGGGCACTGTGCACTTAGGGGTTTTTTATGCTGTTATGTCTATTTTTGTATTATTGAAAATTTTTGTAATAAAAAGTTTTAAAAATGCAGAATGGCCAGAATATGGTTTAAAAAAAAAAAGGGACATGTTTTAATTGCTTGCCTTTTACAAAATAGCACTTTTTAACCTACACATAAAACTTAAAACACAATGTGCGTTATTTAAAAAATAATAACAGGACATAAAAATTAATTTATAGCATGTTAGAGGAAATGGGTCTGTTAACTTCAGACAAGTTTAAGGTTTTATGTCAAATTTGTTTTCTTATATTTCTGGTGTTGTGTCTGTCTGTCTGTCTAACCTGGATTGGAAATTAAATTGCAAGGTTGAATTAGAGACCTTTTGTAGCCCTTCCTCTGGTGTACTCTTAAAATGACTAATAATTTTTCTTGTTTTCAGTTAATAACAGATAAGTTGGAACAGGTGCTTGGATAGAGGCAGAGTTGGAATCAGAACTGCTCTAGCTCTTACTACATTGGTTTTGGTATTTGCTAAAAGCCAGGGTAAAGTACTCTTCTGCACTTAAGAATTTTTACAAGTTGTTATTGTCACTGGTCTTTGTGAATAGCTGGATATTGGTCATTTACAAGCACTTTCCTGTTTTTTGTTCTTGCAAGGCAGTTATTTTTTGTCATAATTATAGTATTTTTTTTGAAGATCTGGGATATCACTTTTTCTGCTTTCTAAATTGAGAAGAATTAAGTGAACATTTGATATTTTGAATTTTCAAGAATTTTCAAGGACTAAGTGTTATTCACACTGTAAGGGGGCATAAATAGGCACACATGGTACTTGAGTATAAAACTTGTTTATAAATTTGGCAATAGGATTTGTTATGTGGAAAGCCATGAGTGGGAAGTTTTGAAAGTAAAGAAAAGGGAAATAAGAAAGGCACCATCGTTCACTCAGTCCCTACTATGTACTACATTTTCCATGTATTATCTCATTTAATCCTCATAAAAGCTTTACAAGGAGACTGTTAACATTTTATTTTTACATATGAGGAAAAAATGAGGCTCGCAGGGTTTAAATTATTCCCATAAAGTCATTTGGCCAGTGAATGATAAAGTTGAATTGAAATCCAGAAATGCCACATTAAAGAAAATTACATGTAAACACACCAATGGTCAGAGATAAACAAATACCTTAAGATCTCTCTTATATGTGGAATCTAAAAATAAAACAAAAAACCAAACCCCCCCAAGCCCTAGGCTCATAGATAGAGGTAGGGAGATAGTAAGGGTAGGGGTAAAGTGGCAAAATGGGTGAAGAGAGTCAAAAGGTATTGACTTCCAGTTATAAAATAAGTCATGGGGATGTAATGCACAGCATAGCAACTATAGTTAATAATACTGTATTGCAAGTTTAAAATTTGCTAAGAGATTGAATCTTAAAAGTTGTCGTAAGAAAAATTCTGTAACTATGTATGATGGCATATGTTAACTAGACTTTATAGTGGTGATCATTTTGCAATATATACAAATACTGAGTCGTTTGTTATGTTGTACACCTGAAATTAATATAATGTTTGTCAGCTATATTTCAATTTAAAAAAAAATTTAACTCTACATTACAAAGAATAAACCTTAATATATGTAAACAACAAAATGAGCTGACCTCAGTAAAAAAGCCAAAAACACACAAATGGAAGATTTTAACCAGTACTTAGCTGGAACATTGAATAGCATATGTATTATAAATCGTCATAAATTGTCTCTACAAAGACAGCTGTATCTATGATATAACCCTTCCCAGATAAATCCACATTAATGTTTGTTTCTCCGCTCATATATTCATGTGTGCAATAACTTTAGTTATCAAGGAAGCAATAAACATTTGTTAAGTACCTATCTTATTTCAGGCATTGTGATATCAGTATGAAAATACTTTAGTTCTTCATGAAGTTTACACCCTAGCTTGGGAAAATGGAGAATAAGTTAAATAAATGTAATAGATTGTAGTAGATTGTGTTAGTTGTGATAATAAAAGTGTATGGGTGATATTTTGGTAGTGTAGTAAGTTTGTATGTGTAAATATGTAATTCTCTATTTCTAGACATGACTTTTTGACTCTCTAGCTCAGAGAACTGGGGAAGGTTAGATGAGAACTTAGATAATGTTTGCAGTGTGAGGTGGGATGTTTTTGTCACAGCGACTGGGGTTGCTACTGGCGGTTAGTAATCTGGGACTTGGGCTGCTAAACGTCCTGTGTTAAGCAGAAGAGTGCTGTGCAGTGAAGAATTGGCTGTCCCAAATGCCAAGAATGCCCTTGTTGAGAAACTCTGACTAACCTGATTCATGATAAACAACTTCATCTTGCTCTTGTCAGGCAACTTTAGTATTATCCAGTAATTTTAAATCCCAAGATTATTAACCTATTCTCAGTTGGTTCAGATCTCTTAGATTCTGCCTATCTGTACCATGGTTCTAATTCTGATGAACTGAGGAGATTATTACATGATAGTCTTTGTCTTTTTGAGAATGAGAGCCAGCATTTCCGGGGCAATCTTCTATTTTATGTTGTGGTACACCATCTGTGTCAGTCAGAGGCACTGTCCTGTGGTGGTTTTGTCGTGTCTGTTACATTTGATCCCATGTAGTTCTCTGGCATGGGTGATCCCACAGAAATGTATCCCTTAGCCTGACTCCCATTTTCTTGCCATTGTAGGTAGTTTCTTGGCAAGTCATCCACTTTTCTAACTTTTGTGCTCTAATTTCCTTGGAGTCATAAAAGATCCCCCTCCATACTATTGTTAGGCTCATGGCAATATTGGGAGGGATAGGTAGGTTTAGGTCCTTTTGTTTAACTGCATAATGCTGCCTCCTAGCTTGTTTACAAAAGGATATCTTTGTGGGGTTTTTCTTGTTTTTTTTTTTGTTTTTTGTTTTTCATTCTTTCTTGAGCATTTTTTTACCCAAAGCAAGTCGTTTACTTCGAAAATTCCCAACTGTATTAGTTTGCTAGGACTGTCGTAATAAAGTAACACTACGGGCACCTGGGTGGCTCGGTCAGTTGGGCTTCCGTCTCTTGATTTCAGCGCAGGTCATGATGGCAGGGTGGTGAGATCGAGCACCAAGTCAGGCTCCAAACTCAGCACAGAGTTTGCTTGTCGCTCTCCCTCTGCTCCTTCCCCCACTTGCACTCGCTCTCTCAAATAAATAAATAAAAATCTTCAAAATAAAGTACCACCAACTGGTGGCTTAAACAGAAATTTATTGTGTCACAATTCCAGAGGTTAGAGGTCAGAGATTGAGGTGGTGACAGGGTTGGTTCCTTCTAGGGGTTGTGAGGGAAGGATCTAGTCTGTGTCTTTCTCCTTGGCTTATAGGTGGCCATTTTTATGTTCACATTGTATTCTCTGCATATTGTGTCCATATTTCCCCTTTTATAAGGTCACCAGTTATATTGGATTAGGAGCCTACCTTAATGACCTCATTTTAACTTGATTACCTCTGTAAACCTCTTTCCAAATGAGTCACATTCTGGGTTAAGACTTCAATATATGTATTTAGGGGAGAGATGATTTAACACCCAACTAATATTCCTTTTAATTCTGTTTTCCTCTTAGAATACGGAAAAGGTTCTACTCAAAATAAAATTAAAATATCCCAGTCCAACACCAAAAAAAATAATATAAAGTAAAAAGAGGGGGGAAAACCCTATTTCTGTCCAATTCTTATCCTCCAACTTGATTATTTTACTTTTCTTTTTCATGTGAGTAACTACATATAGAACTATCTCATTCTTTTTACAGGCTAACAGCATTCCATTTAATGGTTATACTGTGGTTTAATTAACCATTTCTGTACTGATGAACATTTTTGTTGTTCACAACCTTTGACTATTACGAACTGTACAGAACTAATTCTTGTATACATCTCATCACACATTTGGATTTTTTTTTTTTTTTGTATGATAAATCTTTCAAATTGCATGTGCTGGGGTGCCTGTGTGGTTCAATCGGTTAAGCGTTTGACTCTTGATTTTGACTCAGGTTATGATCTTGGGGACATGAGATCGAGCCCTGCACTGCGCTCCATGCTGGGTGTTGAGGCTGCTTGAGATTCTCTCCCTTTGCCCCTCCCCCCTCTAAAAAAATGAAAATAAAAAATAAAATTTTTAAAAATTGCATGTGCTAAATCAAAGGGAATGAACATTTAAAATTTTGGAAGATATTGCTAAATTAATCTACCAGCTTATACTACCACCAGGAGGATATGAGAGAAAGTTTCTCTTTTCTCTATACCCTCACCACCATTGGATAATATCAGTTTTTTAAAAAATCTTTGTACAATAGAAAAAGAGTATCTCGTTCTTTTAATTTTTATTTTGTCACAAGTGATACATAGTGCATCTTTAGTCATTTTATTTATTTTTCTGTAGATTTAGCTGTGTGAGTTCTTGCTTATCTTCTTTAGAGGTATTTGTATTTTTCTTATTAGTTCACTGAAGCTTCCTGTATGTTAGGGATCTTAGCCCTTTGATCATTATATATAACACAGATATTTTATGTAGTCTATTTTATTCTTTTTGATGTTACTGTAAATGGAATGTTTTGTAATTTCCTTTTCAGATTGTTCATTTTTAGTGTATAGAAATGCAACTGATATTTGTGTGTTGACTTTGTATCCTGCAACTTCACTGAATTCATTTATAAGTCTTAGTAGTTTTTTTATGTGGAATATTTAGGGTTTTCTTTATATAAGTTCATATCATCCTCAAACAGAGATAATTTTACTTCTTTCCAATTTGGATGCCTTTTACTACTTTTTCTTGCCTAATTACTTTGGCTGGAAATTCCAATACCAATGTTGAGTAGAGGAGGTGAAAGCAGGCATCCTTGCCTCATTTATGAACTTAGAGGAAAAGCTTTTAGTTTTTCACCATTGAGTATGGTAATTGCTATGGATATTTTGTATATATAGCTTTTATAATGTTCTGGTAGTTCCCTTCTGTTTCTAGTTTTTTGGCTGTTTTTATTATGAAAGGGTGTTGCATTTGTCAAATGCTTTTTCTGCTTTGAGATGATTATGTGGGTTTTTTTCTTTCATTCTGTTAATGTATATTATATTAATTGAGTTCTGTATGTTGAATAACCCCAGATTCATTCTTTTTTCTCTACACTTGTAGCCATGCAGGTGTGATCATATCTTTCTTTTTGATTAAAATATTTAAGTGATTTCCCATTGCTCTGTTAAAAAAAAACACAAAATTATTAATACAACCTATAGAACCTTTGCCTGGTTTGCCATCTTTTTTTAATTGAAGTATAGTTTATATACAGTGTTATATTTCCATTTGTACAACATAATGATTGAACAATTCTATATATTACACTTAATGACTGTATCCCCTACGCTCTACTTTTCATCTCTGTGACTTATTTTATAACTAGAAGTTTGTACCTCTTAATCCCCTTTATCTATTTCACCCATCCCCCCACTCACCTCCCCTCTGGCAACCACCAGTTCTCTGTATTTGAGTCTATTTTTTTGTTTTTCTCTTTGTTTCTTTGTTCATTTGTTTTGTTTTTTAGGTTCCACAGATGAGTGAAATTGTATGATATTTGTCTTGTCTGGCCTCATCTTATTCTATGTCTTCCTTAACCCAAGGGCCTTTAGCCACATTAACTATTTTTAGTTCTTTAATGGAGCCATGTTTTCTTCCCCTAATGGGACCTGTGCACTCACTGTTTCCTCTGCTTATTATTGTCTCTCTCCTTGTTACCATTTTATCCATGAAAACTTTTACCTCAGATTTTCTCTCTCTCATTTCCTAAATAAAACCTTCTTTGACCCTGCCAGTTGAGGTAAGGCCTAGATTACATCTTATTTTATCATGTACTTCTTTTGAAGCAAGTAATTTTATATTCAATTGTGTGATTATTTAATTTCAGATTCTAACCTCTGTAGACTATGAATTTCATGAAAGCAAAGGTCGTATCTATTTTGTTCACTGCTACATCTAGTAGGGTAGCCTGCTGCCCAGCACATAGTTGGGGCTCAAATATTTGGAGCATAAATGAGTGAGTGATGGCTTCTTGGTTTTATGTCTTGATTAGAAAGGTTATTGAAAGATTTCAAGATTTACATGATTAGATTCACTGTTTAGAAAGTTCTGTCGTTTATTTTTTGTGTGAAAGATAAATTAGAAAGACATATCTGAAGATTAGGAGGACAGATAATTGATTATGATTATCTTCTTGGCCTCAGATAATAGAAGCCTAAATAAAGGCAGCAGCATTAATGATGGAGAGGGAGAGATGGTATTTTGGGAGAACCATTTAAGAGGGAGAACCAACAGGACTTAGCAACTGACTAGATGTAGTCATGATGTGGGAGAAAGAAAAGTCAAGTCTCAAATTAAAATGAAATGCCATATATGAGTTAGGATGAGGCAGTATTACATAGTGGTTAAGAACAGAGCCTTTGGGGGTGCCTGGGTGGCACAGCGGTTAAGCGTCTGCCTTCAGCTCAGGGCGTGATCCCGGCGTTATGGTATCGAGCCCCACATCAGGCTCCTCCACTATGAGCCTGCTTCTTCCTCTCCCACTCCCCCTGCTTGTGTTCCCTCTCTCACTGGTTGTCTCTATCTCTGTCAAATAAATAAAATCTTTAAAAAAAAAAAAAAGAGCAGAGCCTTTGGAGAGTTATTACGTAACCTAGCTGTATAGCTAAATGATTTTACTTAACATTTGTTTATTTAACTCTGTTAATTGTAAATGAGTGCCTTCATCAAGGTTAAATGAGATAGTATATGTAAAAAGCTTGTATTCATAGTTTGCTGTGAGCTTGGACAAGCCATTTAACCATCCAAACTCAGTTTCTTCTGAGAGAAAAAAGGATAATCTATTTCCTGTTCCCCCTGCGTTACAGGAAGTTACTTTGAGAATATAAAGCCTCTGAAGACTGTAAATTGCTAATTGTGGTAGCTGGATAGATTAATTATACCTAGTAGGAAAGGAGATGATCTCTCTTTGTCTTTATATGACCTCATCGTCTTTGTCAGATAGATACTTCTTGACCATAAAGATTGCATTAGTAGAATTTACCATACTGGCAACAGCCTTCTGCCTGAATAGGGCTGTCTGTGGTAAGTGACTAAATGACTTCTCAAGAAAATAAATCTTAACACGGAGCTAAGGAGGTTCTTATTGCCTGATGTGGAAGGGAGAAGAAAGTAAGATTATCAGGAACCAACCCTGGAAAAGTGGAAATAAGGTGCTGGAAATTGGCCTGGTGAATTTTTGGTTGCCTGTTCTGATTTTCTATAGCTGGGCCTGTGCTTATTTTTAGGATTGAGTTGTATACTTTGATCTTTCCTGGCTTTCATAATAAACCACTGAAAATGATTATTATGATTATTATTCCACACATAAGATGAGTAAAAACCAGAAGTTAAAACCTGGAATTCTCAATGCTTGCTTATTTCACCTTACTATATTGCCTTTCCAAACAGATGTAACTATCTTTAAATGCCCATGTTATGTGATATCATGTATAGGAATTTCGCCTAAAGGCAGCTCTTTTTTTCCCCCCTGCTGTGTATTTGTTATGTGATCTTGGCTAAGATTTTTATTTTCAGCCAACACTTTGACTTTCCTTATTGCTGACAGACTTGTCATCTCACTCTTGCTTCTGAATTGGGTCTTGTGCCCAGCTTCCTCAGTTGCATTTTCCTTTGAAATTTTCAGTGTTGTAGTAATATGGTTTCCTGTCAGTCAGTGTTGGTCAGTATTGGTTTGCTCCCTTTGTACTGTGATTCTAAATAAATTTAGTATGTTCTTTTTCCAACAGGTTTTCTGTGCTTCCTGCTGTAGCCTGAAATGTAAACTGTTATACATGGATAGAAAGGAAGCTAGAGTATGTGTAATCTGCCATTCAGTGCTAATGAATGGTAAGTATTAAAACAGTTTGAATTCACAGTTACGGAGACAAAGCAAGAGAATTCCTATGAAAAGGCAACTGTTTTTTCCTGCCTTTCTCTATAAGTTGCTCACCTTCTCAAAAAGGTACAACTTTAACTAAAAATACTGAGCTAAATTTCCATGTTTTGAAAATATTGTAGAATTTCAAAATTCCTGTGCCTAACTTAATAAATGAATGCTAACATCAGGTAAGTTTTGCAGGAAGAATGGAGGTTCACATGGAAATCTGGTGTTGTGTGGCTTTATCCTGTGAAATGACTGAAGTAGGATGGGGGTGGGAGGCTATTGACTACTCAGGTGATGAAATATTAAAATTGGGCTGAGGTTTTCCTTTTAAGGGAAGCTATCTCTAGGGAATACCTTAATAACTTAAAATATATTCCTATTAACACCTTGTTTCATTTATCTTGTTAAAAATAAATATTTTAGCATCTAAGATCTAATAGAGGAGTGCATTTTCCTATCCATTATCTCTTTAGTACTACTTAGATTTGTTATAAGGATATTTGTTTTTAATTTAGTTATGTGGTAAGAGAATATGGTCAGGAGAAGGTAAATATATCTTATCCAGTATTCATCTTTTTTGGGACTGGAAATGAATCCAAGGGAATTTTAGTTAAAAATTTTAAAACAGGAATTTATTAAAGAGATACAACAAAATTGTCCAGGCTGTAGTATTTTCTCTTTGAGTACATCTTTGCACAGATGCCAGAAGAATTACTAATAAAATGTTCAACTTGGACACCACTGCTGCCTGTGCCAGGGTCGTGTGCATCCTGGAGGCCGGAACCTATCTGCTTAAGACCCCTCCTGCTCTGTCTGTCTGCGTTGCTCATAGTGATGTTTTCCTGTTGCTGGCTTACTAACCTACTGCATGTCAGTTAAACTGGTCTGTTCTGATCTCCTGTGATCCACCCAATTTCCTCCCATTTCTGAATTCTTACAATTTTGATCAAATATTAATTCATTCTCTCTACTCTTAAGGATCAATTTTTAGATGGTAGTTATTTCGCTCATTTGCTCAACTGATGATTTTTTATTCTGCTTTCATTTTCGGACATATATCCACAGAAAAGAGCATGATACTTAATTACAGTACCCTGTACCTCTTTTATTTGATGAGGTCTTTCAAGTTGATAGCTTCCTTTTTTTTTTTTTTTTTAACTTGGCATAGCTAAAGATGAAGGAAATGGCAGAGGATTCATATGGAATACTTATTTTTATTAAGCCAAGGATTCCCCTTGCCAGGGAATCCTGAAGTAATCTACTTTTTCTGGTTTTTCCAGTGTTTTTCCTCTCGCATGGCTTAGCGAAGTCTTTCTCTGAATATTTAATTTGATGTTTTTCAGTGTTCCCTATCCCTTTTTCCGTTTCACCTTTTCTCTTCCTCCCCTCTTTCTGCCAATGCTTTCAAAGGAACATAGCTATTGTTTTTAGACTTGTCCTGAAGTTTGGAGGCAATAAATGTTCATAATCTTATGGATCATTCTTTGATGTTGAATGAGAGTTTTTAAAAGATGCTTTAAAAAATTGGGTGGTTTCCATTCCTGGGCATGTGGTGTTACCTGAACCTAGAAGATAAAATTTGATATCTTTCATTTCTGTAGCCTCTTTCATCCTGTTTACTTTAAAAACAAGTTGATATGTCAGTATTTAGTTAGTAAAATTATAGAGTATATAGGATCTTAACACATTTGTGATCGTTCAAATTGGTTGATGGCACTTATATGACATTGGCACATTTTCATGTTCAAATGGGTCCTGTGCTTTTGAGACACACCAAAGATGTGAAATGGTTGTTTTTGCTGGATACTTTTACGTGAGGTAATGATTACACAAAAGCAGAATTCACAGAAATGTTGAGATGTGTTTTCTAGCGCTTTAGGCTTCAGAATTTTTCAAGTGAGATTTTACCTCAACTAAGAAGAGCCTAGAAGTCTATAAATGAAACAAAAAATATCATATCATGGAGCTATGCTATTTTAGTCCCCAATTTTGATTTTCAGTAGAACTTTATTAAATGCATTGAATATTAAACCTGCCCCCCCCATTTCTAAATGCTACCCCAGTTGCAAATCCTTAGTAAGTTTGATGTTTCACTCCCTCTTAAGGGAATGTATGGTCTCTTTTAAAGGAGCTGGGAGCCTAGTCATTAACCTCAGACTGGTCTGCTATCAGTCTGTATCAGAATTATCACCTAATTCTTATTTGTTGCTTCCAAATAGTTACCTAACTAAATGGTCTCCTTTATTGAATAAAATCACTTATATCCTTAATACTTCACTAGCTGGAAGAGAGACATACTATGAGTGTTAATGAGGAAGAGCTACATTATTTATCCAATATTGTGGAGGTCTTGATGTCCATATTTTACAATCCATTCACATTGATTATCTGTATTTGCTTTAGCTCAAGCCTGGGAGAACATGATGAGTGCCTCAAGCCAGAGCCCTAACCCTAACAATCCTGCTGAATACTGTTCTACTATCCCTCCCTTGCAGCAAGCTCAGGCCTCAGGAGCCCTGAGCTCTCCACCTCCCACTGTGATGGTACCTGTGGGAGTTTTAAAGCACCCTGGAGCAGAAGGTAGGGGATCATGTGCTCTTCTCTCTCTTTTTCCTCTGAAAGGTGCTGATGTGATTTTACAGCACAAGTCTTTAAAGCACTGTAGATAAGTCCCTTTGGGTGGTTATTAAAGTGGAAGGAACAAGGTGAGAAATGTGTCAAGACTATTTCTGGGCAAGTAAAGAATAATACTGCGTTGCCTGATATTTTGGAGGCACCTCTTAAAATACGCTAATACCCTCTCCAACTTAAGAATGGAGTGGTACCCTGCTTATACTTGAAAAAAGATACGGAATTTGAGTTTGGTCTGTAAAATTCTAGCCTCACACCTACCTTAATGTTCTTTGTAGGAGTTATGAAAATGAAGAGTTCTTTCTTTGGATCAGCCGATTCTAGTATCGCTTTTTGAAAACACATTGCCATTTTCTCTTTTCATTTTTAATCTATCCATATAGAAATATGAAAATATTGTTAGGTACTTAGACCTTTATAAAATCCAGAACTTTAATTCTGATTGTATCAGATAATAGGTAGGAAATTATAGGCTCAGCTTATTTTAGTTTATTATATCTTTAGGATTATGATATTGTCAGATGAAAGGCACTTTGTAAATTCAGGAGATTATCAGTAGTAAAAATAACAGTTATGTATTTCCTTAAAACTTCTTGTCAAGAAGTTTCCCTTGATAATTAAAATCAATCTTCTTTCATTAATTTTATGTCTTTTTGTCTAGTAATATTCCCTTCCCCTTGCTAAATAGCCCTCCTCCCCTTTTGAAGATCAAAGACTTCTATTGATACTGTCATATTCTTCCCCATTTTCCCCTCTTTTCAGATCATCCCTTAGTCATACTCCTTGTATTTTTATGAGTTCAGGCTTTCTTTCTTAAAATCTTTTTTCTCTTTACTTCATTTGTCGTTTTTGTTGTTCTTCCCTAGTCTTTCTTTGTTTTGGCTGTTTGGAATCCAGAACTGGATTTAAAGAGATCATTTCATCAGACTTAGTTTTCCAGCTTTCCCCGTATTGCAAACTACTTTTGCACTGCTGCCAGATCAGTCTTTTTTTCATCTTCAGTTACACTTCAGCCAAAGATCTGGTCCGTTTGCTTCCCAGTTCTCTTATATATCTGTGCTAACTCTTCCTTTATTAGTAAATAATTCTTCAGAATTCTTCAGGGCATCTTTTGCCCTTTAAAAATACCATATCACTTTCCCAGATATTTAATTCCTGTGGAAACCTCATATTTTTAGGAGATGTGTATATCTATTGCTAGATATTTTTTCCTGCTATTAATTTATTTTCTAGGCACTTAAAGCACCTTTCTTAGTTTCTTTGTCAGTGATATGGAACAGAGTATGTGACATAATCATACGTGTATGTAATATTTTAAAGCAAAGTATTTTAAATCTTTAAGTTACAGAAGTAAAGAATATATTTAAATTCGTATTTTATTAATTTATAACCACTTTCATACACAATTACAGTTCTTGTATTTATAAGATGCTAAGTAGTGATTTCTTTGTACTTCTGGAATTGGTGACCTTCTCTTCTTTATGTTAGAAACCCTACCAATATCACATTGATGCCTGTTTTATTTTTCTGGCTCCTCAAGTGGCTCAGCCCAGAGAGCAGAGGCGAGTTTGGTTTGCTGATGGGATCTTGCCTAATGGAGAAGTTGCTGATGCAGCCAAATTAACAGTGAATGGAACTTCCTCTGCAGGAACCCTGGCTGTGTCACATGACCCAGTTAAGCCAGTAACTACCAGTCCTCTACCAGCAGAGGTAAGAAAACAAAAATAGCAACTGAAAGAGAGTACTTAGTTTACTCAGCCTTGTGCTGCTTCTGCCTTGCCATTTTCTAAATTGAGTGACCTTTTTGTGGAACCCTATAAGTTTCACATACAGTTCAGTGCATGTGTGTTTGTGTCTAGTGGCAAAATCAGTTCTTCTTTGCTCTGTACTTGGAGGTTTTTTTCAGGAGAAAGATCCTTATGAAGGTTGTTTTCAGTGAGCTCAGGCTACTGCTGTTGTTAGAGGTCATGCAGAGGAAATCCTGCCCACTTTGTACATTGGTTTTCAAACTGTCCCCCAGGTTCTGTGATGGCCTCTTGGGAGTGCCATGCTAAGGAAGGGCAGGCCATATAAAAGTGGCTGAGGAGTCCCTCTATTACTTTTTCTTCAACCGAGCATTTCTACTTTGTTCTGTTCTTTTTTTCCTCCCTCCCTCCCTCCCTTCCTTCCTTCCTTCCTTCCGTCCTTCCGTCCTTCCGTCCTTCCGTCCTATAGCAAGAGAGAGCACGGGCAGGGGGAGCTGAGCTGGGAATCTGATGTGGGGCCCCATTCCAGGACCCTGGGATTATGACCTGAGCTGAAGGCAGAAGCTTAACTGACTGAGCCACCCAGCTGCCCCTACCTTTTGGTATCTATGCAAAATTTTTATTTATTTATTTTCTTTACAGATTTTATTTATTTATTCAACAGAGAGAGAGACAGCCAGCGAGAGAGGGAACACAAGCAGGGGGAGTGGGAGAGGAAGAAGCAGGCTCACAGCGGAGGAGCCTGATGTGGGGCTCGATCCCATAACGCCGGGATCACGCCCTGAGCCGAAGGCAGACGCTTAACCACTGTGCCACCCAGGCGCCCCTATGCAAAATTTTTAAAGATTTTATTTTTAAGTAATCTCTACACCCAACATGGGGCTCAAACTTACAACCCTGAGATCAAGAGTTGCACACTCTACCAACTGAGCCAGCCAGGTGCCCCTGATAGGTTTTTAGAATATAAATTTTGTTTGAATGCAAGAGGAAGTTCTAGTGAATGAATGTTACAAGGAAACAAAGTTCAGCTCAGTTTGCAAAACCAAACCAAGTTAGTTATTTTACTTCTGTGTCTTAACATTGTTCAACACTCTTAATACTTACCTGGTAAAATGTGGGAAAACAAATTCTTTAGGCCAGACTAGAATATATTTTTTCATCTTTAGGGCCCAGTAGAGTACATGGCACTTAATAGGTGCTCACTGAATGAAATAAATTCCTTTTCACAGATGATATATAAGTAGAGGCCACATGACCCCTTTCTGTGATACTAAAAGATGGATTTATGCATCATTAAATAGTAAGTTAGAATAGATTATTTCCCATACTAGGCTTTCAAATCAGGTAATAATGATTTGTCAATAAAACTTTCTAAATCTCCGGAGTGTCTGGGTGGCTCAGTTGGTTGGGCGACTGCCTTCGGTTCAGGTCAGGATCCTGGAGTTGCCAGGTTGAGTCCTGCATGGGGCTTCCTGCTCAGCAGGGAGTCTGCTTCTCCCTCTGACCCTCCCCCATCTCGTGCTCTCTCACTCTCTCTCTCATCCTCTCTCTCTCAAAAAAATAAATAAAATCCTTAAAAAAATTTTATTTCCAAATCTCCTCTTACGTGATGATGTATTGAGAACACTGCAAAATTTTTAGCAAAAACCCACTAAAAACTGATAGAGTTCTAAATTATAATATAGACAAAAATACAGTAAGACATGGACATTTTTTAAAAGATAGTTTTAATCTTTATTCAAGTGTAAAATCTAGATAGCAAAGTGCTTAAGGAACATTAATCTTTAGGAAGCAACTTGATGAATTTATAGACATACCCATGCAGCCACCACTGGGTTTCAACCAATATAAAAATACAGACCATTTCCATCACTCTAGAAGGTTCCCTCATGCCCTTTTTCTGTCAATACCTGCCTGTTTTTCCCCTAAGGTAACCATTATTTTGATTTGTATCACCATGGGTTAGTTTTGACTGTTTTTAAAGTTTTTCTTTTTTTAAGATTTTATTTATTTGACAGCACAAGCAGGGGGAGTGGCAGGCAGAGGGAGAGGGAGAAGCAGGCCTCCCCACTGAGAAGAGAGACCAACGTGGGGCTCAATCCCAGGACCCTGGGATCATGACCTGAGCCAAAGGAAGACATTTAACTGACTGAGCCACCCAGGCGCCTCTGTTCTTTAGTTCCATGTAAATGGAAACATATAGTATATAATGTTTTATGTCTAGCTTCTTACACTAATGATTATGAGATTCATCTATGTTGTGTGCATCTAAAGTTGGTATTTTTTTATTGCCGGGTAGTGTTACATTGTATGGATATATGACAGTTTATCTGTATTCTTGTTATGGACATTTGGATGGTTTCCAGTCTTTGGCTCTTATGAATAAAGCTGCTATAAACATTTTTAAACACAAATGTGTTAAAAACAGTTTTTAAACACTTTCAACATTTTTTAAAGCTTTTTTTTTTTTTGCTTAGTTGTTTAGAATATAGTGAGGAGAGCATTATTTTAATAGATCTTTCAGGATATTCTATTAAATTGTTAATTAAGTGGATTTAGCTCTACCCCAAATGTGTGTTTCAATGTTTTACTTTATTAAATAGTGTAGTTAATATGATCTTCATATTAATGCAAAGAAAAATAAACTTGAAGTTTTATTTCATTGCATAATAAACGAAAACAATGACTTTAATCTCTATTTTTTTTAAAGTTTTATTTATTTGACAGAGAAAGAGGGAGGGAGAGGACAAGCAGGGGGAGGGGCAGAAGAAGAAAGAGAGAAATCCTCCAGTAGACTCCCTCCTGAGCATGGAGCCCAACATGGGGTCTGGACCCAGGACCCTGAGATCACAACTTGAGCTGAAATCAAGAGTCAGACCCTTAACTGACTGAGCCACCCAGGCACTCCTGTAATCTCTGTATTTTATCAGTTAATTTTTTCCCTTTTTTTATTGTGGTAAAATATACATAACGTAAAATCTGCCATTTTAATCATTTTTAAATGTGCAAGCCAGTAGTAGTAAGTCCATTTACATTGCTGTACAACCATCACCACTATTCTCAAAGTTACCTTTATTTTACTTTTATTATTTATTTATTTTTTAGAGAGAAAGCCAGGGTGGGGGTGGGAAGGAGGGAGGGGGAGAGAGAGAATCTTAAGCAGGCTCCATGTGCAGCAGGGAGCCCAACAAGGAACTCGCTATCACGACCGAGATCATGACCTGAGCCAAAATCAAGAGTCAAGGGACACTTAACCAACTGAATCACTCAGGCATCTGTCAAAGTTATTTTTAAAAAGCAGTGTAAAAGAGACTTTAAGTGGACCCAAACGCATTAAAGTTTCAGAAATTGACATAACATTGAAACTTTCTGTTGCCACTGCAGTTTTTAAAAATATTTTCTTTTATGGCAGAGGAAACATGGGTAGAGAAAGCTTTAACCCAGGCTACAAGGCCTCTTCCCTCATTATTATGATTTGGTGATGCCAAAAGAGAAACTCTACAGTTGGAAATATTTTCATAGTATAAACCCAGGCCTTTGGGAAACCACAGGTTAATGAGAAACTTATGGTATTTTTCTAAAAGTATGATTTCCAAATTTTCACTTAAATTCACGTTTATATTCTCAGTAGTATTCTGCTACAGTCTTGACCTCTTTATAAAACTCACTTTGCTGATTTACTTTTCCTAGATGGATATTTCTCTGTTCTCTGGGAGTATAACTCAGGTTGGAAGTCCTGTTGGCAGTGCCATGAACCTAATTCCTGAAGATGGCCTTCCTCCCATTCTCATCTCCACCGGTGTGAAAGGAGGTATGTGGACTTACGGGTTTAAACAGGGATAGTAATGGTGGGATGCCAGATATTGCCTTCTGATTAAGGGAAAGAGAGAGAATTCGAGTGATAACCACCTTTTCCTTCTTCAACAGAGAAAACAATTACTCGGTGCCATGACAATAATGGTTGCTGTTACTGATGGTTTCAGAGGAGATATTTATGTATTTAGATTATAAGGTCATTTCATTTGTTGGAAGGATATATTTTTAATTATGGTATAAATGTAGTTCATTGGCATTTTTTTTCTTTATATTTCAAAGCACATAATACTCTGAAGAGTTGCTTATGGTTCTAGGGTTTGGCCCACCTGACTGAACAGTCAGGACATTAATCTAACTTTGTTTTGCTGTGTATTATACATTCAGAAATGTACGTACAATAAATGGAGAGCCTGAATGTAAATAACAAGTTTATTGTTAAAAAAATATATTTTTAGTGAGTTCTGGTAAGAAGTAGAATTACTATCCAATCAAAAGAATGCTTACCTTTATGTGAAAGTTTGTTGTTGACAGATACAGATCAGCATCTAATTAGTACATTTTTAGGAGATGGTTTATCAGTTATCTTTCCACAGTTTTGTCTTAGTCTTTTACCTGGTGTCCTTGCCTTCAGTCTTTCTCTCCTTTATTTTATCCTTCATGTTGTTGCCAGTTATCTTTTTCACCATAGATATTATCATGTATTGCTCTGGCTTAGAAACATTTAGTGGATTCCCAATGCCTTCAGTATAAATTAGTTATTTTAGCATACAATGTTATATGTATTTTTATTATTATATATATAACTTTATCTTATAACTTTATCTCAACTTATCTTTTAACTTTATCTCAACTTATCTTTATCTCAACTTTATCTTATAAAGATATAACTTATAACTTATATCTTATATAACTTTATCTCAACTTATCTTTTAACTGTATTTCTGGCCAATACTCCAGTACTTTATGCACACTACAGATCATTTACTGTTTTCTGAATATTCACTTTCCAGACTTCCATGTTTTTTCTTTTGCTGCGGAATAGCCGGGAGAGAATGGACTGCAAAACTGGACAAACCGGGGTTTTAATGCCAGTACCCTTATTTTCTAGCTGTGACCCAGTGGGCAGGTCATTTATCCTCCCTGAATCTTTCCTAATCTTAGGTTATTGCACCTACTTGAAAGTCATTGTAAATATTAAATCAGATTTCATACCTGAAAGTAAATAGCAAGAACAGTGTCTGGTGCAAAGTAGACATGTAATTAATACTTTCCTTATCTTCCTTTCCTCTGCCTAGAATATCCTTGTATACTGTAGACTCCTTGAAGAACTCCTCAACCTTTCAAAATCCAGATTAATGAAAAGCTCTTCTTTGAATCCTTACCAGTGCTGCTCTGTAGTAGTGTTTTACATCATCTCTGTTTGAATAGAAATTCATTTTTTTTCTTTTAAGATTTTATTTATTGATTTTAGAGAGAGAAAGAGAGCACATGTGCATGCATTAGCAGGGGGAGGAGGAAAGGGGGAGGGAGAGGGAGGAGAAAGAGTCTTGAGTAGACTCCACGCTGAGTGCGGAGCCCAACATGGAGCTCAATCTCATATCATGACCTGAGCCAAAATCAGGAGTTGGATGCTTAACTGACTGAGCCACCCAGGTGCCCCGGAATAGAAATTCTTATAGACCTTTACTATATTAACACTTTTCTTACTTGTATTTGGATATTTTATAGATCTGATTCTTTCACTAAAACCATGCATTTCTCCAGTCTTAATTCATGCTTATGTCTTCTCCTACCATGGTGCTGGGCCTATAGTGAGCTCAGCAATGTTGGCTGAAAATATCTGACTATAAAATCCAGCCATGTCCCAGATAGTTCAACTATGAGCGTTCATGTAAGTTAAGCATTCTTTTGATTATGTAATCTTTGCTACTTTACTAGGACTCCCTAAAACTATTCTTTCATTAGTAACTTAGGTTCAAATTTCGGTTATTTTAATGAGTCTTAGATTTAACTTATAAGAAGTTAAATTGGCCTACTCTGTTATTTAAATAAGATTCCATTTTCATTAAATCTAATTATCAAAATGCTCCTACTAAGAAACAACTGTTTATACTTACTTAACCATATTACTATCTCTTCACCAGAATTTTGCAGTTTTTGTATTCCAGTGGAATAATTTCATACAAATATTTTCTTCTTTTTAAAAGTCACTTAATATTTTTCTTTTCAATAAATATTTTCATTGGTAGAGTAGACATTTCCCCTTACATCCAAAAAATAGTTTTTTGCTTCCTGTTGGTTATTATCCATGATTTTGTCTTCAAGCTGGGAAGACTACCGTCATTCAAAATGGCATGACTGAATATCACATACTGTGCTTTTAGGGATTAAATGGGAAAGGTTCTGTGCAGGGTCTCAAGTATTAACTTGTCCATGTTTGGAATCTGTTATGTTGATTTACTGGTGATTTTGGTGATTGATGTATGTGCTGAACTCTTGATTTAGAGGAAGTGTTTCATGAAACCAGTCACTTATGATAGTTTTAGTTTATTTTTTGGGTACATTTTTTTTAAATTTAGTTTTTTAATGGTAAAAAAAAACTCAACAGTGCAAAAGAATATAGAGTAAAAAGCAGGATTCTCCTCTACCTCAACCCCTCAACATCTTTTCATCCAGAGGTAAGTAGTGTATTATCACTTTCTTGTACATCATAGATTATTTTAAATGTTGGTCTTAGAACATGTAATATGTGAAATTCTTGTTATAGTTGGAGAATTTTTGTTAAAGGGCTATCTTTATTTTTCTTTTTCAAGTTTTTATTTAAATTCTAGTTAGTTAACATATGGTAAGATTGGTTTCAGGTGTAGAATTTAGTGATTCATCACTTATATACAACACCTAGTGCTTATCACAAGTGCCTTCCTTAATACCCATCACCTATTTAGCCCATCTCCCTCCCTATCAACCCTAAGTTTGTTCTCTACATAAAGTTAAGAGTCTCTTATGGTTTGCTTCCCTCTCTCTTTTTTTTTTCCTTCCCCTATGTTCATCTGTTTTGTTTCTTAAATGCCACATGAGTGAAATCATATGGTATTTGTCTTTCTCTGACTGACTTATTTCACTTAGCATAATATACTCTAGCTCTATCCACATCATTGCAAATGGCAAGATTTCTTTCTTTTTGATGGCTAATATTCCATTGTGTGTGTGTGTGTGTGTGTGTGTGTGTGTGTGTGTGTGTATAAAATACGTCGTCTTTATCCATTCATCAGTGGATGGACTTTGAGCTCTTTCCATAGTTTGGCTATTGTTGATAATGCTTCTATAAACAGCGGGGTGCATGTGCTAAAGGGGTCTTTAGATTATGGGATAAGTCAGTTTGTGGAGAAGTCTATATATAGGATAACCATGTTCTCCTCCAAACTGGACTGGGTCACTTTTGAGAATGAAAGGGGAACTATTAGCATTACATTGGCACAGCAGGTATAAACGTATGTTCACCCTATCTGTAAATCAGGTGCTTAATTAACTCTTTCTTGTGAATAATTAGCCTGTTCTTCCATCTGATTACTTTCTTGATTTATTCCTTCAACTAATCTTGTATGTTGTTTTCTTCCCTTACAGACTATGCTGTGGAAGAGAAACCATCACAGATTTCAGTAATGCAGCAATTAGAGGATGGTGGTCCTGACCCACTTGTATTTGTTTTAAATGCAAATTTGTTGTCAATGGTTAAAATTGTAAATTGTAAGTTAGAAATTTGTTTTTTAAAATTAAAATGAGATACTTTACTGACCCATAGATAATAAGTAAAGCTTTCAAGTTCATTACACAGAAGTATTTTTATATGGATGGAGCCACATCTTACTGAAAACTGGGTACCGGAGAAATTGGTTTGTATAAAATAACATATCCCAGAGGACAACTGTGGAACTAACTGAAACTCTTGAGATGAGATAGATGAATTCCCCACAGAGGAAAGCCAAACAGAACTTCTTGAGATGGATGTGCTAAATCACAACTCAACACCAGAATAGTTGGAGGTGGATAAATTATCCAGGAGGGTCAAATTATTTACATGCTAGAGTTATTTATTTATTTATTTTTAAAAGATTTTATTTATTTATTTGACAGAGAGAGACAGCCAGCGAGAGAGGGAACACAAGCAGGAGGAGTGGGAGAGGAAGAAGCAGGCTCCTAGCGGAGAAGCCTGATGTGAGGCTCGATCCCAGAATGCTGGGATCACACCCTGAGCCGAAGGCAGACACTTAACGACTGCGCCACCCAGGCGCCCCTACATGCTAGGTTTAAATCGCAGAAACCTTAATCATGTACAAACCTTTATTTGAAAGAAGTGTTAGTTAGCTAACGCATAGTAAAACTTCAGTACATCATAAGTTAAGATTCAGAAGAAACTTCTTCATTCTTGGGACTAGCTTCTGAGCATCAGAATGAGTAAGAGGACAGTAAATTAGAATCTTAATTCCAGGATGGTATTGGAAAATAGGGAATGCATTTATCCTGGATGAATGTCAATAGGCAGTTTTGCAGAAAAGCACTCAGGAACTGTCTTCTAATTCCCACTGGGTACTTACTTTAAGTTGGCCTTGGAGACCAGAAACACCTATATGCCACTTCCTTTGAGGTTCGGTATTAAAGAGTGCAGGTTCTAGTTTACTTGTTAATTGTACCCTTGTATATTTGGCCAGTGACTAATGGGTTGCCCCCTTTCCTTCTAGGATTAGGTTTTAAAATAATTCGTGAAATTTCAATTTACCATATCTAGTTTATAAGTGACACTTAGAAAATAGCTAACCCAGAATTTCTGAAGTGTACACCATCTTAATATAGTTGTATCAGGTGCTTCCTGGTTAGGTATATAACGTAACAATTCCCAAAGTGAAAGAAAGGGAACTTTTATTAGTTTTGATTTACATTGTGATATCTATAATTATATTTGAATATTATTTCAGTTCCTTTGGGGATCCTATTGTGTATGGAGTACAAATGATTAAAGTAAGATTGAACGTAATTTTTAATTACATATGGTTTGTGCTGTTGGGACGCTACAATGCCTTAAGGTGGAGAAGTGGAAGTAAATAGTCCAGAAAAGCCATTCTTTCACCACTTTTTACAGGATGAAACCAAGTAAAATCATGTTGCTGTTTATCTAGCATTTTATCCCAAAAAGGACTATAATTTTAAAAAACTAAAATCTTGGGGCACCTGGCAGGCTCAGACAGTAGAGCACGCAACTCTTTATCGATCTCAGGATTGTAAAGTTCAAGCCACGCGTTGGGTGTAGAGATTACTGAAAAATAATATCTTTAAAAAAATTAAATAAAAAGCTAGAATCTTTCAGTCACAAATTAAATTTAGAAACTGTATACAAAAGTATATTTTCTTTAGGCCACAACCTGAATCCAAAGCTGTAATATTGGCTTTTATTGTTGTTGTTTCTAGTTCTACATAAGTAATTTTTTCCCTTGGTAAAGTGAATTAATTAGTGTATTTTTTTATTTATTTTGTGAATTTTTAAAAAATATAGGTGGGGGAATATATTCTTTAATCATTATAGCTTAGGATACCTAGTTTTATTTATTTTTAATGAGATGTTTTCTTTTAATAATCATATCTTTTAATAATAAGAGTTAAAAGTTTTAAGTGCATTTTCTTTCACTATTACTTTTACTTCCCTTCCCATTGTCTTTCTAAGTATTTGCTTAAAACCAGAGGGGTTCGTATGTTTTATTTTCTACAAAAATTCTTTGGCTCAGTGCATTTATAGTTCACAGTTGAATTGTACAGATTCACTATAACCTATTTTGTTCTTTGCTGTATTATAACAGATTTCTGTGCATTTTTTTTAAAGGTAAGGATTGAGAAGAGTGTCTCTATTTTTATATTTTTATTCCATTCATAGATGTGAACAGGAAGTGCTGGTGCTTCACAACCAAGGGAATGCATGCAGTGGGTCAGTCTGAGATAGTCATTCTTCTACAGTGTCTACCGGATGAAAAGTGTTTGCCGAAGGATATCTTTAATCATTTTGTGCAGCTTTATCGGGATGCTCTGGCAGGTGGGAATGCTTTATGACTTAGTCTGCACCCTTTATAAGACAATAAAAATTTGGGGGGTTGCCTGGGTAGCTCAGTTGGTTAAGCATCCAACTCTTGATTTCAGCTCAGGTCTTGATATCAGTGTCATGAGTTCAAGCCCCATGTTGGGCTCCAAGATGGCGTGTGGAGCCTACTTAAAAAAAAAAAAAATGAGGGGTGCCTGGGTGGCTTAGTTGGTTAAATGTCTGTCTTCTGCTCGTGTTGTAATCCCAGGGTCCTGGAATCAACCCCTCATAGGGCTCCCTGCTCAGCAGGTGCCTGCTTCTCCCTCTGCCCCTCCCTCTGCTTATGCACGCGCTCTCTCTCTCTCTGTCAAATAAATAAATAAAATCTTAAAAAAGGATGATACATTTGTGGACTCAGATGCAAAATAATAGTTATAAATTTGGAAGCCTGGCATTGGACTTTGGTATCAATGGCAAGTTAGAACTTGCCAAGGCTTAAGGAAATACAAATTTTAGTACTTCACGTGGTGTGGTTTTTACTATTTTACAAAGGCTAGAATCAGAGTTGTAAGATAATCCATTGACCATGATGTAAGAATATTTTTCTTTGAGTGGCTTAGGGGTCATGATATTGGTACCTGGTAGAAGGAAGCAGAATCATAACTTACTACTTGTTTCTTCAGTTAACAATATCTATATAATTATAATGTAAGTGTTCTTTATTTAATTTTCAAGTTTTAAAAACCATTGGCATGGGCAACTTTATTATGGTTTCAAGATAAAGTATAAATATTGTTTGCCCTACCAATGTAAAAGTAAATGCCTAGGTACTGGAAAAGACTGAGGATACTAATAAAAAGACATATTATTATAAGTTGAGAGAGAAGAAATATATTTATGTGTATTGTTTGGAATTACAAAGTTAACCTCCTCTGATTTAACAAAGTAGGTAAGAAGTGGTATGGTTGAGCTGAATTCTCATTATCATAACAGGAAGTAAAAAAAAAAACAATATCTGTGGTTGGTAAATAGGGAAAGAGTAGTATAATAACTGTAACAAATGGGGGCGCCTGGGTGGCACAGCGGTTAAGTGTCTGCCTTCGGCTCAGGGCATGATCCCGGCGTTATGGGATCAAGCCCCACATCAGGCTCCTCCACTGTGAGCCTTCTTCTTCCTCTCCCACTCCCCCTGCTTGTGTTCCCTCTCTCGCATCTGTCTCTCTCTCTGTCAAATAAATAAATAAAATCTTTAAAAAAAATAAATAACTGTAACAAATGAATAATAGAAGAGATTATCTCTGAGGAACAAGGCTTGGAAAGGGAAGTGAGGTTGACCAGGGCATTAAAATTATTTTCATGTATTACATGGTAATATTTTATAAATATATTAAAACCATAAATTAGTCATACTTTCTAAATGCAGTAATTCCCCTTGTGAGATTCTGTGCCCAAAAAATTATCTAAAATGTAAAATATACTTTGTACATGAAAGTGTTTATTGCAGTATTACTTAAATTTAACACAAAAATTCAGAGGTAACCAAAATGCCCAGCTATAGGTGAAAGGTTTATGTTATACTGATTAGATATATGCATCTTTTTTAGAACGTTTTTTTTTTTTTTTTTTAAAGATTTTATTTATCTATTTGACAGAGATAGAGACAGCCAGTGAGAGAGGGAACACAAGCAGGAGCAGTGGGAGAGGAAGAAGCAGGCTCACAGCAGAGGAGCCTGATGTGGAGGTCTGTGATTCGTCAGTCTTACACAGCCCTGAGCTGAAGGCAGACGCTCAACCGCTGTGCCACCCAGGCGCCCCTAGAACGTTTTTTAAATTATTTTTTATTATTATTTTTTATTAACAGTGCATTATTTGTTTCAGGGATACAGGTCTGTGATTCGTCAGTCTTACACAATACACAACGCTTTCCACAACACATACCCTCCTCAATGTCTATCACCCAGCCACCTCATCCCTCCCACCCCTTTCCACTCCAGCAACCCTCAGTTTTTCCTGAGATTAAGAGTCTCTTATGGTTTGTCTTTCTCTCTGGTTTCATCTTGTTTCATTTTTTCCTCTTTCCCTATTATCCTCTGCCTTGTTTCTCAAATTCCACATATCAGTGAGATCATATAATAATTGTCTTTCTCTGATTGACTTATTTCACTTAGCATAATACCCTCTAGTTCCATCCACGTCATTGCAAATGGCAAGATTTCATTTTTGATGGCTGAATAATATTCCACCGTGTATGTATGTATATCTATCTATCTATCTATCTATCTACCTACCTACCTACCTACCTCACATCTTCTTTATTCATCTGTCAATGGACCTCTGGGCTCTTTCCATAGTTGGGCTGTTGTGGACATTGCTGCTATAAACATTGGGGTGTAGATGCCCCTTCGGATTACTCCATTTGTATCTTTGGGGTAAATACCCAGTAGTGCAAATGCTGGGTTGTAGGGTAGCTCTATTTTTAACTTTTTGAGGAACATCCGTACTGTTTTCCGGAGTGTCTGCACCAGCTTGCATTCCCACCAACAGTGTAGGAGGGTTCCCCTTTCTCCTCATCCTTGCCAACATCTGTCATTTCTTGTCTGTTAATTTTAGCCATTCTGACTGGTGTGAGGTGGTATCTCATTGTGGTTTCGATTTATATTTCCCTGATGCCGAGTGATGCTGAGCACTTTTTCGTGGGTCTGTTGGCCATTTGGATGTCTTCTTTGCAGAAATATCTATTCATGTCTTCTGCCCATTTCTTGATTAGATTATTGGTTCCTTGGGTGTTGAGTTTGATAAGTTCTTCATAGATTTTAGATACTAGCCCTTTATCTGATATGTCATTTGCAAATACCTTCTCCCATTCTGTCAGTAGTCTTTGGTTTTGTCGGCTGCTTCCTTTGCTGTGCAAAAGCTTTTTATCTTGATGAAGTCCCAGTAGTTCATTTTTGCTTTTGTTTCCCTTGCCTTTGGCAATGTGTCTAGGAAGAAGTTGCCGTGGCTGAGGTCAGAAACGTTGCTGCCTATGTTCTCCTCAAGGATTTTGATGGGTTCCTGTCTCACATTTAGGTCTTTCATCCATTTTGAGTCTTTTTTTGTGGATGGTGTATGGAAGTGGTCCAGTTTCATTCTTCTGCATATGTCTGTCCAATTTTCCCAACACTGTTTGTTGAAGAGACTAGACTGTCTTTTTTCCATTGAATATTCTTTCCTGCTTTGTCGAAGATTAGTTGACCATAGAGTTGGGAGTCCATTTCGAGTTCTCTATTCTGTTCCATTGATCTATGTGTCTGATTTTGTGCCAATACCATAGTGTCTTGGTGATTACAGCTTTGTAATAGAGCTTGAAGTCCTGAATTGTGATGACACCAGCTTTGGTTTTCTTTTTCAACATTCCCCTGGCTATTTGGGGTCTTTTCTGGTTCCATACAAATTTTAGGATTATTTGTTCTAGCTCTGTGAAAGAAGTCGATGGTATTTTGATAGGGATTGCATTGAATGTGTAGATTGCTCTAGGTAGCATAGACATTTTGACAATTTGTCCTTCCAATCCATGACCTTGGAATGTTTTTCCATTTCTTTGTGTCTTCCTCAATTTCTTTCTTGAGCATTCTATAGTTTTCTGAATACAGATCCTTTGCCTCTTTGGTTAGATTTATTCCTAGGTATCTTATGGTTTTGGGTATGATTGTAAATGGGATCAACCCTTAATTTCTTTTTTTTCTGTCTCGTTGTTGGTGTATAGAAATGCAACTGATTTCTGTGCATTGACTTTATATCCTGCCACTTTACTGAATTCCTGTATGAGTTCTAGCAGTTTTGGGGTGGAGTCTTTTGGGTTTTCCACATAAAGTATCAGAGACCTGGCAGGCCATTAAGGACTGACATGATACATTCGGAGTACTAAGTGAAAAAAAATTCAGCCAAGAATACTTTATCCAGCTAGGCTGTCAATGAAAATAGGAGAGATAAAATCCTTCCAGGACAAACAACAACTAAAAGAATTTGCAATCACCAAACCAGCCCTACAAAAAATATTGAAAGCGGTCCTCTAAGCAAAGAGAAAGTCCAAAAGTAACATAGACCAGAACGGAACAGAGACAATATACAGTTAACCGTCACCTTACCGGCAAGACAATGGCACTAAATTCATATCTTTCAATAGTTAACCTGAATGTAAATGGGCTAAATGCCCCAATCAAAAGACATAGGATATCAGATTGGATAAAAAGCAAGACCCATCAATATGCTGTCTGCAGGAGACTCATTTTAGACCCAAAGACACCTCCAGATTTAAAGTGAGGGGGTGGAAAACCATTTATCATGCTAGTGGACATCAAAAGAAAGCTGGGGTGGCAATCCTTATATCAGACAAATTAGATCTTAAACCAAAGCCTTTAATAAGAGATGAGAAAGGACACTATGTCATACATACTTAAAGGGTCTATCCAACAAGATCTAACAATTGTAAATATTTATGCCCCTAACATGGGAGCAGCCAATTATATAAGCCAATTAATAACAAAATCAAAGAAACACATCAACAATAATACAATCATAGTAGGGGACTTTAACACCCCCTCACTGAAATGGACAGATCATCTAAGCAGATCAACAAGGAAACAAGGGCTTTAAATGACAAACTGGACCAGATGGACTTCACAGATATATTCAGAACATCATCCCAAAGCAACAGAATACACATTCTTCTCTAGTGCACATGGAACATTCTCCAGAAGAGATCACATCCTGGGTCACAAATCAGGTCTCAACTGATACCTAAAGATTGGGATCATTCCCTGCATATTTTCGGACCACAGTGCTTTGAAAAAAGAACTCAAATAGGTGGAGGCTAAAGAGCATCCTTCTAAAGAATGAATGGGTCAACCAGGAAATTAAAGAAGAATTAAAAAAGTCATGGAAACAAATGAAAATGAAAACAATTGTTCAAAATCTTTGGGATTCAGCAAAGGCAGTCCTAAGAGGGAAGTAAGTAGCAATATAAGTCTTTCTCAAGAAACAAGAAAGGTCTCGAACACACAACCTAACCCTACACTTAAAGGAGTCTTACTGTTGTTACCTATAGTTTTTTTTTTGCCTTTTGTTGTAAAAGAAAAATGTTTTTATTTATATTATTAATTCAGTATTCAATGTCAGTATGAAAGATCACTATCATTATTCAGTTCAATCAAAATTACTAAAACTGCCATTTTATTTTCTCCATATCTGTTGTTTTACTATCTTATATTTCCATTTGGACTTGGTTTTCTTGCTGAAATGCATCCTTTTAGTAGTTCTCTTAGGGGAGCTCTGTGGTTGGTAAACTCCATTAGCCTTTGTATGTCTCAAATTTTTATATTTTGCCATCCCTCTTGAGTAATTCATTGGTTACAGAATTTTAAGTTAACAGATTTTTTCCCCCTCCCTTTTCTCTTTGTTCTCTCCTTCCTTACTTTCTTCCTTTTACCTCCCCTTAGGAAGTACTTTGAAGATATGACTCCATTGTCTTTTGGCATCTCCTTCAGTCTGTTTTTTTTTCTTTTTTTCTTTTTTTTTTCAGTCTTGGGCTTTTAGGATTTTCTTTTTATCCTTAATTTTGTGCAAGCTGTTACTAAAGTTTTCTGTGAGTTTTTGTAGTCAGGTTTATTGAGGTATAATTTATATACAGTAAAATCCACCTTTCCAGACATACACTTTAGTGAGTGTAGATGAACAGATATAGTCAGGTAACCACTACCAAAATCAGCATACACAATATTTCCATCATGTCTAAACCCTGCTTCATGTCCTTTTGTATTTAATCCTCTCCCCTTATCTTCTGCCCCTGGCAACTGTCAATCTGATTTCTTTCCCAATAGTTTTGTATTTTCCAGAAGGTTTTATAAATGGAATCTCACATTTGTATTTGGCTTATTTCATTTAGCATAATGCTTTTGAGATTCATCCATATGATTGATTGTATGTACATATTGTAGTTTATACATTTACAAGCAATGTATGAAAAGTTCCAATTATTCTGGATCCTTGCCAGACTTGATATTGCCTTAAAAAATTTTGTGTGTGTGCTTTTCTAATGAATGTGTTGTAGCATCTCATTGTAATTTCAGTTTGCATTTCCCTAATGGCTAATGATATTCAGCATCATTTCATATGCTTATTTGTCATCTGTAACTCTTCTTTTGCCCATTTAAAAACTGAGTTTTTCTTAATGAGTTTTTAGTACTTTATAAATTTTGGACACACGTCCTTTATTGGATAGTGCATTTTTCAAGTATTATATTCCAGTGCATGGCTTGTCTTTTCATTTTCTTAACTGTCTTTCAAGGAGTATAGTTTTAAATTTGGTAAGTCGAGTTTATCAGTTTTTCTTTTATAGTTTATACTTTAGTTTCCTAAGAAAAATTTTACCTTAACCCAAAGTTACAAAAATTTTCTCCTATATTTTTTTCTAGAAGTTTTATAATTGTAGCTCTTACATATAGATCTATAATTCATTTTGAGTTAATAATATTTGCACAGCAAGTGAGGTTTTGGGGAGTAAGAATTTCCTGTTCTTGTCAAGATTCTTCTAGCTGAACTAAAAATCAACTTGACATGAGACAGATTAATAGGAGAAAATAAAATTTAATTCATACATATGCGGAGTCTATACAGACATGGAAATTCCAAAGACAGGCAAAGTGAGGTATATATGTCATTCTGAACTAAGGAAAATGGGGTGGTAGGAGTCTGGGACTTCAGAGGGAAGTAATGCAATTCACAGGAAGATGAAAAGAGTTAATGTTCAAATGTTTTCTGGGCCATCCAGAAACAATGTGACATAGAGAACTTTGATCAAGCAGGCCTGTGTAGGTTCCTTCATGTCTGCCATACCTAGTCCACAGTATAATGTAGTTATCTATGGTGATAGCTTTCTTCCCAGATCAGGTCCTTTATTTAAATTTTTTGTAGGCAGTTGTGTGGGAGGTAAAGAGCTATTCCTGAATCTGCTGGGTTTTAATAGCTTGTTAACCCAAAATAATCTTCATGCCAAAGTGGCGCATCTGAGGGGCAGCCTGCCCTTGGCCCCTACAGAGAGGTAAGACTCAAAAGTTCTTTTTTTTTTGCTTATGGATATCCGGTTGTTCAGCACAATTTGTTAAAAAGACTATCCTTTGCCATTGAATTACCTTGATATTGTTTTTGAATATTAGTTTGTATTCTGTGTATAGATCTCTTTCTCTATTATTCCATTGATCTATATGTGTACATATATGGGATTTAGTTTTATTTTTGCTGCCTAGTGCCAAAAGTGTACTTTTTTTAAAAAAAGATTTTATTTATTTATTTGACAGAGATAGAGACAGCTGGCGAGAGAGGGAACACAAACAGGGGGAGTGGGAGAGGAAGAAGCAGGCTCACAGCAGAGGAGCCTCATGTGGGGCTCGATCCCATAATGCCGGGATCACGCCCTGAGCTGAAGGCAGACGCTTAACCGCTGTGCCACCCAGGCGCCCCCAAAAGTGTACTTTTGATCTGAAAACACATTTCTTTCTTTAATTTGGAAAATTCTTGGTTATTATCTCTTTGAATATTACTTCTTTTTCATTCCCAACATTGTCTTCTTTTAGAACTCCTTTTTCATGTTAGAGCCTCTGAAATCAGTCTTGATCTCTGAACTGTTGTTTTGGGTAATCTTTCTTTGCCTTTTATGCTGGATCCTAGGGTACATTCTCTCTTCAAAAAACTCATTAATATAAGAGGAATATTAATGTGAATTGATTAATATTTACATGGGCATAACAAGGCTTACACTGTTATTAATTTTCAGCTTTTAGATTTAACTTTGGAACAAGGCAAGAAAACAATTAAAATTTAAGCAGAGAATGTAAATATTAACCTTGCAAGTGAAATCATTTTTATCTTTGAAAAATGCTTTTTGTTCCTCTTCAGTCATTTGCAACCTTATGTTTGCAGACATGTTTATCTTCTCTCAGCTGTTCTTTGGGTATCCTAAATCTAGTCCTTGTGAATTGAGAGCATAGTTGTGTAGCATAATGATGGGTATGAAGGACCAATTGAAGCTGCTGTAAACCTTCCGGAGGCTTTCCACTACAATTAGAATAAACTCCAAATTCCTTTGGCCAACAAGATCCTATATGACTTAGTACCTAAAGATTTCTTTGACCTTATCTCTTACTGCTCTTACTGTAGCTTTAGCTACATTGATCACCTTTGTGACCTCTGAACCCATCAAACTTATTTCTAATTCTTGGTTTTTGTACTTACTGTTCCTAGACCTGGAATGCTATTCTTTGCAGATCTTAGCTGGTTGGATCTTCTCTTCATTCAGGTCTGTTGTCAAATGTTTCTGCCTCAAAGGATTTTTCCCTGACCCTCTTAAGCTAAGGAAATATTCTCTCCCCTTTTCCCATCAATCTTTTACATTACCTTCCTAGTTTTATTTTCTTCAAAACATTTATTACTAACTTTACTAACTGATGTTGTTTGTGCTCCTCCTTTAGAATATAAGCTCTGTGAGGGCAAGATTTATCTGGCTGAACTCTGTGTACCAGCCTTTAGAACATTAGTCTGGCACATTGGAGAAGCTTAATAAAAAAACCTGTGGATTGAAGGAATCAGTAAATTGATATGATGTCTCTAGGAGTAATTTTGTTTGTCATTTTGTGGAAAAGTACCTGGAGGGAAGGAGTCCTGAGAGAACACTTCTATTAATAAAAATGCTGTGCTTATTCCTGACTTCTTGTTCCCCCTGGGACTTGGAGACAAGAGTAAATACTATCGAGGTCAACCTAAGTAAGAGTGTTTCTGAGGCCTCGGTGTCTCTGATCCTTGAGAAAGAAATACCATGGGTCACTCATACAGATTATTTGGGAAGTTTCTGTAATTTTGTATCTTTGAAAAAAATTTTTTTAACTATTTCTCTTTGTCACCTTCTCTACTGAAATCTTCCTTATTTTGTATCTTTAAATTGTGGTCGCCTGGGTTAACCCAGATGAACTTTTGGTTAACTTACATTTCTTATATAGATTTATCAAAAGACAAAGTAAATTTTAAGGTACCGTATTAATAATGTGTAGGTTATTAATAAACTGCAATCATTTTCTAGTTTTATTTTTATTAATAATTTTGTGATGTCACTAATAAAGTTGTAGGCCTCAAATACAATGGAGTTCGATTTTTTTTTTAATGTGGAGGTTTATCTCAGTCTAAGAGTATAGGTGCATACTCACTATTAACTTAGAAAAAAAATGTATTTAGACATTTTTAAACCACCATCTCTTGCCAATTTTCTATCCCCACGAGTATTTTTTTTTTAAAAAGATTTTATTTATTTGTTTGACAGAGATAGAGACAGCCAGCGAGAGAGGGAACACAAGCAGGGGGAGTTGGGAGAGGAAGAAGCAGGCTCATAGTGGAGGAGCCTGATGTGGGGCTCAATCCCAGAACGCCGGGATCACGCCCTGAGCCGAAGGCAGACACTTAACGACTGTGCCATCCAGGGCCCCAATCCCCACAAATATTTTGAAGAAAAATTGTAGGTGGATTACAGGAGGGAAAAAAAGAGATTTTAAAATAGTAATCTCTCAAAGAATATAAATAAATAATAAGACATCTATTAAAAAATGATAGGTATCCTGTAAATATTTGTGGAATGACTGGGAGTCTGTCAGGTTTTGTACATCTTAGATCATATTTTACTAATATGTGTATCTCTTTCTCTTTTTTGGACCAGTATCTAACAGTACATATCATGTGGTAAAGGTGTGATTGATCAATCAATGTGTAGTAATTGTTTCAGATTTTAGTGGCTTGCTATTATTCCTCATGGCCATAAAAATTACACAGTTTATAATCTTTAGTATTTCTGAAGCAGGTCACTTTTTTATCTGTAAAATAAGAAGAAAAAAAAATGTTTCCTAACCAGTGTGTTTCCAGGGAAGGAGGGACTTCATTGGTGTTTTCATTGTCATCAATAATTTTCTTGTATTGTTTTTTGAGTTAAAGATGTCATATCGTGGTTTGGATTTTTAGTCTCTTTTTACAATTGTGAATCTTTTTGGTAAATTAAATTTATTTTGTATCTGTCTATGAGCAAAGGAGCCATGGTATTGCTGCTTTTGCAAAGTAATTTTTCACCCAATGAGAAAGTAAAGTGGAAGTAGTTACGAAGAGGTGATTTAAGACCAATATCTAGTATTTATTTATTTATCTATTTTAAAAGATTTTTTTGAGAGAGAGATGGGAGTATGCGTGCTCAGGGTGGGGAGCAGAGGGAGAGGGAGTAGAGAGTCTTAAGCAGACTCCCTGCTGACCATGGAGGTTGATGCAGGGCTCAGTCTCACAACCCTGAGATCACAACCTGAGCTGAAACCCAGATTTGGATGCTTAATGGACTGCACCACCCAGGCACCCCTACAGTATTTATTGAGCACTCACTGCATGCTAGGCCATATTCATTGTTTAACGTGCACTATTTCATTTCTTCTTGACTACAACTCTGTGAGATTCATACTGTTCTTGTCCCCATTTTACATATGAGGAAACTGAGAGTCACCAAGGGTGTTAGTAACTTGCCAAAGATCAAACATGTAGTTGATTAGTGGCTGAACCCAGGTCTGAATTCAGCTGTATCTTCTCTAGGTCCCATGTCTTAAAAAAGCAATAAACTGCCTCTTGAACTTTCTGAAGTTATATGGTAAATCTCACAGATGTTGTAAACTGAGGAAATGACCTTTTATGAAGTACTCCTGCTTAACTGTAGTTTATTACAAAGAACACCAAGGGACTATCCAAATTCTTTTGATAGCTTGAGGTTTGGTTATATGTTAATATTCACAAATATTAATATTACTTGAACCATTTGTTTGGAATTCCATTTGAGTTATTTGTGAGGATAAACATGCTTTGAAACAAAAGGAAGCTGTTATATAGATAATAAGCTGTATTTGAATTGAATTTAAAGATGGCTGTAAGCACTTTGAAGAACAAAGTTAAAATTCCAAACTTAAGGTGGAAAATTGCAAATTACTATATATATGTATATATTTTAAAGGCAGTATGATATATGGGAAGACTAGGAGATTGAAAGATCTGCTTTCTAGATCTTATTTTGCCGCTATTTTACCTTGTGTCTTTTGAGAGTCACTTCACCTCTACTCCTAACCTTCAGTTTCTTCACCTGTGAAATAAATATCCCAAAGTTCAGGGAAATGATACCTGCTCTGTTAGCCTAGTGGCACTGATCTGATGATTATCTGATCAAGGTCATGTAAAATTGCTTTGTAAGCTATTGATACAAGCTTTTGACATTCTTGCCAGGTCATTTAAGCTCAGAAGCAAGAATTGGTATCTATTTTATTTATATGGATTCTGTAGTGGTCTTGAGACTTATAGAATTAATTCAGTGGACTCATTGTATTGAATGTTCTCATAGAGAAGTACCTGTGTAAACAAATATATAACAGACTTTATGAGTTCAAGAGCTCCAGATTAAATTTTCAATGAAAGCTTGTCTTTGTCAGATTCTCCTATTGTTTTATTTTTGCCGGTATCTACACCTGTGGAATGCTGCTTGTTTGTAGATGAGGTGGTACCTGACAGTCTAAACTAAATCACTCGTTAGGATTGATAGAGATTTACCTTAGAAAAATTTTTTAAAGAAAGTAGATGCTTACAGGATAACACATATTTTATAATATAAAGGGGTGTAGTGAGGAATCTGAGTGTGATTGAGACAGGGAGGAGAAGGTTTTTAGGTGGTAGAAGCAATAAGGTAATATCTGTGGAAAAATAACCAGTAATAGATTATCCATAAATAATCCAGTCTCTAATAGGGAGATCCCCAAAGGGATAATGAATGAATGCCTTGAGTACCAAGCCAATATAGTTTTTACCTTTGAGTTGTATGCCCCAGGGCAATCTTATGAAACATAAACATTGTGCTCTCGTTAGAACTTTAGAGGAATGATATTGTGTACTCTCCATTATAGATGGAAGAAAATCTTCCATCTCTTTTACCTCTCTTTCTCCTCCCCCAGGTTAAAAGATGAAAAATTATACAAATCTTACTCTAAAATCTTTGATAAAGCAAAGAAAATCCTGTAATATTTGGCTCATCATTATATGTATATGTACATTATGACAGTAATAGTTGCAAGTTTTTGAGAACACACTCTGTGCCATGTGCTGTTAGGCATTTTGTATAAATTCTATCATTTATTCTTCACAACAGGTCTGAAATTTGTAATTTCCCCCATTTTACACAGGTATTGAAGCTCACAGAAGTCAAATAACTTACTCCCAAATCACATAATAGTGATTGAACTAGTATTCAGACCTATACCTCTGTGACTCCATAATTTCAGACCTATACCTCTGTGACTCCATAATTTGTGATTTTCTTTTTCCCCCAAAATACCATACTGCTTCCTGGATATGGAGATTTTTTGTTTTTATAGATCTGGCCCAGCAGCTCAAATATACAGCTAGATTTGGCTAATCCTGGGGCTAGAGTCCTGTCCCTAAATGTATTTGGCAGATGATAATGTTCAGGTGAACATGGCTGTCAGCCACAAAGCTTCTCTGAGTTTCGTGGGGAGGTGTTCCCTTCACTTGTGGACCCTACTGTAAACATAGCTTCCTACTTCACTCAAGGAATCTGTGACCCATCATTGAACTGTTCTGTGGACAGACTCCAGTTTTCCAGAGAGTAAGCGTTAAGTTTTCTGATGAGGATTTCTGCATTTTCTGTTATTTCTTTCAGAAATATCAGAAGAAGCATACACATGTCTAGGGAATCTATCTCCCATTATGGAACAGTTCCTGTTGGGAAGTTCTTTTGTAATTCTAAACTGAGGAAAATCTCTTCCTAATGAAAGGCTGATTTGTCACTCTTCCATTTAAAAAATATTTGAATTAGAAAGTGCTTAGTCAAGAGCATTTGCAGCCAACAGAAAAAAACCTAATATGAATTTAAATAAGCCTTATGTTATGTTTCATATTTGTCTCACCCAAAATTACAAAACATAAATCCTGTGATACTACCTTTCCCATAAATTTTCTGCCCTCAGTGTCTCATACATAACTGTACTTGTTGTCTTACTTAGTATGTTTATGAATTGACTTTATTCACCCAATGTGATCGTGAGCTTTGCGAGAGCAGGTACCTAATAGTAACATTTTTTTTCATGACTTTTGAGGCAGTAATTCTTATCCTGAGACCTCTAAAGTAATTCATACAGTAGAGCTGTCCAAGCTAAGGAAGGCATTTCAATATTTTTGGCTTTTAGCTAGATAGACTTCTACAGTGTGATAATACAAGCTATTTCATACTCACCAGAGGGCCCTGATAAAATTGGAAAACAAATTTTCATTTAATAAATACCTTTATTAAAAAAACAACTTTATAAACATGTCTTTCATAGTGAAACTTTGGGAATCAGTGTTCAGCCATTTCTGGCCTTATGTTAAGTAATAATGATTACTAAGAATATGATTGATTTATTGATAGAGAGTAATTAGTGAACTTTTTGTTTTAGGAAATGTTGTGGGCAACTTGGGACATTCCTTCTTCAGTCAGAGTTTCCTTGGCAGTAAAGAACATGGTGGATTCTTGTATGTGACATCTACCTACCAGTCACTGCAAGACCTAGTCCTCCCAACCCCACCTTACTTGTTTGGGATTCTCATCCAGAAATGGGAAACTCCTTGGGCTAAAGTGTTTCCCATCCGTCTAATGTTGAGACTTGGAGCTGAATATCGACGTAAGTAGTAAAATAGCTTCTTCTCTGCCCTATGACCAAGATGTGATGACTCTTTAAATAAAGGCCTGAGATATTCAGACCCCCTCACCTCCAGTGATACAGTCCAGCAGAGGTTTTTTGAAATAGCTTAGCTAAATTTGGTCATTGTCTTTACTTACTCTAGCTTTAACGGTGAGGAATAAAAATCTCAAATGAGGAAGTTAGTGATTATTTAATACCTTGTAAACTTACTGGTTTTATATAGTTCATTGATAAAAATTTGTTCATCTTCAGAAAAAATGTATTGGAATTTAACAAGTAATTTTTTACAGTATCTGTAGTGAACATTTTTTTTTTGTAATTTTGTTGGAACATAGTTATGACAAATTGTATCTTACATAACGTAACAGATACTGGAAACTAGTGGTGTAGAGATCACTCTCAGTTGGTAAAGTGAGCAATAGAAGAGCTTCCTTGCCCATGGTGGAACTCGTACAACTGAGTTGTGAGGGGTTTTTTTAAGACATTAAGGCCTAAATGCAAGCTTTATTTTAAACTATATTTTCACCTAATCAGAATTGCCATGGTCTAGGAATTGGACCATTTGAGTAAGGTTCTTAACTCTATGACTTACTAGCTCTGTACCTTTGGGCAAGTCACTCAATCTTTCAGTTTCTTCTGCAACTGGAAAAAATAATACTTGCCTTTTACATTATGTAAGATTGTTAAGAGGATCAAATAAGATAATGAACTATTTTATGCAGATAGCACAGTGTATTAATGTTTGCAGCAAGTCAGCTTCGTTCTTCCACTTATTCATTAAGTAAGAATTTAATAAAGGCCTACCATTTGTGACAAATCCTGGGAATTCAGAAATAGATAAGACATGGTTTATAGGCTCTTGAAACCTTTGTAAGGAAGATATACAGATATCATGATTACAGTAGTATATTGTGTTAAAATGCATGTTCAAAGTTAACAAAGTTCTTCTGGAGTTCCAAGATGGACTCTTGAATGAAGGAGTTGAATAAGAAACGTTTCTTGGACCAGTTTGCTTCTGGCCTGAATTGTAAAAGAGGCATATCAGTCAGCTAGATGAAGTAGGGAAAGGAAAGGATTGTAATCAGAGGAAACAACATGTATATCTTCCTGTCTTTACAGGCAGTTCACCCCATAAAGTTCAAGGAGTAAGCCAGCTAAGAGGTCACCTCATGTTTGGCTATTCTAAGGAGGATCCTGATTGGGAGGTATATAAGAGTGAACACAGAAGAATTAGGAGAGATTTGTTTCCCAGATCATATTAATCCAGTTTGAAGAAGAGCGCTTCCTAAGACTTTGTAGTTCATTTTTAAGACAGGTGCATCAAAAGGCTTATTCTTGTCATCAAAAGACTTACTCTGGTATGGTTTGTAGAAGGCTCAGAGTTTGTCTTTGATGCTACCATGCTAAATATTTTTGACCCCTAAATTTCATATGCTCTAAAACAGCTATTACAGTTATATTTTGAAAACTTTATGAACCATGATGTTTCTCTTTTACCAAAGTATTAAGCTGTCAAACTTAGTCTCATTATTTCTCATTTCCATAGTTTATCCATGCCCACTCTTCAGTGTCAGATTTCGGAAGCCATTGTTTGGAGAGACGGGGCATACCATCATGAATCTTCTTGCAGTAAGTTGGGGATTTTTATTTTCTTTTTCTTACTGGGGTTTATACAGGAGAAGGAAGAGAGGGCTTTCATTTTTTATTAATAGCCATACCCCTGCTGCTTCAGGCAGGTGGATATTTATGCTGTAGGAAAAGAACAGCATACATATTCTTTGGAAAGTATATGGAGCTTTGGAGTGGAAATAGTACGGATTTCAGCCCTTGATTATACACTTACTATCTAAGTGACCTCTCACAGGATTATTGGGAGGACTAGAGGTAATGTATAATTAAAGCACCTAGCATTCTGTCTTGTTTCTAAGCTTGCCGTCATATTGGTGTCCCCTTTGCCCAGGATTGCTCAGAGATTTATTCAAATACCTCAAGTGAGTAAGGTATTCATTCTTTTCTGATGGATTTGTGTATAGGTTGGGATTCAGACTTTATTCTTTTCCTTTCCACTGGGCTCCCCATGTGCCTTTGCCCTGGGCTCTCCCATGTGCCTTTGCGCATGCACAGGCTCTGACTCTGTTGACCAAGGATGTTGGTTGGCTTGGGCCCACCTTAGTGCTTTACGTGTGCACAAACTAACCTTTAACCTTAGTTAAATCTCTGGCTAGTCTGCCTGCTCGTTACCCCAAACAGGCTAGCAACCTAAGCTAACTGAGCTGCCGGCCCTCTGTTTTCACTAGCCACTGAGATTACCGCTGTAGCTGATACCACTCCAAGTAAGATCCTTCAAGTAGCAGAGCTTATTGTTTTCAGAAACTCTCTTGAACTACCTGAGAGGGCGAGGGCACAGCCCCAAGCAAGGTCACAGACTCAGCTCTACTGTGCTTGCTTGATGTTCAGTAGCTTTCATGCATAAACACATCTCCGTGTGTTGTATGCCTTTGGTCTAATTCCAGAGCATCATAGTGATTGTTTTTTAAAAACCGTTTACCCAGCTTTTTAGTTGCTTTTTGGGGAATGGATTTATTTCCTCACTCTGTCATGCAGTTGTTATAGTTTCAATTATGTTTTAAAGAGATTTAAATAATAAGAAAAACTCTTGTAGCTTTAACTATGTAGTTGCCATTTTCATTGACCTTCATTCCTTTGCGTAAATCTGTATTTCCATCTGGTGTCATTTTTCTTCTGCCCGAAAAATTTCCTATTACGTTTCTTGTGTGGGTCTCCTGGTGAGAAACTTGTTCGATATTTGCATTTCTAACAACATCTTTATTTTATCTTCATATTTCAAAGATATTTTTGCTGGATGTAGAATTCTAGGTTGGCCATTTTATTCTTTGAGTATTTTAAAGATGAATAATAATCACTCTACCGTCTTCTGGTTTGCATTGTTTCAGACAAGGAGTCTATTTTCCCTCTTTGTTCCTCTCTACATAATGTTTTTTCCTTCTCTGTTTGCTTTAAGATGTTTCTTTTTTATCACCGGTTTTGAGCAGCATGACTGTGTTCCTTGATGTGGTTTTTGTATGTGTGTTTCTTGTGCTTGGGGTTTGTTGAGTTTCTTAGTTTTGTGAGTTTATAGTTTTCATCAAATAACATTTTCTGTCTACCTCCTCCTCTCCTTCAGGGACTCTAATGTTACAGATTCATTAGGCTGCTTGAAATTGTTTCACAGCTCACTAATGCTCTTTTTTTTTCTTTTTCAGTCTTTTTTTTTTCCTCTTTGTGTTTCATTTTGGATGGTTTTTATTGTTGTGTCTTCAAGTTTAATAGTCTTTCCTTCTGCATTGTTAAAGCTGCCAGTTCCATCTTTTTGGGGGGAAGGCGGGTGATCTCATTGTAATTTTCATCTCTAGAAGTTTGACTTAGGTCTTTTTCAATATCCTGTATGCCTGTACTTAATTTTTTGAACATCTAGAATATGACCATAGTAACTAGTATAAGGTCCTTGTTTGGTAATTCTAACATCTCTATCAGTTCTAGTTCAGTTTCCATTGATTGACTACCCCCTTACTTTGAGTCATATTTTCCTGCTTCTTTGCAGGCTTGGTATTTTTAAATTTTTATTGGATGCCAAATATTATGGTTTTTCCTTGCTGGGTGCTGGGTATTTTTATATTCCTATAAATATTCTTGAGGTCTGTTACAAGTAAGGCAGTTAACTTACCTAGAAATAGTTTGATCCTTTCAAGTCTTGCTTTTAAGATTTGTAAGGTGGAACCAAAGTCTTGTTTACTACAGTACTAATTATTCCCCCACCTAAGGCAAGACCGTTCTGAGTACTTGTAATGACTCTGGCCCTATTTGGAATTAGGCCAAACTTCACAGATTAAAGGCACATTTCTTTACGAGGCTGTTGTTATTTTAGATACCAGCTTCAAGTTTAGGGGTTCCCAGGCTACCCATAACTTCTGACTAACTGGATACAAATGTTAGCATTCCCCACTGCCCTCTCAGTTTTGATAATTCACTGGAGTATTCACAGAACACCGCAAAGTATACTATACTTAATGATTACAATTTTATTATAGTAAGGAAATACAAATCACGGCCAGTCAAAAGAAGATACACGTAGTACAAAGTCTGGGAGGATCCCACACAAGAAGCTTCTGTGTCCTCTGGGACATGTCACTCTCCTGGTACATTGATAGGTAGCATGCACAGAGTAAGCACCTGAACTTTTGGGTCCTGAGTTTTTATTGGAGTTTCCTTACCTAGGCATGATTGATTGAGTCATTGGCCATGTGATTGTACTCGGTTTCCAGCCCACCTGATATCATGTGCTTCAAAGCCCCATCCTCTAATCACATGGTTGATCTTTCTGGGATGGCCAACCCCCATCCTGAGTCATCTTGTTAGCATAAACTATAAGGACCCACCTTGAGTCACTAAATTAACATAGACTATCAGGGATCCACCACTGAATAACAAAGACACTCCTATCACTCAGGACATTTGGGGGTTTAGAGGCTACCTCTCAGAAACCAGGAGCAAAGGCTAGACAAATTCTTTGTCATATAATAATATTTGTATTATAACTGAGCCAGCCAGGCACCCCCAGAAGTAAAACTTTTGAAATTATATTTTAATCTGTAAGATTTCTCTCTTTCTTTCTCTCTGTCTCTTTTTGCCTCCCTCCCTCTCTCCCTCCTTCTACTCCAGTCCCCATCCCTTTGTCACTCCCTGGCAACTTTTGTTTTTAGTCACATTTTTGACAAGGTAATTTTTCTTACTAATTATAATCTGCTTTAGAACAAAAAGGAGATATTTATCGTGTAATCTAGTAGCATAGACTGATATTTATCTTATAATCTGGTAGATAAACTAGCAAAAACTAGTAATCTAGTTTTTATGGCCTATATCAGTTCACTTATACAAATTTCAGTGGATTATCTACTGAACTATCTTGCTCTCCATCACCACTGTTAGGGAGGAAGATTTTTTCTCTACCTTTCAAAGATACTTCCAGCTGGTCTAAGAATTAAATTGACATGAGACATTAACAGGAGAAAATTAAATTTAACTTTGGATATATGAGATCCTCACACACACGAGGGGTTCGAAGACAGAAAGGTAAAATGAGTTATATATACCATCCTGAGCTAAGGAATGGGATAGGGGCCTGGGGCTTCCAAAGGGAGGAGGGCAATTCACAAGGCTATAGGTTAAGAGCAGATGTTTGATAATTAGATATTTGCCCTACCATACAGATGGGTCACTCAGATAGAATTTATCTCTGGTAATAACTCTAATTCTGGGAAAGCCCCTCAGTTTAGATTCTTCTAGGTGGTTTAGACAAGGGCAAAAGTTTCTCTTGAGCCTACAGGGTCTCAATTGCCTTCAGTTCAAAGTGGCACATTTGGAGGAGACTTGTTTTAAACCCCTTTATCCCCTTCTCTGTCTCTAGATTACTAGGATTTACAATCTGTTGATTCTAACACTTTTCCATTGTCTCTCGCTCCCCTTGCTTTTGCCTATTTTAAGATTCCATGGTTTCATAATTAAAATCACTTTGTTTGGGGGACATAATTCTAGTTTCTCTCTCTCTCTCTTACCCTCTCTTGTGGTGGCCTGGCAAAATGTAAACCCTAGTTAAATTTACCTTTCTTAAAAAAAAATTCATTTATATACAGTAAAATTCACCTTTTGTGGAGTATACGTCTAAGACTTTTAACAAATGTAAAGAATTAGGTTAGCACCGCTGTTGCAATTAAGATATAGAACAGTTCTGTCACTCCAGAAAATTTGCTGGTGCACCCCATTGATCCTCTGTCCCTATAGTTTTAGCTTTTTCAGACTGTCATATAATTAGAATTATACAATATGTAGCCTTTTCAGTCTGGCTTCTTTTACTTATCATCATGCATTTGAGATTCATCTGTGTTGTTATGTATGTTGTTGGGGAGGAAATAATCTTTTTCCTCTACTTATCTTTGGTTCTTTGGCTGAGGCCCTATAAATTAGTCTGGCCAAAGAGTGATTAACAGAGGCATATTTGGGGGTGGCATATTCTGGTAACCTTCAATATCAATAGTTCATTCATCTTTACTGCTTTGTAGTATTCAGTTGTATGTATTAACCGCAGTTTATCTATTTACCTGTTGATGGATCTGTGGGTTGTTTCTTGTTTTTAGTAACTATGAATAAAGCTGTTGTAAACATTCACGTATGACATTTTGAGTGAACATTAGTTTTCCTTTCTCTTGGGTGAATACCTGGGAATAGGGTAATTGAGACATATTGTACATTTAGTGTTATAAAGAACTGTGAAACTTTTTTCCAACATGCCTGTAGTAGTGTGCAGTCACAAGGAATGTGTAAGAATTCTTTCTTTCTGGTTTTTTTTTTGGTCAACACTTGTTATTTCTCTTTTTGTTTTTAGTTTTTGCCATTCCAGTAGAAGTTTAGTGGTCCTAATTTTTGTGATTTTAATTTGTGTGCTTCCTATGATGAATGGTTCAGAGCATTTTTTTCATGTGCTAATTTGCCTCTTTATGTTTTCTTCAGCAAATCTTCGGATTTTTGCCCATTTAAAAAATATGGTTGTTATTTTCTTGTTGAGTTTTGAGAGTTTTTCATGTATTCTGAATAAAAGTCCTTTGGTAGATTTGTATCATTTGTTATATTTTCTCCCAGCCTACGGTTTATCTTTTTATTCTCTTAACAGTGTCTTTCACAGAACAAAAGTTTTTAATTTTGTTTAAGTTCATTTTCTTTCTTTTTTTTTTTTAAGATTTAATTTATTTATTTGAGAGAGGGAGTGCAAAAGAAGGGGGGAGGGGCAGAGGGAGAGGGAGAAGCAAGCTCCCTGCTGAGCAGGGAGCCTGAGAGACCCAGGACCCCGGGATCATGACCTGAGCCGAAGGCAGATGCTTAACTGACTGAGCCACCCAAACACCCCTAAAATTCAATTTCTTAATTTTTTATGGAGCATGCTTTTTGTATGATATCTAAGAACTTATTGACTAGAAAGACATCACAAATATTTTCTCCCATGTTTCTTTGTAGAAGGCTTATAGTTTTATTTTTATGTTTTATATTTAGGTCTATGGTCCATTTTTAGTTAATTTTTGTTTATGATTGTGAGGCTTTGTTAAAAACTTTTTTTCATTCAAATGTCCAATTGTTCTAGTACCATTTGTCGAAATGGTACTCATTTCTTCATTTACTTGCCTTTACACCCTGATCAAAAGTCAGTTGGTGCACCTGGGTGGCTCAGTCAGTTAAGCCACTGACTCTTGGTTTCAGCTCAGGGCATGATCTCAGGGTCCTAAGATCAAGCCCCTTATGGGGCTCTGCACAGAGATTCTGCCCCCCCCCAGTCCTCCCATTCCCCCACTTACATTCTTTCTCTCTCTAAAATAAATAAAATATTTTTTTAAAGAAGTCAATTGACCATACCTGTGTGAATCTACTCCTTCCTTCATTGATAATTTTATCCAAGCCTGAATGTCGATGAAGACAAAAAGAGTAGCCTATTCAATGCTCTCACTTTAGATTCGTGACCAATACCATTAAAGAAGCTCTCAGACTTACCTGGCACTCTTTCCTGGTGCATAACACATTCCTATTCTCATGTTTTCTCAAATTTCCAGTCCTCTTCTCCTTTTCTCACTTTCAGCTGATGACTCAGCCCCAATTTCCTTGAGTAAATAGAAGCAGTCAAAGACAATTTTCACACCGTTCCATGCAACAACTTACCAGTATCTATACATTTTCTTTTCTTAGCTTCTAGGACACCTTTCTTTCTTGGTTCTTCCGCAGACTTCCAACTGGCCACTCTCCCCTTCCCATCCTGTTCTGCCTCTCAGTTAGTGGCAGTGCAGTCTTGTAGTTGCCCAGTCCGTACAATTCAGAATATCTTTGATTCTTCTCTTTTTCCACATTCCACATTCAGTCCAGTGACAGATATTGTCAGTTCCCTATTCAGAATTTATCTAGAATCTGATAACTTCTCATCACCTTTTAAACTGTTAATACTTTGGCCCAGGTTATCACTGTCTCTTGGCTGAATTATTTTTATATGTTTTTCTGATCTCCTTTCTTCTCTCCTTGTTCCCTTACCTTCTATTCTTTACAGAGAAGTTAGACATCTGTTAAAATAGGTCAAAAACCTTCTCACAGTAAAGGCAAATGACCTTATGGTGGCCTACAAAACTCTGTGAAATCTAGCTTTATGCTGTCACTTTGACCAGAACTCCTGCCGCTCTTGTTCAGTTTCCTTCAGCTACACTGGATGTGGTGTGTGTATGTGTGTATGTTTTACCCTACAGATACTCATTGAGTGCCTAGGCTGTTCCAGGCATTTGGGATATAACAAGAAGAAACCAAGTGAGAATCCCTGCCCTCTTGGAGCTTACTTTAGAGGGAGGAGACAGTTAATGATGGGGTTGTGGAATACAGGTGAGGTTCAGTGGGGTGGAGTGCTGAGCCAACGACTAAGAAAGAATTCTTGAGATGTCTTTGGTGCAAAATGGTGGTTTATTAAAGCACGGGGACAGGACCCGTGGGCGGGAAGAGCTGCTGCCCCCGGTTGTGAGGGGTGTCTGATTATAGACTGTGGGGTTGGGGGATGTAAGGAAAAATGGAGGTTGAGAAAGTACTTTCATATGTTAAAGAAGACTCACAGGATACCGGAGGCCTTTCCATTGTCAATTTAAGGTTGTTTTTCCCTCTAGCAAGGCATTAGCATTAAGATAGTTGGGAACTTCCTGGAGGCTGCAGATTATAAGGACATTTAATTGTATCCACATTTCCTTCTGGAAGCTAGGTTATTGATAGAAGTGCTTTGTTCTTGTAGACTGCTAAGACATTTGTAAACTGGGGGAGACTCAAGTCTTGCAGGATTGTGGTGTCTATAGGTTAACTATTTCTTTGTCCTTTAGGGCAGCCAGGAGTACCTGAGAAATGTCACATACATCCCATGTGGGGGGGGCGGTTTGCGAGGTGTCAGTTCCTGCTTTGTCCTCAGCTTGCTTTCTGTTCATCATTAACAAATACAGAAAATCTTAAGTGGTGATAAAGCCGAGTAATAAATGTTCAAATATTTGTTTAATATTGTATATAAGGTGTATATGAGACTGTTAGGTCTACTTTCTTATGAGAGTTTACAGTCTAATTAGAGAACTAGAATATACACATTAGAGTTTTCATTATACATTTCCTTATTATTTAAATTAATGAGATCTCTTAATTTTCACATTCTTTCCGTTTGTGCTGCTTTTATTACTATAAATCAAATCCTGCCATCAATGAATTCTTTATTCCACTTCAGTCTGCTTTTTCCCAGTGATGTGGTTTTGGAATATAGGTGAGGTTCAGTGGTGTGAGGTCCGGACCCTATGACCAAGAAAGAATTCTTGAGATGTCTTTGGTGCAAAATGGTGGTTTCATTAAAGCACAGGGACAGGACCCGTGGTGGGGAAGAGCTGCTGCCCCGGGGTTGTGAGGGGTAGCTGATTACATACTTGGGAGTTGGGAGAGGTAAGGAAAAGGGGAGGTTTCAAAAGAACTTTCATTTGCTAAAGAGGACCTACAAGATAATGGAGGTCTTGCCATTGTCAGGTTAAGGTTGTTTACCCCCCTAGTAAGGCATTAACATTAAGATAGTTGGGATATTCCTGGAAGAAAGTCACACATGTCCCACCCAGGAGTGGGGGGTTGGGGGAGGTTGCTTGGTGTCAGCTTATGCTTTATCCACAGCTTGCCTTCTTTCCCCTCATCACCAGGACTTCAGAAATTATCAATATACATTGCCAGTAGTTCAAGGTTTGGTGGTTGATATGGAAGTTCGAAAAACCACTATCAAAATTCCCAGCAACAGATATAATGAGGTAAGATTTACCATGAAGGCATATTTTTCGATGTTAAATACACAAATGAAAATGAAAAATACGTGATTATATATAAATTTCATTTTTTAATTGACAGTGACATCCAGTTCATAATACTATATGACTTAGATCAGTGATGAGGAATTTCATGACAGAAAATCCAGATGTTAGGTTTGTGATTTATTTAGTCATTAGTTGTGTCATTGATTGTGCTTTTGATACCATGATAATCAGTGATAGATTTGCATTTCGATTAAGGTATAAAATTAACTTTATATCTGTAACGTTAGTGGTGGAATCTTTTCATTTTTCCCTCTTATTTTAAGTATATATTATTTTTGACAATACTTAACATTTAAGCATTAACACCCAAAATGAATTTTAAGTAAGGTTTCAGAAGCAAATAAATGATTGCATTTTGAATTAAGCTGTATTTTGTAACTATAATGAAATTTTGCATACTGTACACCCATTACAGAATTATGTAAACAGTGCTCTTTACCTATATGCCATGGAAGTCTTTCTTTACTTTTTTTTTATTTCATAAAAATACCTTATTGTTTAAAACAAAATGTAGTTTTTATAAACAAGGAATTTGGAGCCGAAGTCCTCCACCTATTTTGTCCTGGGAATTCTCAGCTTTCTGCATTTCTCTTCGGTGGCTGCTTAAGATTCTTTAGTTGATCAGAGTGGCTTTAGCTGCAGGTTTTGAACCTATTAAAATGCAGATTCAATGGAAGGTCAGTAATTCTTTTTTTTTTCTTTTTTTAAAATTTAAATTCAATTAACTAACATATAATGTATTATTAGTTTCAGAGGTAGAGTTCAGTGATTCATCAGTCTTATATAATACCCATTGCTCATTACATCACGTGCCCTCTTTAATGTCCTTCACCCAGTTGCCCCATCCCCTCTACCCCCCTCCCCTCCAGCAACCCTCAGTTTGTTTCCTAAGATTAAGCAACTCATGATTTGTCTCCTTCTCTGATTTCGCCTTGTTTTATTTTTCCCCTCTTGCCCTGTGGTCCTCTGCTTAGTTTCTTAAATTCCGCATATCAGGGAGATAATATGATAATTGTCTTTCTCTGATTGACTTACTTCGCTTAGTATGACACCGTCTAGTTCCATCCACGTCATTGCAAATGGCAAGAAAAAGGTCTGTCTTAAATTTAAAAGTCTTAAAATCGTTGTAAAATGTCCAACAGTAATCATTATGGTTTACAAGAAAAATCTTATTTTGAAACATAGTTTGATATAATAATGGTTAAAATTTGTGATTTTTTAAAAAAGATTTTGTCAGAGAGAAAGAAAGTGTGCATGAGTGCACATAAGGGGGTGGGGTGGCAGGCAGAGGGAGAGAGAGAAGCAGACTCCCTGCTGAGCGAGAAGCCCAATGTAGGACTGGATCCCAGGACCCTGGGATCATGACCTTGAGCGGAAGGCAGATGCTTAACCGACTGAGCCACCCAGGCATCCCAAAATTTGTTATTTTATTAGAAGGATGGTAAGTCTGCAACTCCTTCCACTATTTCTTGGTATAATGTAAATTGCCTTTTTCCCTCTTTTTTTCATTTTTTCCCCTTCTTTCTTTTTTTCCCCTTCATTCAGCCACTTCTTAATCATTCATTTGTACATTCAAACATTTTGTACTTTCACTTAGAATCAGGTAAATGTCTTACTGGATTTATAAACTCGGGAGAATGAGTTTTATGAGAATGACCTATGTGAAGAAAGCTTTAACCCATGGCTTTCAAGGCAATGGCTTTTTTTAGACAGTAGAAAATAGTAGCTAGAATGTGTGCTTTATTTTTTTCTGTGATACAATTAGCAGTTTTTATCTATTAGATTGTCCTTCCTTGGAATAGCAAATAGTAATAGACTAGATTAGGTCGTGTCAAATCTTTAAAATGAACTGATTTTTATATAATCTGTGCCCTAAAGAGTCTTAAAAGAGATATGCTTTGAAAACACGTTTATTTCTCAAATTTAAAGTTTTATTATTTATTTCACAAACATTTATTAAATATATTCTGTGATATGAAGTATAAAGATGAGTTAAGAACATTATGCTTGCCTTCTGGGAGCTTATTGTCTGGAAGTAAAGATGATCAGATGTCATCCTCAAGCAGGTAATATACATTGTTAACCTTGGTGTTTGCAAGATGGTGCTTGGGAATTGGATCTGTTTTTAAAAGTATATCTGTAAAAAGCTGTGAGGCCTCCATAGTTATTTCATTACCGACCTAGGACATTTATGACAACAACTGCCATTTATATTACCTGTCTTTATCTGCGTCCTAGGTTTATGGTTGTGCAGGTTCAGATATCTTTTTCAAAAACAGTAACTGTATTTTTTGTTGTTTATTGAATTTCATTTTCAATAAAATTTACCAACTACATATTATTTATTTTTCTTATTTGGTTTAGCAGACTGATTTCCGTTCTAATTCAATTTTTATTTCAACTCATATTTTATGTTTGTTTATTTCAACTCAGTTCAATGTTTCTCTCACAGTCTTGGACATTGAAATTGTGTTGCTAATAATTCTGCTTCACTTTTTAGTTGAAAAAAGTAATTTCTTATATATTATTTACTCATGATAGTATTCCATTTTTCCTTTTGTTTACTCTTCTTTGATTGATACCCATAGCCTCCCTTATTTTCTACATTGTTCTCTTTTGCTCTAAAGCCTTTGCACAAGCTATTTTCTTACTGATGAACACTTTCCCTGTTCATTACCTGCCTAACTCTCACTCATTTTTCAGGTGTCCGCTTAGATTACAGATAATATCGCTTTCAGTTAACCCCCAACTGGGGAGTTACAAACATCTCTGGAATTCTACACATAATGTGTGTGTAATGCTCATTATATTTGTAATTCCCTCTTCAGTTTCTGTTTTCTCTACCGGACTTATTTTTATGAGGAACTAGGTCTGCCTTGTTTACCACTGTATCATTAGCAGACTGCCTAGTAAAAAGTAATTGCACGAGAGATATCTACTGAATGAAGACATGAAACAGAACTAGTATAGATAATGTGAAAACAAGTGCTGAAACTTACTGCAAGTTTACTAGAAGTTTAGAGAAAGAGAGCTCTAGTAAATGGAGCAGTCAGGAATGTTCCTTTATTTCCTGTTGATCCTGAATCCCTAACAGCTAGAGCAGCGTGTTCCATGTAGGACAGGTTTGTAAATGTTCATGTAAATGTCTTATAAATGTAAATGAATAAAAGATTTGAAATGGACAGTGAATGATGTTTAAGCACTAGAAAGAGAAGGATGGAAAATGAAAAGTGAAAAAGGTGATAGATGCCTGCAGAAAAAAAGTTGGGAAAGCACCAGGAATAGACGTGTTTTGAGAGGATGGTAGATTACAACAGCCTGCCCAGCGTAGAAGAGGCTAAAGTAGACTGAGAGGTAAAGTTGTACAAAGAGACTGCTGGGTTTTCAAAGGCCTTCAGAAATCTGGCAGAGGAATCTAGACTTTAATATGATGATCTGTAAATAGATTTTATAGGTTCTAAAGCAGAGAATTGACTTAATCAAAGTGAGCTATAGAAACCTGAGTTTTGGCAGCTTATATGTAAACTATGAAGAGAGGGGGCCACTAAGGAAAGTTTTTAAGCTTAGAACGCTAGAAGACGGTACTTCTGACAGCATGGAAAATTTAATAAATGAAGTAGTCTTTGTATATAAATTCTCTAATCTCCTTCAAGGCCACTCAAGCTCTCTCTCACTTTAGGTAACTCTACTTGTGTTACAGTGATGAGGTTATTTTGATCATTGTATTAACTAACATGGGTTTTAGTTATATTAAGTTAACATTATAACACTTATTGAAGGTATTCTATGTAGCAGGCACTATGTATTTTTACATGGTCTCTATGAGATTAGTATGTCCAGTTCCTTTTAATAGATGAAGATATTAAGGCATAGAACTAGCATGTGGTGGAGCCGTAATCAAACCCAGGCAGTCTGATTCCAGTGTCCTTACTCCGAGCCATTATACTAAACTGATTTTTATAGACATCATTTTAACAATTATCAGTATGACTTTAGGGCCTTTACAGAGGTAATCAAATGTAAATGAAGCCATTAGAATGAGCCCTAGTCCAGTATAACTGATGTCCTTATAAGAAGGGAAAATTTGGACCCAGACACTCACAAAGGGAAGGTGATATAGAAAGACATAAGGAGAGGATGACCACCTACAAGTCAAGGAGAGAAGCCCAGAGCAAATCCTTCTTTTGTAGCCCTTAAATGGAACCAGTTCTGCAACATCTTGATTTTGGACTTTCAGCCTCCAGAACTGTGAGACAATAAATTTCTGTTGTTGAAGCCATCCACTCTGTGCTACATTGTTAGAGCAGTTCTGGCACATTCACACACAGGTCTGCTTTAAGTAGCTAAATGTGAAAACGAAATAAGTAAAAAAAAGAATGGAAAAAGGGCAATGGGGCAGAGAAATTGAGCTCTGTGATTGCCCTACTTTACTGTCTGGTGTTTTGAGGCCATAGTTTTGGTAGGGGAAACCCAAACTGAACCTAGAGGTCTCACCGAGTTGAAGAGAGAGTTGAAAATGTAGGGAGGTCGTGATGGCTAGAATTTGCAAAACAAATTACTGGAAATTAAAGAACTTTGTAGAGATGTACAGGAGGTTCCCACTGTGTCTTCAGCTGACTACTAATAAGTACTGGAAGTGAGAAAAGCACTGGAAAGGTACAGGTAAAACAATTCCCACGGGGCCAGGCATAGTTTGTATTCTTACCAGGTGAAATGAACTAAGGGCAGATTATTCCTGCCGAACCAAGTTTTCCATAAGTTCAGGTTGCTCTGATCCTACCTATCAAGCTTAAAAGAAGTCTTTTTTTTTTTTTTAAAGATTTTTATTTATTTATTTGACAGAGATAGAGACAGCCAGCTAGAGAGGGAACACAAGCAGGGGGAGTGGGAGAGGAAGAAGCAGGCTCATAGCAGAGGAGCCTGATGTGGGGCTCGATCCCATAACGCCGGGATCATGCCCTGAGCCGAAGGCAGACGCTTAACCGCTGTGCCACCCACGCGCCCCTAAGAGAAAGTCTTAATAGGATCAAGGCACAAGCATGTTAAGGACAGACATGGAAAATATCAAAAGACACAAATCACACTTCAAGAAATGAAAATGACAATGAAATGAAAAATATGCTGGATGAAATTAATGGTAGATTAGATACTGCTGAAGAAAAAGTAGTAAACTTAAAAACAGCAATAGAAATTATCCAAAATGAGACACAAAGAAAAAAGACTGAAAAATTAAATGAACAGCACATGATTGAGCTGTGGGAGATGTTAGTTGGCCTAGCACTATAAGTGAAGTCCTCAAAGGAGAGAAGAGGTGAGTAGACAGCAAGTATTTGAAAACTCAGTGATCAAAAATTTTATAAATTAGAATATAAACCCTTATATTCAAGAAGCTCAATGAATTCCAGGTGTAGAAAACATGATGAGAACTACATTAAGGAACATTGTAATTATCTTAAACTACTTAACACCAGAGCTAAAGAGAATCTTAAAAAAGCAACTAGAGAAAAAAAAATCCACATTATATGCTGAGGAACAAATACAAGAATGACAGCAGACTACTTATCAAAACAATTTAAGCCACAAGACAGTACAGTAGATCTTTAAAGTACTGGGAAAAAAACCCATCAACTTATACCCAGTAAAAATATGTTTCAAAAAGCAAAATGCTTTTTCAGAAATATAAGAGCTAAAAGAATCTATTACCAGTAAGCCTATTGTATAAGAAGCGTTAAAGGAAGTACTTCATGGAGAATACCAAATAATAGAAACCTGGATCTTCACATAGAAGTATAGAGCAACAGAAATGGTAAATGTAAAATCTCTTTAAAAGACAATTGTTTAAAACAAAAATAATAAAATGTATTGTGGAGTTTATAATGTATATAGAAACAAAATGTATGACAGAAATACCACAAAAGCCAGGGAGGGGGAAATGGAAGTATACGGATGTAAGGTTCTTATATGACACAGGATATGGTATAATATTACTTGAAAGTAGATTGATAAATTAAAGATATAAACCTAAAAGCAAACACTAGAAAAACTAAAATAAGGAGGTATAGCTAATAAGCCAACAAAGAAGATACACTAGGATTATATAAAGGCTGGAAAAGAAGAAAAAGAACAAAAGGAGATGGGACAAGTAGAAAATAAATAGCAAGGTGCTAGATTTAAATCTAACCATATTAGTAATCACGTTATGTATAAGTGGTCTAAACATCCTCAGTTAAAAGAGATCATCAGATTGGATATATAAGCGAGATTCAGCTATATGCTGTGACTGAGAAAACCACTTGAAATATTATGACACAAATAGTTTTTTTTTTTTTTTTAAAGATTTTATTTATTTATTTGACAGAGATAGAGACAGCCAGTGAGAGGGGGAACACAAGCAGGGGGAGTGGGAGAGGAAGAAGCAGGCTCATAGCAGAGAAGCCTGATGTGGGGCTCGATCCCATGACGCTGGGATCACGCCCTGAGCCGAAGGCAGACGCTTAACCGCTGTGCCACCCAGGCGCCCCGACACAAATAGTTTTAATGTAAAAAGATGGAAAATGATATACCATGGTAATATTAGTCAAAAGAAAGCTTGAGTGGATAGAGTAATATCAAAGTGTATTTCAGAATAAAAAAAATATTACCAGGGATAAAAAGATAACATTTCATAATTATTAAGGGATCAGTTCATCAGAAGGATATAACAGTCCTAGATATTTATGCATTAATAACTGAGCTTCAAAGTTCTTGAAACAAGAAATGATAGAACTGTAAGGGTAAATAGATGAATCTACGACTATATTTGGAGATTTCAATAACCCTGTTTTAGTAATTGTTGGAAGTAGACAAAATCATCAGAGATATAGAAAACTTGAACAACACTGTCAACCAATTTGACTTGAGTGATTTTTATAGAACACTCCACCCAAAAGCAGCAGAGCGCACATTCTTTCCAGTGTACACAGACCATTACAAGATAGGCCACATTTTGTGGTGTAAAACAAGTCCTGATAAATTTTAAATGATCAAATTATACAAATTTTATATGTATATACAGAGATTATACAATGATCTCTAATAACAATAGTATTAGAAATCTGTATCAGAAAGATATCTAGAAAATCCCCAAATATTTGGTAACAAAATACACACTTTTCAATAATCCATGGGTTAAAGAAGAAACCTCAAGGAAAATTAGAAAATATTTTGAGCTGATTGAAAATAAAAACATGGCATATCAAAATTTGTGGGATGCAGCTATAACACAGTGATCAGAGAGAAATTAATAGCATTAAACTTTTATAGTAGGAGGAACAAAGACATTTCAAATCAGTGACCTAATCTTCTACCTTAGGAAATTAAAAAAGGAAGAATAAAACACAAAGTAAATGGAAGAAAGAAAATAATAAATACAATAGCAGCAATTCATAAAGAAAAAGACAAAAGAATAATAAGAAAAATGAAACCAGGGACTCCTGGGTGGCTCAGTCAGTTAAGTGTCTGCCTTCTGGTCAGATCATGAACCCAGGGTCCTGGAGTGGAGCCCCACTTTGGGGAGTCCTCAGTTGGAGCCTGCTTCTCCCTCTCCCTCAGTACCTCCCCCACTTGTGCTCATTCTCTCTCTCTCTCAAATAAATCTTTAAAAAAGAAAAAAAGAAAATGAAACCAAAAGCTAGTTCTTGAGATGAATAAAGTTGACAGATTATAGTCAGACTAATTGGGCAGATAGCCAAGAACACAAAATACCATTATGAGATTGGGGGGGTGGTTATCATTACAAGTCCTGTAGGCCGTAAACAACAAGGGTATATTGTGAAAATATTTGTGCCAGTAAGCGTTCAACTTGGACAAAATGGACAAATTCCTTGAACATCAAGCTTTCATATCACACTTAAGAACAAATAGACAACTTGAATACCCCTGTATTTTTGAAAGAATTGAATTTACTGTCACAAGCCTTCCCACAAAGAAAAGCACAGGTTCCGGGGTGCCCGGGTGGCTCAGTTGGTTAAGTAAGTGTCTGACTTTGGCTCAGGTCATGATTTCAGGTTCCTGGGATCGAGCGCCATGTTGGGTTCCATGCTCAGCAGGGGAGTCTGCTTCTCTCTCGCTCTGCCCCTTGCTTTCCCTCGCTCTCTCTCAATCTTAAAAAAAAAAAAAAAAAAAAGCACAGGTCCAGATGGTTTCACTTGTGACTTTTACTAAACAACGAAGGAAGAAATAACACCAGTTCTCAAAAAACACTCAGAAAATAAATGAGGAGGGAATCTCATTCTATGAGGCTAGCATTACACTAGTAACAAAACCAGGGGGGGAAATTACAAGAAATGAAAACTGCAGACTGGTATTCCTCATGAAGATAGTTGCAAAGATATGTAGCACATTTTTAGTAAATCCAGTCCAGCAAATCACAAAATGATATGGTACATCATGACTAAATGGGGTTTATTCCAAGAATGCTAAGTTGGTTTAACATTAAAAAAATCGGGGCGCCTGGATGGCACAGCGGTTAAGTGTCTGCCTTCGGCTCAGGGTGTGATCCCGGCATTGTGGGATCGAGCCCCACATCAGGCTCCTCTGCTATGAGCCTGCTTCTTCCTCTCCCACTCCCTCTGCTTGTGTTCCCTCTCTCACTGGCTGTCTCTGTCTCTGTTGAATAAATAAATAAATCTTTAAAAAAAAAAACATTAAAAAAATCAATCTGTAACTCATCATATTAGCAGGATGAAAAAATGTGAATCACATGATGGAGAAAAAGCATTTGACAAAATTCTACTTCTATTCAAAATGTGTGTATGTGTATATGTATCTTGGCAGTCTAAGAGTTAAAGAGAACTTCTACAACCTAATAAACACATCTACAAAAAACCTACAATTAATATTATCAAATGGTGACAGCATAAATGCTTCCTTTTTAAGATTAAGTACAAGGAGAGCATGTCTACTCTTATTTCTGTTCAACATTTCAGTGGAGCTCCTAGTCAGTGTAATAAGACAAGAAGACAAAATAAGATGAATATAGACTGGAAAAAAGATTGTCTTTATACACAGATAACATGATTGTTTATATGTAGGAAATCCTAAGGAACTTACAAAATGGCTACTAGATCTGATAAGTGAATTTAGCAAGATCCTTGTGTAAAAATCAGTCATATTTCTGTATACTAATAATTAAATTCAAAAATTAGAATTTATGGGGCATGTGTGTGGCTCAGTCAATTAAGCATCTGACTCTTGATTTCAGCTCAGGTCATGATCCCATGGGTCATGAGATTGAGCCCCACATTGGGCTCTGCACTCAACGTGGAATCGGCTACAGATACTCTCTCCCTCTCCCCGCTGCTTGCTTTCTCTTTCTCCCTTCCTCTTGCTTCCAAATAAAGAAAATCTTTAAAAAAATAAATAAGACCCAAATAAGTGTAGCGAGATACAATGTTTATAGATTGGAAGATTCGATATTGTTAAAATGTCAGTTCTTCCCAAATTGATCATAGTTTCAACACAATCCTAGTCAAAATGCCAGCAGAGTTTTGTTTTTGTTTTTTGTAAAAACAAAATTTTTGTAATTTTGTAAATTACAATTTTTGTAAAAATTGAGGTGCTGATTCTAAAATTTATATGGAGATACAAGGAACCTAGAATAGCCAGAACAACTTTTTTTTTTTTAAAGATATGATGTATTTATTGGAGAGAGAGCATGAGCGAGGGGGTGAAGGGAATGGAGGGTCAGAGGAAGAGTGAAAAGCCGACTTCCTGCTGAGCAGGGAGCCTGAGCAGGGGCTCAGTCACAGGACCCTGGGATCATGACCTGAGCTAAAGGCAGATGCTTAACTGACTGAGCCACCCTGGTGCCCCTAGCCAAAACAGCTTCGAAAAAAGAATATAATTCAAGGACCTAACTACCTGATGTTAAGGCTTATTTTAAAGGTCGAATAATCAAGAGTATTATTTTGCTGTAAATATATGCGTATAGATCAGTGGAACAGAGAGTGATTTCAAATGCTGTTTTTATGTGTGTATGCACATGTCAAAATTCATCAGATTGTACATTTTAAATATGCACATTTTGTCAATTTTAAATATAATTGTAGAAAATCAATTTTTTTAAAAGTGATATGGTGGACATTCAACCTATTATCAGGTCACTGGAGGAATAGAGCCATAGAATTAACCTAACATCAAAATCTCAAGTCTCAAAGTTTTGTTAATCCTTTACTCAGTACCCAGGAATAGAGAAATCTGTGTTGGTTGTTGGTTGGTTCACAGAGTCTGTGAAATTATGTCTGTACAATTCCCCATCTAGTATAATTTAGGCTGAATGGCCTCTTGAGATTCCTTCCCACTCTACAATACTAAAACAGGAGTTTTGGTTTATTTTAATTCAAGGCTACACATATTCTTCAGAGAAATCTGAACTTACAAAAGCATAATTTCAAAGGTTCATTGTGGCACTAGCAAGAACAGATGGCCCTAAAATCTGTTTGAGGAATGTTTTGTTTTCTGGCCTTTAAAGAATACAATTCTTTTCTCTTAGGGGAGGAGGAGCTGATAGTCCTCTTTTCAAAAGAATGAAAGGAGTTGGGAATCCAACAACACATTAAAAAAACTATTCACACACAAAAAAATTATTCACCATGATCAAGTAGGATTTATTCCTGGGATGCAAAGGTGGTTCAATATTCACAAATCAATGAATGTGATATATCGTATCAACAAGAGAAAGTATAAAAACCATATGATCACTTGAATAGGTACAGAAAAAGCATTTGACAAAGTACATTATCCACTCATGATAAAAACCTTCGACAAAGTAGGTTTAGAGGGAACATACCACAGGACTTGAACATGGGTGCTAGCTTCTGGACACAGGTGAACTCCAGCTGATGGGAAGGATATTTATATTGTTCCAGAATATCTTCAGAAAGGATATTTCTCCCTTTTCCATCATTACTCAACTTTTCTCAGTTCTATTTCTGTTTCTTCACTCATGATTTTCTTTTTATCCAAAGTGTTCTTCCTTTGCACCTGATTTCATAGCCAATTCAAATGTTTTACCTTTTAGGAAATCTCCCTAGAATTCTCCATCCCCCCAGACAGTATCACTGTTTCTCTCCGTTTTCCTAGCTTTCTTTATTCATGTAACTTGTATTGCTGGTGAGTTATGAAACCCCTTCTGCTCTGAATTTTGAGTCCCCTGAGGGCAGAGAGTCTGTCTTTCATTCTTCATTGTATCTGTGGTGCAGTGCTTTCATAAATTTTCTGTCTCTGCAGTGTCTTTCTACCTAAAGTCATTGTCAATTGATAAATGCTTATAGAATTAAATCGTTAAAACTTATTTTATTAGATACCTAATCTATGTGACATTGCAATTGTATGTGAACCAAAAAAATTTTTTTAAATTATGCTAACAACATTTACTCTCAATGTAACTTAATGAATGGAACAAACCCTCCAAATCCATCCCTATTTAATATGGTTTACTAATTAGTATATTCAGCAAATATGTATTGAGCACCTGCCATAAGCAAGACTCTGTGCCTTACACATTATATAGAAATTGTAGCTATTCCTCAGGGTCGTGCATAAACTTCTGTATGTATAATTCCTTTCTGCTTTAAATCAAAAGATTAAACTGTGATTTTTTTTTTTAAAGATTTTATTTATTTATGTGACAGAGAGACAGCCAGTGAGAGAGGGAACACAGCAGGGAAGTGGGAGAGGAAGAAGCAGGCTCCCAGTAGAGGAGCCTGATGTGGGGCTCGATCCCATAACGCCGGGATCATGCCCTGAGCCAAAGGCAGACGCTTAACCGCTGTGCCACCCAGGCGCCCCAAAATTTTTTTAAATCTTAAAAAGGAAAGGTTAAAAAAAAATTTCAAAAATAATTTCAAAAAAATTTTCAAAAATAATTTCAGATGTAGAGAAAAGTTGCAAAAGTACTACAAAAAAATCCTATATTTCTCTCACCCATATGTTAACCACATTTGCTATTATTCTCACTTTCTTGCCCTTCCTGTGATTCTTGCTCTTTCTTCTGTCTTTATAGAGAGATACACTTATAGATGTATAAACAAACTACTGTGGGACTCGATCCGATCCTGGAATGCCAGGATCATGGCCCTGAGCCGAAGGCAGACGCTTAACGACTGCGCTTCCCAGGCGTCCCTAAACTGTGATTTTTTAACATGATATCTCAGAGAAGAAATTGAAGGGCATAGCATGTTAATTCAGAGATGGATTCCATTCCTCCAACACAGTCATTCCTAGAACTGTATTCTTTTAACGATAATCATCGATAATCATCATAGATGGTTAGACTGGTGGGGGGTTGGGAAACACAGGAAGATATTTGCTTCAGAAGGTAAAGCTTCTGTACTGCTTCACTTGATATGTTAAAATAGTCTTTTGAGATAAGACCCATGTAGCTGTTAGCTTAGTTCCTGGCTTGAGGTTGACACTCCATAGATGTTAGCTGTCACATGCTGTTGTCACAGCAATTGTTTCCTTGTCTTTTATCAGTATGTCATTTTCACTAATTCTTGAGCTCTTAGGAAGGGTCTGAATCCCATTGTCTCATAAGAGGTACTTGGTTGAATTACTTGCTACTGATTTTTAGGTCGCTTTACAATTTTATAAGCAGAGTGGAGGAAACAAGCATACAAATTTTATTTGCAAACACTTCATCAGTACTTATTATGTTCTTGGTGCTGTTCTAAGCACTTTATAAATATTTAATCCTTATAACTGTATGAAATAGTTACTTTTATTATCCCCTCTACAGAGGGGGAAACTGAGACACAGAGAAATCAAGTAGCTTGCCCAGGGGCACACAGAGAGTTAGTAGCAAAGCCAGGAAATGCAGGTAGTCTGGTTTGAGTCCTTGCTCTTAGAAGCTAGCTGATTTATTTAGAATGTCTGAATTGAGAATATTTCTTAATCTGCTTAGTGTGGACAAAGTTAGAAACCACTTTAGCCTAATGGTTTGGAAGAAATGATAGATACAACATTCTTTAAAATTGCTGTATGTGGGGGCATCTAAGTGGCTCAGTTAGTAGAGCATGCTACTCTTGATCTCGAGATCATGTGTTTTAGCACCATTTTAGGGATAGAGTTTACTTAAAAAAAATTACTATATGTGATTTTATCAGTTTCTTCATGTGATACAAATGTAAATTGCAAATGAGACCTTAATTAGCCAATCAGTTGACTTTGCTAAATAGGAATCTTCCCGCTGACTTATCCTGTTTGCAGAAAACTTACTTAAAAGTAATCTTTGGAAAACCCTGCCAGAAGTGGTTTGAGGTTGATAAATACCAGTGTGAGAGGAATATTCAGTTATTATTTGGATGCCTCTGGTGATGTAGTAATATATTAAAACACTAACTTTGCAAGAGTTACAGACATTAACAAAGTAAAGCTAGGAGATGATGATATCTTAGAATTGTATTGGTATAATATCTAGGAATAAATTTAACCAAGTAGGTAAAAGACTTGTACTTTAAAAACCACAAAACATTGCTGAAAGAAATGAAGAGAACCTAAATAAATGAGAAGACATCTCAGTGGATTGGAAGACTTGGTATTGTTAAGATGTTAGTATTATTCCAAGGGGATCTACAGATCCAGTGTAAGCCCTATCAGAATTTCAGTGGCCTTTTTTTTTTTTTCCAGAAAAGAAAAAGCCAGTACTCAAATTCTTTTGGAATTACAAAGGCCTCCAAAGTCAAAATAATCTTGTACAAGAACAAAATTGGAGGAGTCACCCTTCCTAATTCAAAACTTACTGCAAAGCTACACTAATCAAAATAGTGTGGTACTAGCATGGAATAGACTTAAGAATCCAGAAATAAACCTATACAATTATGATCAGTTGATTTTGACAAGGATGCCAAGACCATTTACTGATGAATGGACAGCCTTCAGCTAATGGTGCTAGGACAACAGGACTTCCACATGTAAACTAATGAAGTTGTGCCCCCTACTCCACACCACATATAACTTAACTCAAAACGGATCAGTGACCTAAATGTAAGAGCTAAAACCATGGAGCTCTTTGAAGACAAAACAAAACAAAACCATGAGGGTAATTTTTCATAACTTTGGATTTGGCAATGGATTCTTAGATAATTTACAACAATACAAGTAACGGGGGCGTCTGGGTGGCTATGTTGTTAAGTGTCTGCCTTTGGCTCAGGGCGTGATCCCGGTGTTCTGAGATGGAGCTCCCCATCAGGCTCCTCCGCTGGGAGCCTGCTTCTTCCTCTCCCACTCCCCCTGCTTGTGCTCCCCCTCTCACTCGCTGTCTCTCTCTCTGTCAAATAAATAAATCTTTAAAAAAAAAAAAACACAATACAAGTAACAAAAGAAAAAATAGATTGGACTTAATAAAAATTAAAATATTTTTTGCATTCAAGGACATTAACAAGAAAGTGAAAAGACAACCTACACATGGGAGAAAACTATTTGCAAATCATATATCTGACAAGTGTCTGATATCTAGAAGATAAAAAGAATTCTTATAACTCAACAACAAAAGACAGTCCCATTAAAAGATGGGCAAAGGGCAGCTGTTTTCTAGATATGTCTCCAGAGGCAAGGGAAACAAAAGCAAAAATAAACTATTGAAACTACATCAAAATAAAATGCTTCTGCACAGTGAAGGAACCAATCAACAAAACTAAAAGGCAACCTATGGAATGGGAGAAGATATTTGCTATTCCAATAATGGGTTAGTATCCAAAATATATAAAGAAATTATCAAACTCAACACCCAAAAAACAATAATCCAATTAAAATGGGCAGAAGACATGAACAGACATTCCTCCAAGTAAGACATACATACGGCCAACAGACACATGAAAAGATGCTCATCATCACACCGTCAGGGAAATGCAAATCACAACTACAATGAGATATCACCTCACACCTGTTAGAATGGCTAAAATCAGCAACACAGGAAACAACAGCTATTGGTGAGGATCTGGAGAAAAAGGAACACTCATGCACCATTGGTAGGAATGCAAATTGGTGCAGCCAATGTGTAAAACAGTCTGGAAGTTCCTCAGAAAGTTAAAAATAGATGTGGCGCCTGGGTGGCTCAGTCGGTTAAGCATCTGACTCTCGATTTTGGCTCAAGTCATGATCCCAGGGTCGTGGAATTGAGCCCTGTGTCAGGCTCCACACTCAGTGGGGAGTTTGCTGGGAGTTGCTTGCCCTCTGCCCCTCCCCCATTCATGCATGAGCACTCTCTTTCTCTCAAATCTTAAAAATGAAAGTTAAAAATAGAACTACCCTACAACCCAGCAAATGCACTACTAAGTATTTACCCAGAGTATACAAAAACATGAATTCAAAGGTGTACATGCACCCCTATATCTATAGACTATTATTTACAATAGCCGAATGATGGAAAGAGCCCAAATGTCCATCGAGTAATGAATAGATAAAGAAGAGTGGTATATATGCACAATGGAACATTATTTAGCCATCAAAAAGAATAAAATCTTGTCATTTGCAAGGACATGATTGGAGCTAGAGAGAGTATAAGGCTAAGTGATAAAAGTCAGAGAAAGGCAAGTACCATATGATTTCACTGTTATGTAGAATTTAAGAAACAGAGCAGATGAGCAAAGGGGGAAGAAAAGAGAGAGAAACAAATGAAGAAACAGACTCTTAACTTTAGAGAACAAGGAATAAACTCATGGTTATCAGAGGGGACGTAGGTAGGAGGTGGGTTAAATAGGTGATGGGGATTAAAGAATGCACTTGCGTGATGAGCACTGGGTGATATATGGAATTGTTGAATCACTATATTGTACACCCTAAACTAATAAAACACTGTGTGTGCGTGTGTGTGTGTGTGTGTATACATAAACACACACACTTTTTTTTTTTTTTTTTTTAATGGGCAGTGGACTTGGGAGGCCTGTGTTGCTCGGTTCGTTGAGTGTCTGACTCTAGGTTTCAGCTCAGGTCATGATCTCAGGGTCATGGGCTCCAACCCCTCATGGGGCTCTGCACTCAGCACAGAGTCTGCTTGATATTCTCTCCTTCCCACTCTGACCCTCCTCCTGCTTCTCTCTCTTTCTCTCAAATAAATATATTTGAGAGATACTTGAGAGAGAGAGCAAGAGAAAGCATGACTAGAGGTGGAGGGGCAAAGGGAGAGGGAAAAACAGGTTCCCGCTGAGCAGGGAGCCCAGCACAGGGCTCAGTCCCAGGACCCTGAGATCATGACCTGAGCTGAAGGCAGCTGCTCAACTGACTGAGTCATCCAGGCGCCCCTGAATATAATCTTTGTTTTTGAATAGACATTTCTCCAAAGAAGATATTCATATGGCCAATAAGTAAATGAAAAGATGCTTAACATCATTAATCATCAGGGAAATGCAAATCAAAACCACAATGAGGCACTGCTTCACACCTGCTAGGATAGCTATAAAACAACAACAGAAAATAACAAGTGTCTCCAAGGATGTGGAGAAATTGGGCCCCTTCTGTGTTGTTGGTGAAAATGTAAAATGGTTCATCCACTATGAAAAACAGTTTGGCAACTCCCCAAAAAGTTAGATGTAGAATTAATGTATGACCCTGCAATTCCACCTCCAGACATATACCCCAAAGAATTGAAAACAGTTACGCAGACAAGTACACGCACACATATGTTTATAGTAGCACTGTTCACAGTAGCCAAAACGTGCAGTAGCCCAAATGTGCATGGATGGATGAATGGATGGATGGACAAACTCTGATGCATGACTATGTATGTGTATATTATGTGCGTGTACACACACGCACACAGAATATTATTCAACCATAAGAAGTGAAGTACTGATACATAGCTGCACTGTGGTTGAGCTTCCAAAACACTACATTAAGGGAAAGAAGCCAGAAATGATGGTCATGTATTATATGGTACCATTCGTGTGAAATAACCAGAATCAGTTCCTACAGAATGCAGATTGGTGGTTAGGATTGGGAGTGGAAAGAAACTAGTTAGAGGAAGGTTTTTACTTAGGAGTGATGGAAGTGTTTTGAAACTAGATAAAGGTTAGTATTGCATACCATTGTGAATGTATTAGATGCCTCTGAACTGTTAACTTTGAAATGGTTAATTCTATGTATGTGAATTTCACCTCACATTATTTTGTTTGAGTGTGTTGATACAGGAACATAAAAGGTATCAGAACACTCACCTGGTATTTTTCACACTATAGTACTGCAGTTTGTAATGTAAGAGGAAGAGGGGAGTAAAACAAATGTTTGGTTTTTTTTTTTTTTTTTAAGATTTTATTTATTTGACAGAGAGAGATAGCCAGCAAGAGAGGGAACACAAGCAGGGGGAGTGGGAGAGGAAGAAGCAGGCTCATAGCGGAAGAGCCTGACGTGGGGCTCGATCCCACAATGCCGGGATCACGCCCTGAGCCGAAGGCAGACACTTAACAACTGCGCCACCCAGGCGCCCCAAAACAAATGTTTTGTACTAGATTTTTGAAAGATTAAAGCCATTTAAAGGATTGGATCAGAGAGGTGGACAAATGGGATGGCATGAAGGAAAAAATGGGAACTAAAAAATAAATTATCTCAATCTTATTTCAGTTAGGAGCCAGAGTTTAACACCAAGATAATATAAGTTCAGATTTGTTTACTAGATACAAAATGGTGGCCTGTGAGTTTTTTCAGGTTAGGTTTAGAATTATTACCTTCAATCTTTTGATAAGAGCAAAGCATTTGTTGAAGAGACTGTCTTATTTTCCATGAGATACTCTTTCCTCTTTTGTCAAAGATTAGTTGACCATATAGTTGTAGGTCCATTTATGGGTTTTCTATTCTGTTCCTTTGATCTGTGTGTCTGTTTTTGTGCCAGTACCGTACTGTCTTGATCACCACAGCTTTGTAATATAACTTGAAGTCTGGAATTGTGAGCCTCCAGTTTTGCTTTTCTTTTTCAAGATAGCTTTGGTTCTTCAGGGTGTTTTGTGGTTCCATACAAATTGTAGGATTATTCTAGCTCTGTGAAAAATGCTGGTGGTATTTTGATAGGGACTGCATTAAATATGTGGATTGCTTTGAGTAGCATAGACATTTTAACAATATTTGTTCTCCTAATCCATGAGCGTGGAATGCTTTTCCATTTCTTTGTGTCGTCTTCAATTTCTTTCATAAGTGTTCTATAGTTTTCAGAGTATAGATCTTTTTTTTTTTAAGATTTTTAAAATTTTTATTTATTCAACAGAGATAGAGACAGCCAGCAAGAGAGGGAACACAAGCAGGGGGAGTGGGAGAGGAAGAAGCAGGCTCATAGTGGAGGAGCCTGATGTGGGGCTCGATCCCATAACGCCGGGATCATGCCCTGAGCCGAAGGCAGACACTTAACCGCTGTGCCACCCAGGCGCCCCCGGAGTATAGATCTTTCACCTCTATGGTTGGGTTTATTCCTAGGTATCTTATGGTTTTGGGTGCAGTTGTAAATGGGATCGATGCCTTGATTTTTTCATCTGCTGTATTATTGGTGTGTAGAAATGTAACAAATTTCTGTACATAGATTTTATAGCAACTTCGCTGAATTCGTGTATCAGTTCTAGCAATTTTTTGGTGGAGTCTTTCAGGCTTTTTACATAGAGTATCATGTCATCTGAAAATAATGAAAGTTTGACTTCTTCCTTGCCAATTTGGATGCCTTTTATTTCTCTTTGTTGTCTGATTGCTGAGTCTAGAACTTCCAGTACTGTGTTAAATAACAGTGGTGAGTGTGGCCATCCCTTTCTTATTCTTGATCATAAAGGAAAAGCTGCCAGCTTTTCCCCATTGAAGATACTAGCTATGGAAAAAAGACCGTCTCTTCAACAAATGGTGCTGTGAAAACTGGACACAAACATGCAGAAGAATGAAACTGGACCACTTTCTTATACCATACACAAATCTAAATTCAAAATTGATTAAAGACCTAAATGTGAGACAGGAGGGGCGCCTGGGTGGCACAACGGTTAAGCATCTGCCTTCGGCTCAGGGCGTGATCCCGGCGTTATGGGATCGAGCCCCACATCAGGCTCCTCCGCTAGAAGCCTGCTTCTTCCTCTCCCACTCCCCCTGTTTGTGTTCCCTTTCTCGCTGGCTGTCTCTATCTCTGTCAAATAAATAAATAAAATCTTTAAAAAAAAAAAGAATGTGAGACAGGAAACCATCAAAATCCTAGAGGAGAACACAGGCAGCAAGCTCTTTGACATCGGCCGTAGCAACTTCTTACTGGATTAAGTTTCCAGAGGCCGGGGAAACAAAAGCAAAAATGACCTATTAGGACATCATCAAGATAAAAAGCTTCTGCACAGCAAAGGAAATAATCAACAAAACTAAAAGGCAACCTTTGGAATGGGAGAAGATATCTGATAGAGTTAGTATCCAAAATCTATAAAGAACTTACCAAACTCAACACACAAAAAAACAAGTAATCCAGTTAAGAAATGGGTAGAAGACACGAACATACATTTTTCCAAAGACATCCAGATGGCTAACAGACACATGAAAAGATGCTTAACATCACTCATCATCAGGGAAATAAAAATTAAAACTCAATGAGATGCCACTTCACACCTGTCAGAATGGCTAAAATTAACAACACAGGATACAACAGATCTTGGCAAAGATGGAGAGAAACGGGAACCCTCTTACACCGTTGGTGGGAATGCAAACTGGTGCAGCTACTCAGGAGAACAGTATGGAGGGTCCTCAAAAAGTCGAAAATAAAACTACCCTACAGCCCAGCAGTTGCACTACAAAGTATTTACCCAGAGGATACAAAGTTACTGATTCAAAGGGGCACATGCACCCGCTGTTTACAGGAGAACTATCAACAATAGCCAAACTACGGTAAGAGCCCAAATGTCCATCGACTGATGAATGGATAAAGAAGATGTGGTATATATATACACAATGGAATATTACTTAGCCACCAAAAAAAATCTTGCCATTTGCAACGATGTGGATGGAGCTAGAGTGTATTATTCTAAGAGAAATAAGTCAGTCAGAGGAAGACAAATACCATATGGTTTCACTCATATGTGGAATTTAAGAAATGAAACAGGTAAAAAAGAGACAGACCATAGAACAGACTCTTAACTATAGAGAACAAACTGAGGGTTGCTGGAGGTGAGGGTGGCAGGGGAATGGGTTAAATGGGTGATGGGTTAAATGGGTGATGTGCACTGGGTGTTGTATGTAAGTATAAGTTCTCCTGAAACTAATAACAGTATATGTTAACTCACTGGAATTTAAATAAGAACTTGAAGGAAAAAAAAGAACAAAGCAACATATTAGTGATTTCACTGATGATTTCAAACTTAAGTTAGTAAAACTAAGAAGCAATGGAGTTTATATATTTCTAGAGGAAAACACTCCTTTGTGTGTATATGGGAAAAGAGGGCAGATGCACTTACATATGGAACATTCTTTTGACTTAGAATTTCAGTGTATGTATCCTCGGAGAATCCAGTGGGTAGGGGAAATTACTATAATTAGCTAAACTAATGTTAGCTTGAGTTCAGTGCAGCAACAAAAATACCAAAAAGATGAATGCAAAATATGTCATGTGCTTACTTAGGTTATAATACAAATCACCTATAAACTATACAGGGAATTTTTATATATGTTGATTTTTTTCCCCCCAGTGGTGACTGATTTTTCACTGTTTTCATTATTGTTTTTTGTCTTTGAGATAAAGGAGTTGTACTGTGCCAGACCAAAAAACAAAAAACAAAAAAAACCCCAAAAAACCATTTTTGTCAGAATAATAGTTAACCCTTTTCTTTGATTGCAGATGATGAAAGCCATGAACAAGTCCAATGAACATGTTCTGGCAGGAGGCGCCTGCTTCAATGAGAAGGCGGACTCTCACCTTGTGTGTGTACAGAATGATGACGGAAACTATCAGACCCAAGCTATCAGTATTCACAATCAGCCCAGAAAAGGTGAGTATTTGAGCTGATTGACACGCTAAGAATTGTACTGGACTTGGAAAGTCGGATATCTTAGCCCATAACTCTCACTTTCAAGCTAGGTGGCCATAAACAATTTGATGAAATTAACCTTTCCAAGCTTATTCTCCAAGATTACATTGACTCCCCAAGTAGATAGACTCAGAGTCGTAAATGGGATCTCTACTAATAAAGGGAACATTTTGAAAATACTGCCTCAGGATATTGGCAGGGCTAGAATTGATATTTGAAGGTAGGACACTAGGCCCCGTAGTGAGAATATGCTTAGGTAGATTTTAAGTTTGTTGAATAACCATTTCCAAAGAATGTTAATAGGTTAACTGGATTCTGAGAGAAGGCTTCTTGGTTCAGTGGTACTTATAATGTGGCCTCATCACTTAGGAGATTGTTAGAAATGAAGCATCTATACCCCAGATTTGCTAAATTAGAATTTGTTTTTTAACAAGGTTCTGTGTTCAAATGCGTATTGAAATTTAAGAAGCATTGCTTATGGTGGCATTTCTTAAGGTGTCTTATCAGGTTCCATGGTTTTAAAAAATACATAAGTGAAAGTCTTGCATAATACATTAAACTGAGAAATCCTGGATTAAACAAGTTTAAACAGATTTCTTTACTACAGGACTTTTCAGAGCCTTTAACAGGCTGATGCATTTTATAATTTTCCAAAAGGAAGATAGTGCCTGGCCCTTCCCAAATTTATTTGACTATGAATCTTGTTTTTCCTCAGAGTATCTCCCATAGCTCACTTTCTCTAGTATGCTTTATGAAACACTTGTCTGGTTGACAGTGACATAGGTCACTGTCTTCAATATATTTTTTGAATTGGTTGTTTAGTAAAGGTATAAAAGCTCTTTGTCACATGTATATTCAATATGATATCCAAAATAAGGTAGGTGATAAGTCCACAATGCTATTAGTCAAATGATACCTAGACTATTTGAATTAAGTTCTGGATATCATTAATGTAATTGATGATATCCATGTCTAAAACTGGAGGTTCTTTAGAGGATGATTCAAAGCCTGTGAACAATTTGGAAATGAGGTCAAAAGAAGACCTTTTGGATAAAGTTTACATGTTTAATCTGGAAAAGTCTAGATTAGAAGAGGGTGAAAAATAGCTATCTCTATTTTTAAGGTTTTCTAGTATGTGGAAATAAGATTCAGTTTACTCTCTATAGCTACAAAAGGCCAAAACCAGCACTTTGGGTGAAAGTTACAGGACTCTAGATCTGGACTGAATTTGAGAGCACATTCTGTAAGGCCAAGAGTTATCCAGAAGTAGAATGGGATGCCTTGTGCCATTGTGGGCTCCTTGCCACTTGGAGTCTTTGAGAAAGGCTGGATGGCCACCTGTTAGAGATATTGCAGGGCCAATGGGCAGGAAGTTGGATTACTTAGACCAATAGAAGATACGGAGGAGCATAGGGGTTCCTGGCTGGCTCAGTTGATGGAGCATGCAACTGTTGATGTCTGGGTTGTAAATTCAAGGCCCATGTTGGGTGTGGAGATAACTTTAAAAAGGAAAAGAAAAGATGTGGAGGAGGATTAGTGAAATTTTCTTAAAGCTAAATGGGATTAAATGTCCTTTCTTTTATGAAGACATAATGGTAACAGATATTTGTCTTTTAAATAGGTTTTTTTTTTTTTTAAAAGAACTGCACTAGGTCAATAAAATGCTAACCATATCTCCATCTTCAAAATATATTTTATCTAAAAAAAAATTATTAGATCAGGTATCAGCAGACTTTTTCTGTGAATGGCTGGGTGATAAATATTTTAGGCGTTGCAGGCCTGTGATCTTTGTCGCAAGTTACTCAACTCCGGCTTACTTCGAAAATTGCTACAGACAATATGTAAATGAGTGGACATGACTGTGTTCCGATGAAATTTTATTTACAAAAACAGGCTGCGGGCCAAACAGGTTGTAGTTTGCCAAGCCCTAGACTTGACCACTAAGATTTCTTTGCTTGTAAGATTCTTTAATTCTTGATTGGAGGTAGAGGAAAACAAAATGAGGGAGTGTGTCTTAAAACTTCATTCCCAAAGCTATCATAAGCATCAGAATTATTTGTTACTTGTAGATAGTGGTGTATAGAGTTGATGTTTTTTGTTTTCTGTATGATGATGGATTTACCAACTAACTATAAAATATTTCATTATTGTTCTCAGTTTATATCTCCAGATCTACACTGAACTATTTATATTCTGTTTTAGTGACTGGTGCCAGTTTCTTTGTGTTCAGTGGTGCTCTGAAATCTTCTTCTGGATATCTTGCCAAGTCCAGTATTGTGGAAGGTAAAGAATAAGTTATTTACTGCATGTGTATTAGTTCAGTCCTAATTATACAATTAAAAAAGCAAGGAATGTTGGAGTGCCTGGCTGGCTCAGTCAGTAGAACATGCGACTCGATCTCAGGGTCCTAAGTTGAAGGCCCATGTTGGGCTTAGAGCTTACATAAGTGATGATGATGATGGTGATGATGATGATAGTAGAAGTTTAAAAAATAAAAAGCAATGGATGTTAAGTGAAACCATGACGCTTGTATAGTAGACTTCTGACTCCTATTATGTATTCAATAGCATAGTAGTACAGGGATGGCTTGACTCTGCTCAGTGATGTCCAGGGCCTCAGTTGAGATGACTTGATAGCTGGGGGTTCAAATTATCTGAAAGTTCGTTCACTCACATGTCTGGGTCCTGGCTTGGGTTGATTTAAAGACTAGGATTGGTGACTGAAGTACTCACACTTTGACTCCTTAGTATGCCATAGTGGCCTTGGGGTAGCTGGACTTCTTATTCCAGGCACGTGTGTTCTTGCAAAAGGCAGAAGCCATGTTGCTTCTTATGACCCAGTCTCGAAAGTCACACGATGTCACTTCCACCATACTGTAGTGTTGGAAGTAGTCATAAGACTTCCCAGGTTCAAGAGGAGAGGAATTAGACTCCACTTCTTAATGGGGAAATGGGAAGGTAGCATTGTGAGAAAGCATGTGAGACAGGAGATATTGTGGTGACCTTTGGAAAGTAAGTCTGCCACACATGCTGACGGGTTTTCATTTCCGCAGTAGCTTACTTCAGTACCCTGTCTGAAAGCAGTCCTTCCTGGGGCTGGAGCCTAGTGTGTTAACGGAAATACAGAGACAGTCTTACCTATGTTAATAGATGGCTTTGACCTCCTTTTTGGTAAGCTTAATAAAACAACTATTAAAGAGCAAAGTACATTAATATTTTACAACTAAATTTCACAACTTTGACTATAAAGGGGAAGAATGCTATTAAGAAATTGTTAGGAAATCTAGAAGTTAAACAGTCATTGGTCTTAAGTGACTATTTAATGCCTATGTGATCAAGTATTGACTACGTTTGAAATTGTGTCTTGACAAGATGATTTAAAAAACACCCTTTAAATGTACTGATACAGATCCTTAATGCAAAGTATTGTGTTTAAAAGTTATATCTCTGTCTCTGGAAATTTCTTAGGTCTTATATTTCACTGTGAGTTGAACAGTCGGCTGCCTGTTTATGAAATTTTTATTGGCGCTTTTATAAAATTATTTTAGTTGACAAAAATTTGGGGGCACCTGGGTGGCACAGTCGTTAAGTGTCTGCCTTCGGCTCAGGGCGTGATCCCCGCGTTCTGGGATCGAGCCCCACATCAGGCTCCTCTGCTGGGAGCCTGCTTCTTCCTCTCCCACTCCCCCTGCCTTGTGTTCCCTCTCTCGCTGGCTGTCTCTCTGTCAAATAAATAAATGAAATCTTAAAAAAAAAAAAAAATTGTGTCAATGAAGGAGGGTAAACACGTGACAACTTCCACGGTGAATTTCAGGGTTGCTTTTGACTTGGGTAGATAGCAGGCCACAAATAGTTGCCATGTGTTGGCTACAGTGTAGCTCATGTGAAACACATATGGTAGGTTTGCCTTATTGCTAGCCAATGAATGGATTTATCCCTTCTACCACTGTTGTTTACTCAGTGACTTATTTAACTAACATTTACTGGAATTCACTCTATGCTGGGCAGTCATAGTAAGGTGAGAGAGACAGAGGCGCAAACACATAAATATAAATAGAGTATGATAAATGCAAGAGTGAAAGCCGTTCTGTCAGTCCAGAGGAGGGATGTGACCGTGTGTACGTTTTCCTCTAGGTGGTCTTAGGAGGAATTCAGTGTGTCTGAAGTGAAATCAACAGGCGAGTGTTTTAAGCAGGAGCCATCTTGGCATCTGCTCCTCATAGCACTTTCAAAAGAAAGAGGTTCAGCTTAAAGAACAAAACCTCGTATATCTGTCAGCTTTAGAGAGCAGAGCGGAATTTTACATTTAATCCTAAAAGGATTTGCTAGGTACCCTGATTGATCTGCCCCCTCCCTGGCTTTGCGTTGTTTCCATCTGTATTATCTTGGTGCTGATTCTCAGATGGCGTTATGGTCCAGATCACCGCGGAGAACATGGATGCCTTGAGGCAGGCACTGCGAGACATGAAGGACTTCACCATCACCTGCGGCAAGGCGGACGCCGAGGATCCCCAGGAGCACATCTACATCCAGTGGGTGGATGATGACAAGAACGTCAACAAGGGGTAAAGGCAGAGGACTTGCCCTCTGGCGGCAGTTAGTTAGGAGCTGGGCCCTGGGTTTTGTCTACACTGGTGTTTATAGCTTTACTGAAATCCCAAAGAGTAAGGACTGCTTCAGAGAGAGAGAGAGATATTTATATATTTACATATATATAAGATTTTATTTATTTGACAGAGAGACACAGCGAGAGAGGAAACACAAGCAAGAGTGGGAGAGGGAGAAGCAGGCTTCCCACGGAGCAGGTAGCCTGATCCGGGGCTCAGTCCCAGGACCCTGGGATCATGACTTGAGCCGAAGGTGGACGCTTAATGGCTGAGCCATCCAGGCGCCCCAGCTTCAGATATTTAACATAAAATTTTAAATTTCTAGCATGTTGGTTTAATTTCTGAAGGAGTTTCTCTGCATATTTTTGAAGAAGTGTGGAGGGAAGCAGTTAATGAAACAAAACAGTCCTCTAAAGTTATCGACATAATAGTTAATAACCTAAGCTGTTTATGGTTTTATAAAGAAAGCCCTTTTGCTAACATTGTTTCATTTGAGATAATAACTAGTGTTGTTTTTGCCATGTTATAGATGAGTAAACAAGCACCTAAAGGCTCAGTGACTCCGCAGAGCCAGGAAGTGGCAGAGCTAGGACTTAAAACCACCTCCTTGGGCTTCAAGTCCTAAACTCTTTCCCAGTGTATGGCAACTCTACTCTGAGGGCTCAAGCCAAAACTTTGGTCATCTTCGACACTTCTTTTTCTCTCACACCCTACACCTACTCCAATGGTAAATCCTGGTACTGTTACACTTTCTAGCATATATTTTGTATATCCAGTTATATTTGACTTCAACATGTAACCAGAATCATACTGCCTCTCTGGCCACCGTCCTAGTTCAGGCCACCATCATTTGGTCTGGATTATTGCCGGAGCCTTTCAGTTAGCTTGCTTGTTTGTAGTCTTCAACTTCTCCTGCCCCGCAACCTAACCTGTTTCTAATACAGAGCAATGTCCCCTCTCTGCTTAGAGCTCACCACTGGCTTCCAGTATGATTCAGGGTAAAAGCCAAAGTGTTTTTCAACTTCTGTGGCCTCACATAATCCGCCTACTCTCTTACCTCACAGAAGCAACACCTGCCTTCTTGTCTGAGCATGTCAACTCTGCTTCTCTCCTCAGACGTTTGCTTGCTGTTCTTTCCCTTGTACTCTGTCCTTCGATAGCCAAGATAGCCAAATGAGTCCCTCCTTCACCACCTTCAAGTTTTTTCTAGAATGTCATTTTCTCAGTAAAGCCTTCCTTGGCCAGCCTATCTAAATTATAATCCTCCCATACACATTTCTTCTCTCCCACTCCCAATACTTGCAGTCCCCCTTCCTTGCATTATATTTCTCAAGAGAACTTATAATTCTCTAACATAAAATATATTTTCACTTATTATATTGCCCCTGGGATGTAAATTCCATAAGGGAAGAGATTTTTGTCTGGTTTATTTATTGCTGTATCACCAACACCTAAAAGACTGTCTGGCACTGAATAGGTGCTTAAAAAATTGATTGACTGAATGAACATATCATACATCATTGTATTAAGCTTTCTGCCATCCAGTCCGTCCCTTTTTCCTTCAGGCAATAATAATTCTCTGCGTAGGTCTCTGGAAATACAAAAACGAATTCCACAAGCTCCTGCTGAAAAAGTGGTTCAGTCTGGTTTTGAAGATAGTTATAAATAAGTGCATCCAAGTATGGAAGATGCTCATAGAAAACTCTCTAAGATACAGTAAAGATAAGAAAGAAAAGAGGAAGCTTGGTAGAGGTACTAGGGCAGTATTCAAGGACCTTCATAGAGAAATGGACGCTGATTGAGCTCAATCTGGTGAGATGAGTTGGTACTTGCCACATAGTTGTGGCAGAGTGGGCGTTCCAGTCTGAGGGAGTAGCAGGAACAAAGGCAAACGGAGGGCATTGACAACACGGCACACCAGATTTTTAAAAAATCTTTTGAACTTTTGTTATTGAACAAAAAGAAGCAATTTCTAAATCAATGAGTTCATTTGCCTATTTTACAAATAGCCCTTTCCCATGCTTGACTGGAAATTTTAAATTCAAAATCAATTTGTGGTGAATTCTCTAATATAGTTGGAAATGAACATGGTTATTAGGACCAAAAAATTGCTGAAAATCTGATGCTATAAGGTATCAGTAACTAATAACAAGCAGGTTGCCCCTTCCTACAGCAAGTGCCAATGGCAGCATCTCAGAAAACAGGACAAGAACTAGTTAGAGAAGACTCTCGAATTCAGGAGTTTAGTGTGTAGTGTATAAAATGAATCTTTTCCAGCTTGTTCCTCCGTGTCTGGATATCCTCTCTCAAAATACTCTAATCAACTAAGAGTGCCCCTCCCCTTTTAAAAAGATCTTACTTACTCATTTTAGGGAGAGAGAGAGCGAGAGCATGTGAGTGGGGAGGGGGAGGAGAGGGGGAAGAGGGAGAAAGAATCTGAAGCAGACTCTGCACTGAGCGCAGCGCCCAGCGTGGGGCTTGATCTCACAACTACAAGATCATGACCTGAGCTGAAGCCAAGAGTCTGACGCTAAACGCACCGCGCCACCCTGGTGCCCCAAGAGTGCCCTTTTTCGATACTGTTGTTTCATGAGTTAGAAGTTAAATTCAGTGTTGTTTAAATAATTTTAATTCAGGTGGATGAAATGAATCCTTGATATTGAAGTTCAAGTTCAATTTGATCTTTTTACATAGGGAGTAAAAAACATAAACAGGTTTGAAAACTGTTAGGAAGAGTTTGGAATCTTTGTGACAATTATTTTGAATCCTCATCAAAATGAATGTGAATCTCTACCTATTTACAGTTGCTTTATTTTGGAGAGGAAAGTACTATAAAAAGCCTTTCTGTTCAGGAACCTAGGAGTGATAATTTAGCACTAAAGGGAATTTGTTGTAATAATAATATAAATAATATAATATGTAATAATAATGTAAATACTTGTTCATGAGCTCACACCAACACTGTTTTCATTAACATACTTGGTCAAATAATTCTTTTAATCAATAAATATTTATTAAACTCCTACATTCCAAGCAGTGTGTCAGAACTGGGAATACAGCCTACAGAGGTGAGTGTATCATATTCCCTCCCCTTAAGAAGTTCACTGTGAGGCAGATGTGCAAACGTGTCAGTGTTGTCATGGTCAGAAGCAGAGTGTGTAACAGCAGAGGGGAGAACGAGATTGGATGGGCGGCCATGCGCTCACTAAATTTGGGAAGGAATGCTGGGAGGAGAGAGCAGGTTTGAGTAGATAGTTTTTTTACATTGAAAGAACCAACTCCTGGAATCATGGCTCCTTTTTTATATGTGCTCTTTGAATTATTTCAGTGCACAGGCCCCTCCCATGAGGGCTCTTTTCATGTACATTTTTGTGCAGTGTCTTCTTACCGTGATGTGTTGCTCAGATGTGTTCAACAAAGTGCCCAGTGTAATTAGTAGCAAGACTTGATACGAGAAGTGGTTCTTCTGACTTCGAGAGCTGCTTCCATCTCTTTCCTTTGCTTCTATTGTAGTGTTGTAAGTCCTATAGATGGGAAGTCCATGGAGTCTATAACAAGTGTGAAGATATTCCATGGATCAGAATATAAAGCAAATGGAAAAGTCATCAGATGGACAGAGGTAAGGAAATGAAACTTGGCATCCTTGATCCCCTTTGAGCACAACTTTTTGCATGGTTCAGAGACACACTGTGGACTGATTCTGAAGGATAAGAACAGAAAATGTGTCTGTTTACCTTCGATACTCCAGTTCCCTCTGGTCTATCTTAGCTCGCCGGGAAGAAATGCCGCCAAGTACAGCCTGTAGCAATCTGATTTCTCTTCCTTTTTATGAACGAGCTTTTAGAGATTTGTTTGCATTAGAATTCAAGAAACATGCTTCTCTGAATAGTATATACCATCTTTGCTGTGTTCATCAGAATGCTGGGCGAGTTCTATGTACTCACAGTTAGAAGTATCTTACATAACACAGTCTTTAAAAAATAGGCTTATTTCACCAATAAGAAGACTAAAGCTCAGAGACTCAGTAACTTGTCCAGGATTACAAGGCAAATAAGTAATGGCAAAGTTCTGCTTCAAACCCAGATCCTGCCAACTCCCAAGCTCTTTTCCACTATACGTTCATTCCCTCACCTGAAAGCTGTACGAGAGGCTAACCTGGGAGTGAGAGGAGCAGGGCAGGGCCCCGTACGTGTGTTCATCTCAGATCAGGAAGTTTATTCTCTCAGAATAAATGGGTAGGTTGTAGGTCTTTTAATTTCTTTTGAACCTGAGTTATACTCCTCCATAAAACAAAACATTAAATTATAAGACTTCTAGAATTTCTTGCAGCCTTAAAAGTCTTAATTTTTAAAAAAAAATTTTTTTTTTAAAAACTTCTAGCTTTCCCATTTTATACACAGGGTAGCTCAGGCTAAGAGAAGTTCGATGCTTTATTCAAGTTCACGCAGCTGGTTCATAAGAGCAAGAGACTAGAACCTGGTTCTGCATTTCTCGAGCTGTTGTTCCAAGTAATTTATCTGGCATACCACCAGGCTCAGTGTTTTCATATGCAGCTCAGTGGTCTCAGCAGCTTGCTTTGTAATGATTATCCCTTCCACACACTCCCAAGTAGTACAGAGTCTGGACCATGTGAAACTCGTTACCACTTACAAGTAGTTTGACCTCTTCTCCCTCCCTTTTGCTCCCCAGTAATCCAGTGAGGTAGCAGTGTGACCCCTCTCATTTAAATAATGAGAAAACAGGAGCAGAGGCCTGGCAGAGCAGAGGCCAGACGACTTCTGATGCCCGCTTCGGAGCTCTGCTCATCATTTCATGGTGCTATTCTCACTGGTACACGGGGCTTCCGGGCTGCCCCCTTTGTAGTACTCTTAGCGTAAGCCCCCTAGCGGTAAGCCAGGGGGTGGTGTATATAAGCATTGTGTATTCGCATATCTGTATCTTCTGTATTATGCTTTTATATCATTTACAATAACCAGGGAAGCCAGGGGCTTTGTTTTACAAAGGCGTAGTTGGGCATTAAGAAGTCAAAGGACTTGCTCATGACCCTCCTCTCTGGGACTAGGGCTCACTGTGCTTCTGATTCTGTCTAGTGCACTGTTCATCTTGCTGTAAGGACACTAACACGGTTCTGGCCTCAGCAGTGGCACGGTCTTGTGAGAAGACAACTCTTGTGATGAGAGGCAGAAGACTTAGATTCTTGGATTGGTCTTGCCTCTAAGGACTTCTATGCACTTGAGCAAGTCACTTCTTTTCTCTGAGTGATCTGTAACATGAAGGGGTTGGGTCACATAATCCATAAGAGCTGTTCTTTTAGATTCCAAGATGATTGCCGCAAAAGATTGTCCACATAAAAGGATTACCTTTTAGAAATAATGCCTTTTCTAGTTCTCCGTAGAACATACCCTTATGACGGGGGCTGAGACCAGGGAGATAGGCAGGTCAGGTCTTCCTGCACATCTTAGGGGTCAGGGTGCTCATACACAGTGGTCTCATGCACTTGTTTTTCCGCACATCTGGGCACAAGGCTAAAAGTCTCTTCTATTTGGGGAACAGGTGTTTTTCCTAGAAAACGATGACCAGCACAGTTGCCTGAGTGATCCTGCAGATCATAGCCGACTGACTGAGCACGTTGCCAAGGCTTTTTGCCTTGCTCTCTGTCCCCACCTTAAGCTTCTGAAGGAAGATGGAATGACTAAACTGGGACTACGTGTGACACTTGACTCAGACCAGGTAAGAAGAGTCTTAGGAGGTAGCCTTGGAAGCTGGGCTTGAGCAGTGTCTGTATTTTTTGGCATGTGAGTGTTCCTGCATCAACCTAGAGAACTTAGTTCTCTGGGTCTTCTGGCCTTCCCTGTGTTAGTAATGTACCCAGATGTGCTGCTTGGTGAGACTCTCTGAACTGTTTGAACCTTGGCTTCCTCACCTGAATGTCTTCCCAGGACTCAGTTTTGAGTGTGGGGTAAGGAGGGGAAGTGTGTGAGGACCTGCCACCCCTGTGTGAAGGGCTTCAGTGCTCTTGAGACTCCCCAGTTCCACCCTTCAGGAATCGTTCTGTTGCCCTGAGCCAGCAGGTCCCAAGCTGTTCCGTCTGCTGTTTTCTTAATCCAGCTGCAGCAGGCTGCTTCTGATGGGCCTCTGCACCTCTCAGTCCTTAAGGTTTTTCTTATTGTCAGCATTTCAGTGCTAGTCCGTGGATGAGGACCTGATCTATTTCCCCACTAGGTTTCCTGTTAGCTTGGGTCTCCTGTGGCCAGGCTTCCCTTCCTGTCTTAATATTTTTGTATGCTGTTGTAGTAACAGTCCCCCCCCCCGCCCCACTCCAATCCTTGTCCCAGTGTCTCTCTCCTATGGCCTTGTGGTCTGATCTCTATTTTTTTGGATCTTGGATCCCTGTGACATGTCCCACTGCTCATGCTTTAATGCAGAATTGTGTCACTATCAGGGAAAATATGAAAGGTTATGATGGGGCTCCACCTCCTGCCTAGTCATCAGTCAGCGTGTTTATTTTCTGATTAAGCTCTTGACCAATGCAGTACTAATAAGCATATCAGGGTAATACAAATGAGGTCTCCTGGTCCTTTCTCGAATGATAATGATAACCCGGTTAGAGAATTGCCTTACATAAAACAATTAAATAACAAGCATTTTTCTGCTAAATGTGTGAGCCTCTTGAGGGCAGGGGCCCTGTTACATTCACCTTTGAATCCGTGTGTGTAGGTGCCCAGAAAATGGCTTATGGACAGATGGATGGATGGATGGATGGATGGGTGGATGGGAGGGAGAACAGATGTTCAGTTCCTGCTGTTAGGGAGTTGTACCTAGTATATTTCTTATCTTAATTTCCACAACCAAAGGTTTAGGTATTATTTTTGACATTCCATACCTCTCTGTGCTGCCCCTCACCCCCCACCGTTTCCTGGGAAACTAAGGCCTTAACAGGTTAAGTGTTTTAGCCTAGGTCTCACAGCTACCAAGTGGCAGAGTCAGGATGAATACATGACAGGATGATAATAAATGACAGTTCAGGGAAGAGAAGGAGAACCTTGTGTTCACAGCTATGTTTCTAACCCATGGCCAAGGACATTTCCTTTCCAGCTCAGCCTCCTTGGCCCTCAGCCCTCTCTATCCAGTAACCTGTCATCCCCTTCTCTGTGCTGTAGGTTGGCTATCAAGCAGGGAGCAATGGCCAGCCCCTTCCCTCGCAGTACATGAACGATCTGGACAGCGCTTTGGTGCCAGTGATCCATGGAGGGGCCTGCCAGCTCAGTGAGGGCCCCATCGTCATGGAACTCATCTTTTATATTCTGGAAAACATCGCATAGACAGAGAGGACTTCATTGTTTTTCCGTTCAGACCTGTTGGCAACAGCAGTCATACCCAAATCATTTGCACTTTAAAACTGGAAGATTAAGCTTTTGTTAACACTATTAAATGGGGGGGACGTGGGGGTTTGGGGGCAGGGGTGGGAAAGGGTGGTCGGGGGGGACAGATGTTCCATAATTCTGTGTCTTCTACGCATTGTCCACCAAGATCTGGGCAGCTTCTGTTACTGCGCAAGTTATGCTATCCTTGCCGCTAATCCCCTTCCCTTACTGTTAAGACAAAAATCCCGCTCCTCTCTTTTAAGATTTACTTATGGTCTTGTGCTCAGAAATGCTCAAATGGGTACAACCATCACCAAGGATGGGGTTGGGAGGGCAGAGGGAAAATAAAAAAAGCAGCATTGGTCTTGCACTCTTTGTACAGAATTGATATAAAAAAGAATTCCACACTGATTTTGTCCTATTTACATCACAGTGACTTCAAGTAGAATTCACACTTAGTTTTTTGTATTTTATCAGATTATTCACTGAAGTGAATCAGAGACCCAGTGGATTACCTTTTCTGTCCAAGGAATGGCATCTCAGTGTAAATGAGGTCACTTGGATAGCAGAGCTGAATTCAGGATTGCTCAGGATCTGCCCGAGTGAATGGCAGGTATTGAATTGGGCCTTTCTGAGAAAACTGACAGAATACACTCAAGGCATTTTTGGTCCTACGCTAGAGTTATTTAAAGAACATTTTATTGAGAATAATTTAAACTTCCAGGAAAATTGCAAATACAAAAATACCTATGTATGCTTTACCTAGATTCACCTGTTCACGTACTAACATTTTGCGTCATTTGCTTTAGCTTTCTCTCTCTCCATAAAAAAATTAAGGCATTTGAGAGTAAGTTGCATATACTCCTAAATAATGTTTATAATTGCTAGAAATTAACTGCAACTTCAGTCAATTTAATAGGATCCTTGAACCTAGCCTCTGTCCAGTCATGTCCGTCAGAGAATTTTCCCTCCAGGAAAGCTTCCAGCCTAGGATCAGACTCAGTGAGTAGCTGCCCTGACTCACCTTTGTGTCAACAGTATTTTTGGTGAGTATAGGTTCCCCACCCTGTTTTTTAATAGAAAATGTGTCATTTTGTGCTTTCTCGTAATTTGAATCAGTTTATGCATTCTTCACATTTAGCAGTTATACGTGGTCATCTGTAAGCAGAAGCCCTTCCTTCTTTCCTATTCATTCAGTTTTTATTGTGGACTTATGGATCACTCTTTGAGTAGCTCATTTTCATTATTTTGGTGCTCAGATGGTCTCAGCTTTAGCCAGAGAGAGCCCCTTCAAGCTAGCTCCTTCATCCTTGTGATAGGCTCCTACCATTTTCTTTTTGAACACTTCTTTTTCTGGCCTAAGAACATGTTCCCAGCTCATCTTGTTTACCCTGCCTCAGCTTTCGAATCAGCCATGGTTTCTTTTAGTGGGAGTGGTATTAGAAACCAAGATTTGGTTTACCCTTGATACATGTAGTTTATGTGATCATTTTCTTTTGTTAAAAATTTCTTTTAGTCACGGACCAAACGGATTTCACAACTCATTTTGAAAAATACTGGTCTAGGGCAACTTCTGTTTCACTGCCATCTTCTCAAAGCCACGACCAAGCAGGAGTCAGTCCATCTGCACTAAAAGCATAGCTCCAAGAATCCCCTAGAAGTTAACGCAGGCCTCTGGGACAGTGAGAGCTCCCCAGTGGCTAATGTTGGGCTTAGCACTTGGCAATCACAGGCTGTGGAACTACAACAGAGCAGCAGTTTTCCAAACGAAGGCCCAAAGACCTGGCCTTGTACGTGTGTTAAGCTAAGTTTATCCCTCTTCGGGGTGGGGGAGGGGGATCCACATTCTCCAGTCTCTCCCCCCATAGGCTTTGTTGATGGTAGAGACCTGTGATTGTGACCTTTCTCATAGATTCAGAACTTCTAAGGGAAGAAAAAGTAGGTGCCCACAGTACACCAACTTGTAAGGACTGAGTGCCGGAACCACCACCCACCAAACCTGACAGAAACTGGAAACACTGAATGGGGGCGTAACATCCAGTATGGTCTACTTGTGTCTTAGAAGTTTAGAACTTCTACAGGAGGTGGTTCGACTTTCCTATCTTCATGCTCAGTACATTTTGCAATTTTATCTGTGTCTTCTGGATCAGTGCAAGCTTTTGAATTCTAAGGACAGGCTCTGGCCGTGCATAGTCAAATCCGTTCTCAACTGTATAAAATAGCCTTTGTTTAGTAAAATCATCTTTTGGAGTTGAACATAAAGTAACCAAAGCTGGTTTACTTTTTCCCTTGTTTTATCTGTTTCTATATATTGTATATTGTAAGAATGATAGAAGTGGAGGGCTGAAACCTCACATTTCTAAATAAGTGAAATACTTCTAGAATATAAACTTAGAAGATTGAGACATAGAGATCCTTATAGAGAAGAAAATAAATTGCCATCCTGGTAACTTACTAAATTAAAAAAAAAAAAAAAGATTGAATTCTTAACCAAATGTTAGGCAATGTGTGTTCTCCATGTATTTTTATCAACACTTTCTGAGCGCCTACTGGTTTCCAGGGCTACAGAAATATGGGATTTTGCCCTAAGTTCCCATCTAGTATCTTCCCTCATCCAGTGTGGTTCCTGAATGCTGGTGGGCCCAAAATTTCCAGATGAATTAACTTCTAGCATAATTAGTCCCTGGGGAATAATTTAGGATTCTAATGTGTTTCAGTCATCAGGCAATCTGCTGAACATTGTTTCTATAATATGTTTGTGGTAGTGGTTTCTATTTGAATGTAATGAGATTTTTTTAGGGAGTGAATACGTGGCCAGAAGGGCTGAGGAGTGGAGCAGGAATGATAATATCCATTTTAGAGTTTGGGAAGGTGAGACCCTAAGAGGGAAGTATCTGTGATGGAGCTGGACCAGGTGCAAGCTTGCTGGCTCTACCAGTTTCAGCCCCACAGTTTCATCCTAAAAGGAGCTATCCTAAGGAACAAAATCTTTTTGGAGCTACCCATAAATATTTAGGAAACATGCTCAGGAACTTGGAAGTAACAGTGCAGGTTTCACAAGTAACAATGAGGGTTTCACAATCGTGCTATAAGAAAGGAAAATGATGTTAAAGTCACAAAATATTTTGCCCTTTTAATATAAATTTTTAAAAAAAAATTTTTTTCCCGTATTTTATTCAGTTGACAAATTCTGAAGTAATTCTGAAATGTAAAGTTATTTGGGTTATGAGCTGTTCCCAACTGCCCATGAGTCACAGATCTTTGCTGTCTGGCTGCTGCATTAGGACAAATCTTAGGACAAGGAGGCTGGGCAGGCTCCTCCCACTAGCCGTGACCTCTGTCTGCCTTGGCACAACAAAAGCCTTTTAAGAATCTCAGTTTCCAAGTCCAGTGGGTGGCTTTGTCTTGCCTTTCTCAGCCTGGAGGTTCTGTTTTCCAAAAGCAAAGGGTAATAAAACAGACTGAAGTTGAACAAATTGTGAAGGGAAATCTTTGAGGCACAGAAAACTCCTATCAGATTGGAATAGGGCATTTCCAGCAGAGGTCTGAGTTTAAAAACTCCTAAGTCTGGTTGGAACCTCTGATCATTGCAGATGTCTATCCGGCCCTTAGTAAGCATGAGGTGGGGCAAACCCTTAGGGGAAGACTAGGTTAGGGCAGGAACCCTCCTGACCACCCTTTTTGCTCTAGGCCATCTTATAAAGACTAATAACAAACCCTCCTTTTCATTCTAGATTACTGCTTGTTTGACACACAGATATGACTGCAATTAAGTTTTAGCTCTCACATCTGTGGAAATTTTGGTAGTTCACTGATGATAGGTAAGTAAGACTTAAAGGCCTGAAAACTTTTAGAAAAGAAGTCATTTGTCATTCCTTTTCTGTTACCCATGAACAGCTCTGCTCTTAAGGGCAGGAAGCATGGTCCAGCCCTATCCTGGAAAGACACAAAAAAGCTCAATCCCTGAGCTGTGCTTATGCCATACTATAGTGACCAGTAAGCTGAATGTATTTGCTTCACTCATAGCCTTTAAAAAATCTTAAGGAATGCTTTGTTGAACCTAATTGCTTCAAAAAAGAAAAATAAAATGTTAAAGTTTATTTCTAAGAAATGTAGAATATTGCAGTTTTGAATATTAAATCTAAATCCATTATAACTACAAATCCCTCCATTGTCTCCATCCATTCAGAAAAAGCCAGAGGAGAATTTCCTGGGAAGGAACTAAGGGATTTCTCTAGGAGATCAGCAGAAGACATAAGGCTTCCGCTTGCCCCTTCTCAAAAGAGGAAACCATTGCAGCAGTTTCTGTCACAATTAACAAATGTTATTGCCACTCTGGCTTTTAAAAGGGATAGGGAACAGCGCTTTTATTTAGGACTTTGATAGTTACTCTGCATACAGAGTGTAAAACCCCTATAATGAATTAGATCTAGTTTTTAAAATAAAAACAGCTACATAAAATTATATATATTTATATTTTTTTCTTCCAGTTAACAGTCGTTTCCTTTAGTCTTAGGTGCATGGACCAAACCCAGATACAACCTTGCCCTTACTTCCCAGCACACATTCCTGAATGTAATTTCCCTCCTCCACTGAGCTTTGGGAAGCAGGGAGGCTAGTGCAGCAGCAGTCAGGAACCAAGGCACAGGCACAGCTGGGGTAAACGGGAGTTGTGTGGGATAGGCTGCCAATGTCCCAGTGGAGTCACGGAACCCTGCCCCCACCCTAGGTGTGGGGGGGTTTCCAATCACCCTCAAGTTCTCCCATCCCTTAGTTATTAGATCTTTTAAAGGCACATCCAGAAATATTGCAACTGGGGGCTAGGGTAAGCTACACACAGTTGCTACACAAGGGTTAAGGGGCTGGAAGACTCCGTGACACACAGCAATGAGGCTATCTTTGCCTCCGCCAAGCAGGAGAGGGAGGCAGAGGAAGGGGGAGGGGACTCCTGTAATCCAGGCTGCTTTGGTGGAGGCCCAGAGAGGGGCCAGCAACAGGAAAGACCAGGGCTGTGCGGTCAGTGATGCACATACTTCACAGATCTTTGGTGCTCGTGTAGCAACATCTTCCCTATGTACCAGGGCTTCTGCAGCCGGCAAAGCTGGGAAAGTATGCTCCTGCACAGTCGCTGGCCTGTTTCCTCTCCCGACACCAACCGTCTCCTGCACGAGGCACAAAGCATATGCAGTAGGTCTAAACTGCAGTGAATATGCAAAGAGAGTTCAGAAAAGATTTCCTGTAGACAGACTTGGGATCTCCAGTTCTCTTGATCAGAAACTCAGCCTGAGCCCTACCCAAGTTTTGCCTCTTGGTTGTCCATACAGATGAGAAAATCCTAGGTTTTCTCCCCAGAGAGAAAGGGAATACTGGAAGAATCTCTGAAGGCAGAGATTGAAGGACCCAGGCAGCTGCCCACCTTACCTTACAGGCCCCTGGGCTCCAGGACCAGCCAGTTTTCAGTGACCATCTGCACATCCTGGCCACTCAGAGGCTCCCGCAGCCTCACCTTCACCTCCAGCTTGCCCCCAGTGGGCTTCCTTCCATCCAGGACCTGTGAAGACCACAGAGAAAGAGATGGTAACTAAGAGAGGGCAGGGGCCGGGAACAGACAGCTCCCTGGCTGAGGCTGGGCAAGGAAGGAGCTCACCTGTCCTGCAGTGTCAACACAGGAGTCCATTTCATGACAACCCTGCACTCCTGCTTTTTGGTGGTTTCAGATTAAGTCTTAAGTAACATGTAAATCCGAATAAGGGTCAATGCTTTGAAGTGGAGATGAGAAACCCAGAGCTCTGCCCTCTCGGCTTCCCCACGGCAACTCCTGGAAAAAATGCTCTGGCTTCAAGCTACAGCCTGAAAACCACTAAGCCCAAGCCCGTACTTCACAGACGGGCAGAAAGAAGTGAATGGTAAGGTTAAACAGCCACTGTGGGGCGAGGCTAGGACTAGAACCCAGGCCAAGAGTTTCTTTCCACCCACTACACTGCTTCCCTCCTCCTACAGCAGCTGGAGCCTGGGCAGCTGGAGCACAAAGCAGTGGCCTGCCTGCAGTGGGGCCAATACAGAGCAGGCCCTGCATAAGAACATCTCCCCCAAGACAGGAAGTGGGGGCAGGCACATGTAGTGGGAGAAGCCCCAGCCTACAAAAGCATCCGCAAGGATCTGGGCCAAGGCCTGCCAGGGGCACGATACATGTGCTCATGGAACACCCTTCTCCACTGGACCTTAGTTTCCTCACCTGTCCGAGCTCTCAGAGTCCCCACCTATGAAATTCTATGAGTTCACAGAGGTTTAAGGACCTGATCTGGAGCCAGTTCCTAAACACAGACCAGCTGCATTCTGTGGGGCGGCAGGGGGTGCCGTGCCAATCGGAAACTGCCTTTATGCCCAGAGCTTGTTCTGCTTCATCATGCTGCTAGGCAACTGCCCCAACCGCAACTCTGCCCCCACAAAACCTAGGAATTTACGTATGCTGAGTTGACAGGAACGATTAGACCCCTCAAAAGCACTCTAATCCACCATTCTGGGAACTTAGGTGACTCAGAGTGTTGTGGAAAGTATCACTGCTTCCTGTCCAGGGATGCCATGGCATTTTCTCAGACCCTGTCGATCTCTTCATTTGTGGAATGGGAATAGCACCTAGTCTACGGCACATTCATGGATGTCTTATAATGAATGGGCACAAAAAACCTACAATAGGGACTGCTGCTCAATGAATGTCAGTTCTTACTTGCCAAGCCCTCTGGTTTGCTCATCCTACCTCCACAATCTCTCTGATTTCACACTCATTCTCCAGCCGCTCCAGCTTCAGGTGGGCTGTGCCAACCAGCTTGTCGCTTCTGAAGAAGGATCTGGGGAACCAAGAATCAGCAAAGTGTCAGACCGGGAAGAGTAGGGAAAGTAGAAATGAGCCAGCCAGGGCCACTGCAGGAAAACGGAGCAGCAGCAGGGGCAGCAACCGAAGCTACTCCTTCCGCCCAGCCCACCTTGGCAGTGTAACTGACCAGGAACTCACCCTTTGTGGAAGATTTCAAACTTGATTCCTTTGCTTTGGATCACCCTCCTGAAGCCCCGGTGGTTTCGGTTGATGTTTAATTTGAAGAGCTGATCAAATTCTGAAAGAATGGGAGAAGACAAGAAGTGGCTCGGGCTCCCAAGGATCTCCTGAGGAAGTGGAAACCGAGGCTCACAGCTGGCCTCCCCTACCTCTCTGCCTGCAATTTAGAGTGACTGCCACCAGAGGGTGGTAGAGCTAGGTCCTGGCCTTGGAAGTCCACACAATTTTTGTACTCTTACTAGACACAGATTCTACCAAAAAGGGAAGAATTTGGATTCAAGTCCCATTTCCACCACCTCCTTGCTGTGGGGCCCTAGGCAAATAACTCTACTTCTCTGAGCCTCCATTTCCCCAGATGCCTTACCTCCCAAGTTGAGTAAACCAACTAAGATAACAGACCTGAAAGCACTCTAAAAACAAAAGTGCTGCACACGTATCAGCGAGTGGGAGGAGAAAGTGGTCCTCACCTGGAGAGTTTGTGTTCTTCACCACAGCCGTTTTGCTTTTTTGAGCCTGGTCCTAAAGCAGTAAGATGGGAGAAGTCAGGACAGCTTGAAAAAAGAGCTCTACAGTACGAAGAGTCTCACTGCTGAGGGAAGTGACTGCCCCCCTGTAAGGAATGCACCCAAAGGTCTTCAAACCCTTCCCAGTAGCCAGATCTCCCAGGGAATGCAGAGAAATTGAGCACAGGATCCTGGAATGGAATATGGGGTTCAGGGGAATCCTACCTCTACCTGAACCTCACCGAGTTAGGGTAGTGGAACTCAAATCGCACAAAAGCATCCAAGTCATCAGGAGTCACCCCTGTGAAGGAGAAAGGGGATCCAGGGTCAGGAGGAGGAACCAGGAACCCAGTGCTTGATAAGGAGGGAGAGCCAGTGCCTCTCTCTTGGCCGGGGTGAAGTGTCTGGGCAAGAGCCTGGAGGAGACGAGGCCCTAGGGCTACCTGAAGGGGCTGGGAGGTTCATTCCCCGGACAATGATCAGATGCATTTCTGTGCTGTTGAGTTCTGAGAAGATCCTATAACCAAGAAGCAAGGAGAAAGAACAAAGTGAAGGAGAGTGGTAGGAAAAGGTCCCCTCTTCGGTGCTTATTTGCCTGCCTGCCTGCCTCGCTAGGAGGTGGTCAGGAGCGTAGGCCCAGGGAAGCAGAGCTTGTCTGGGCAGAGTGGTAGAGCTGGTACACAGACCTCAGCCCTACGTGACCCCCAGTCCATAGCCACCACAGCTCTGAGCTTTTCCCAGGCAGGCAACCACAGCCCATTCCTCCCTAATCCCAGTGCCAACAGCAGGGCTAAGCCTGGGAAGCCTCACTAAAAGGGCCTAAGTTGCCAGTCTCCATCCCTATTCCTGCACGGAGCCACTGTTTTCCTTAGGATTTGGCACCTCACAGTCTGGAATGTCTTCAACTCAAAGTGATGGCTGGGAGGGTCAAGGCCCTGGGCCTGGGCCAGCTGCAGGATCTCAAGCTGCTTCTTACGGTCCTGAGCGAGATTCTCAAACCTGATGGGGATGGGTGGGCACATGAGCATGGCAGGGCTTGTTTTCTCCTGCCCACCCAGTAAGCCCCAGACCCAGGCCTGGCACTTACCTGGTAGTCTCAGCCACATTGCCCTGGTGCATGAACTGCTTGGAGAACAGCAGACACTTCTGAAAATAAGGACCCAGACTGACTCCAGAGCCCAAAGCAGGACTGTCTAGGTTGGCATTTGAGACCTGACTTCTGAAAGCTCTGACCTCCTTCTGTAGCCTCACCCCTCCTTCACCCAACACATACTCCAAGGCCACTGTTCCCAAGTTCCATCACACTTTTCTGCCTAGGTTTTTGCTGTTTTCTTTCCTGAGGACAGCCATTCCCCCAAAATTCACTTATCAAACTCCTGTTCTTCCCTCAAATCCTAACAGAAACATCAGAAGCAGACTTAAAGGCAGCAATTCAGACAGATAAATACACACACACACAAACACACACACGTGTCTCCCTTTGCACTTCTGTCTTCCTCCTGTCTTCAAAGTACTTTCCCCATGGTCACAAACGGTAAGAAGAAGAGCTAGATCTTGAATCCGGGCCTGTCTGACCTGAGCCCCACACCTTTCTCTGAAGGGGCTGTGGGCACAGAAAGGGGAGACAGACAAGCAGTCCACTGACCTCATGTTGCTCCAGAAGCATTTTTTGTAGCTGGGCGTACACCTCCTCTGCCTTCTGGGAGAGTCGCAGGTCCTCATGGTGAATGAGGATGAAGTCACCCTCCTCATCCGTCAAGGGTGAAGGCACCTGCCCAGGTCACAAGGCCCCTCAGGGGCCCCAAGAGTCAGATTATTCCTCCACTGAGCCTAACAAATGCAGAATCCAAACTAAATGTTTCTCCAGGGTCTGCTAACCTCCAGTGATGGGAACCCACTGCCTCCCATTCTATCCCAGGCTGCCGCAACGCTCTGCTTTCCACTAGCCTTGCCCTATCTTGTCATCTCTGACCACAGGCAGCCCACCTGGCCTTCCCTGGTCTCTCTCGGGGCCATGGGGTAGACTGGCATAAGGAACAAGCTCTTTCCAAGCTGTCACCATATCCCAGCTGCATCCCGCCCCCACCAAGCAGCTGCTTCATTCCCAGCCCTGCCTGTGAAGCCTGCCAATGCTCTGCCTGAGAAGTCCTGCTGCTCAGCGAGATGAGACTCACCTTGGAGAGGTCCACATGTCGGCCAGCTCGTACCTGCGTGATCTGAGCCTCAAGGTACTTGGCCACCCGCAAGTGGGCTTTGGCCTGCTCCAGGTCCTGGCCACGCTTGGCCTGCAGGGCTGCCCGCTGGTACTGCTGTTTCCGTGCCTCTAGCAATGCCAGCTGCTCCCGCACTGAAGGACGAGGGACAACAGTTAGAGCCAGGCCTGTCCCTCACTAGAGCTTTCACTCCTCCATCCCTCTTCTCCCCAACTCACCAGAGGGACTCAGTGACTCCTTAGAACTTGAGGCCTTGGATTCAGGCAGGGCCCGGAACGAAGGTACCACAGGCTTTGCTGGCTTCTTGGCCACTGGGGCCTGGGCTGGGGGCTCATCCTGCAGGTGCCCAGGAAGCTGTCACAGGGGACATGTTCCCCACCCGGGCTATGGCAGCTCCCAGACCTGGGCTCTCTTCCTAATGATGCACTAACTTCCTGTGTAACCTGAAATGAATGGCTTCCCTTCACAGGCCCTGGAGAATCTCAGAGCTGGAAGCAGCCTCAAAACCTTCCCAGTAGGAAACAGCAGGGTAATGGGCACTGAACCTGGGCCCTGGAGTTAAGACACTGGTTTGATTCCAGCTCTGCTAACTCCTAGCTGGGTGTACTTGGCCAAGTTTTCTCAGTAAAAAAAAAAAAGCATACCTCCCTCACTGGGTTTGTTAGTAAGGACAACAGGGTCTGGGTTTACCCCTCATCTGCTATTTTCCCCCCCACCAACTCCTGGAGTCTCAGGCCCTCTGCCAAACCTCATCCTCATTTTCCTCTGCCGGGGCTGTATCCTCCACGGAAGCCAGTTTCTGGGCAGCTGCTAGAGTAGCTGCCACTGCATCCGCCTCAGTGCCCACAGTGGGTTCCAGGCCAGGAATGGGGGGGAATCCTGTGGAAGACAGAGACAGCTGGCAGAGGATAGGGTAGCCCTGGGGAAGCACTAGGCTGCTGTGGGCCTTGGCTGCGTCTTCCTGGCCATGGCTGGGCCGGATGGCTCCCACAGAGCAGAGGCAGATACACAAGAAAACATTTCCCCCTCCCCCTTTCTTGCTCAGAGACCTCCTCATAGAGCCCCTAGGCCAAGCCCCACTCACCTGGAGGAACAGGCAACTCAGCAAAGTCAACTCTCCGTCCTGCCCGGTGTGCTCGAATGGCATCTTGATATTGCTGCAAGGGAAGGGAGGGACTTAGGGCGGGTAGCAGTCTGCAGGTTCCACACAGGGAGAAGACTGAAAGCAGCCGCAAAAGGAAAAAGAGCCCCTGAGGCAGGAGGAAGTCCAGAAAGAGAGACAGACAGATGGAGACTCAAAGACCAAGGGTAGCTCCAGCAACAGAGAGCAGCCACCCAGGGAGACAGGCTGACACAGGCGAGGGGCTGTACAGCTGTGGGCCCACCTTGGCAATGCGCTCATGCATCCTCGCCTTGCGCTCATCCCCGCTGCCCCGCGCCTGCGTGCCTGCCTCACGGTACTTGTTCAGTCTCTGCTGCAGGGCATCCAGCACCGTCTGTGGCTCAGCAGGGACCACTTAAAGGAGAAAAGAAATGGCATCAGCTCTGCTGCCTCTCCCCAGGCCCCCACTACACCATCCCATCCTACCTGGGGCTGCTGGAGTGTCAGAGGCCATCACTGGCTGTACTCGCTCCACTGCTGGGGGTACAACTGAGGGTGCTGTGAGAGCGTTGGAAGCGTGTGGAAGGGGCTTCAGATCTGGGGACCCAGAGGAGAGGTGTTAAGCAGAGGTGCCTGGCCAGTCCCAGCCCTGAAACCTCCCAATCCCAGCCTGAGCAGGCCCTACCCCACTGTCTCCATACTTACCCTCTGGTGCTGGGGGCATGGCATTCAGGTCCACAGGCTGCCCCTTCTCCAGGGCCTCCAGGACTGCACCAAATCTCTGAGTAGGAAAAGCAGGTGTGAGCATAAAACCAGGGAACACCTACACTGAAAAAACCCCTCAGACCAGTCTCATTCATGCTCAGTCTACATGCATGACCTTGAGCTGATCACTGCCCCCATTTGTGAAACAAGGGCTTGGACACAGGGCTTCTGAGTCAAGACGTCATACCTTCCCAATCCTCATGAACTCTCGTGCACGGTCGAGATCTCCAGCCCGCTTGGCATTCAGGGCAGCCAATTTATACTCTCTCTGTCGAGCCGACAAGAGGGCCTGTGGGTCTGGGTCTGAATCAGGTGGGGCAGAAATGCCAGGGCTGCCTAAGAGGCTTGTCTCCGGCTGGGAGGGCTTGTCTATTAAGAAACAAAAAGCCCGCAGAAGGGGCATAAGGATCAAGGAAGAAGGTGCACACTTTGGGTTCCCAGTGCCTACAAGTCTTTTGGCCTGAGGACCTTTCTGGGTAGGTGCAACTGATGACAACGGACAATGTGGCAGGATGGGGAGGCAGGCCATGGGTTCTGACTTTGGAGACTAGGACAGGACTTGGAATGTCTCCAGATACCTGGCTCTATGGTGAAGGGAGCTGGGGCATCTGCCTCAGGGCTCCTGTCGGTTGTTTCCCAGGGGGGCGGCTGTCTCTTGCCCAAGGCCACTGGAGGTGGAATCTCATCCTCACTGATCTTCCTGCCTTTCCTCACAGCAGCCAGCTGCGCCTCCAGAGTCTGAGGGAGAGAACCAGAAGCCCAGCCAGCCATCTCAGCCTGAACCCTGCTTGAAGACAGGGCAGGAATCCTTCACCTTCACAAGGCTAGTGGGGAAGCCGCCCCTCTTGCTGCTTTACCCACTGCCTTCAGCCCTACTCCTCCCAGCCCTGCTCTCTGGCTAGGCCCAACCCACCTTCAGGCCACGCTCACAGCGCCTGGCTTTGGCTGCTTCACCTGCCTCCTTGGCACTGGCTGCAGCCTCCCGGTAGTTGTGGATCCGGTCCTCCAGTAGAGCCTGCAGCCCCTGAGGCCCTCCAGCCTGTAGATACTTCAGTTCAGGGCATGGCCACTCCAGGGCCAGCTAGGCCCTTGCTGCTCCCTCCCTGCAAGGAAGCTGCCCCAGAAAATGGAGCTTTTGGATTCAAGGAGAAGGAAGAGCCTAAAAGCCTCAAGGTGGGAGGCAAAGACTCACTGGAGAGGCCAGAGGCCATGTCAGAGAAAAACACAGAGGCCTAGACAGCCAGGAAATGGCTGTAGGGGGTGGTCTGGGAGAACAGAGAGGCCTTTGAGGCTCTCCAGCCACCAAGCAGTTTCTCATGCTCTGACTCTGCTTGGGGCAGCTGCTGGAGGAGGACCCTGGAAAGGGTGACTGCAGCCTTTCTACGCAAGCCATGCCACATGCATGCTACACACAGACACGAAGGGGCAGTGGAGGCACACAGGGTCCCTCCAGAACCTACCTGAGCTGCTGGGACTGAAGCTGTTAGTAGACCTGTCTGCCCTGGAGCTTCAATGCTTTCTTGTCCCTTCTCCTCTTCAGAGCCACCTGGGCTAGCTGTCTTATCACCATCCAAGGGCCCAGCCTCCTCATCTGCACCCAGGACCTCCTGCAGCTCAGTCTGGGGGGAGACAAGTCTCAGGAGCTTGTGAACCTCAGGGCCATACCCATGATAGCATCTGAGAATAAAGGACCCTCTCCCCCAGCAGTATTTCCCAGCATCAGTCACTGTGCCTATCCCTGTGTCCTCTTTACCAAAACACTCCTTTAATCTGACGAATGAGAGCCTTCAAAACAGTGAAGACTCCAAATCTGAAAATCCCTGAATGCATAGCTCAGACCAGACATCAAAAGAGACTAGTCTCACACTGTAGTTAGGGAAATGGACCCCAGAAGGGCAAGACACTCACTCAACCTTGGAACACACAAAGAGACAAACCCCAGGCCTCCTCCACAGGCTTGATCACAGAGCCCTCAGACACCAGCGTGGCAGACGCACCAGCAAGTCTGCATCCTCCTCCAGCCCTTCCTCCTCCTCGTCCTCCTCCACATCCCGCATACAGTCTGCAGCCAACTTCTCGATGTGGGCCATAGGCAGGGGGGCTGAGGGAAGAGGGTCACAGAGGATCAGGCAATTAGAAAAGGTCCATGAGGAGGATCTTCAATCCACTGTGCCAGCAAGACACACCCACATAGAAATCCTCCTTCCCTTCCACAGCCCAAGTCCCACCTGGAAAATTCCTGCTCTTTCTTTATGACCCAGCTCAAAAGACCCTCAGCTGGGAAAGCTCCCTGGGAGTGCTCCCTTCTTGGCATTTTTGTTGTCATAGTTATTCATAGACACGTCCATTCATTCCCCCAACCACTTGTTCTGCATATGTAAAGATTTTTAACGTCCATTGAAGCTTCACAATAATTTTGCAAGACAGATACTATCAGACCCTTTTTATAGGAGTGAACTAATAATAATACCAATGTTAATTTTCCTCACATTGCAATCCTAGTAAGTGGGAGAGCCAAGATTCGAACCCAGGCTCATCTAGCTCCAAAGCAGGTTTGGACTGAAGAGAGAAATGCCATGGGTCTCCCAGACCAGTGATGCCCTTCCCAGGTCCTCCCATTGTACACATCTCAGGGGCACATGGGATGGGGGATGGTTCTCGCTAAAAGAAAGGTTTAGACCCTCAGACCCTCCCAGGCTTCAGGTCTCCGTCCTCTTCCAGGCTGGGGAGGGAGATTCCACTGCTCATTCAACACAATTTCCGTACACTTATGTGCTCAATGCAGTCTGTGCTGAGCTCTTCCTCCATACTGGGCTCTGGCTAGTGCTAAGACAAAGACATGAGTCAGTGTGAGAATCAGACTGCTGATTGTCCATAATGGGGAGAGGCACAGTCAGAGAAGGGATGAGCTTCCTATCACACAGGTGTATGAGCAAGGCAAGACAGCCTCTTGGTGGGAGGGCTGCAGAAGGATGGGTATCAGAAGGACCAGGTGATCTAACTGGCTCCTCCCAGCTATGAGGAGAGAACCCTCTCTACCACCTGCCTGAACCCTTCTGGTCCCAGCAATGAGCCAGTTCAGTACCGCAAACTCACCCTGCCCTTTGGGTGTTGGCTTCCTGCCTGTGACCCCTGCTTCTCCAGTGAGGGCCAGCAGTTCAGCCTCCAGGTCTCCGTCATCTTCAGTCTCCTCCATCCCCAGCAGCATGTCCTCAGGGCTGAACTCCACAAAGAGCCCCAGCTGAGAGCAGAGAATGGTTCTTAGGAACCACACAATGAGGACCAGTCCCAGAGCCAGTCTTTGGCAGTCAGTGGGTCCTTCATTAGGTATAAGGCCCAATGTGCAGACAGGGAAACTAAGGCCTGCAACATTAGTCTTTGGGACAATTATCTCCCTAGTGACTGTGAAGACCCCAGTAAGACTACATTGCCATTATTATTACTCACAGCATAAGAGCACTAGCTGTCAGGCACTGTACTCCGTATTCTACATGATTATCTTCATTAATTCTCACAATCCTGAGACGTAGGTCCTATTTTTTTTTTTTTTTAATGTGGTAAAACACATGTAACAGGGGCATCTGGCTGGTTCAGTTGGAAGAGTCTGTGACTCTTGATCTTGGGGCCGTGAGTTTGAGCCCCACACTGGGTGCAGAAATTACTTAAAAATAAATAAACTTTAAAACAAAACAAAACAAGGGGCACCTGGGTGGCTTGGTTGGTTAAGCGTCCGCCTTTGGCTCAGGTCATGGACTCAGGTTACAATATCGGAGTCCTGGGATGGAGCCCTGGGATGGAGCCCTGCATCATTAGGCTCCCTGCTCAGTGGGGAGTCGTCTTCTCCTTCTCCCTCTGCAAACCCACCCCCGCTTGTGTGTGTGCACACTCTTTCTCTCAAATGAATAAGTAAAATCTTTAAAAAAAAACCAAAACATATGTAACATAAAAATTATCACCTTAACCATTTTTTTAAAAGTAAGGTCTATGTCCAATACGGGACTCAGGACCCTAAGATCGAGAGTTGCATGCCCTACTGACTGAGCCAGCCAGGCACCACTCACCTCAACCATTTTGTAAGTGTATAGCTCAGTGGCATTAAGTACTTTCACACTGTTGTATTACCACCGCCACCATCCACCCACAGAACTCTTTTCATCATCTTCAACAAATCCCCTTTCGCCTCTCCCATACCCCATCAACAACCATTCTACTTTCTGTCTCTATGAATTTAACTACTCCAGGAAAAGGTAGCCCTATTTTTATCTCCACGCTCAGGTGAAACTGAAGCAGCCATGTAAGTGCCAGAGCTAGAATTAAAGGCCTTGTGATTTCAGGCTATGCTCTTTATCCCACAACCTCCTTTACCCACCTTTTTAAAAATAAATAAGTAAATTTATTTATTTCCCACCTCTTTTAAAACAATAAAAATGGACTAAGAAGTTTCAGAACTTGGGCCCAGAAGAAGTAAAGGGAGCAGATTACATAATGGACAGACCTCTCAGTCTCCCACCTGGGCCACAGCCCTGTGTCCCTAAGCAGTAAAACTCTTCCAGTGACCACAGTTCTGAAGCCCTGGCATCCTTGGCTGGCAAACAAAATAAGCAAAATCATGGCCCTAAATGAGAAACCCATGACAGTGATGACACCCCATCAGAACAGCCCAAATTTGGTGGCTCCTTAGCCCTCCAGATCACTCATATGGAGATGGCCATGGCAGCAGGATGCCTGGGTTGAAATACAGCAGAGTTCAGGCCTCATCTCCCACATGTGGGTGGCAGGGGGTAGTCAGAGGGTCTCTAACAGCTCTGCCAACTCCAGGAGGAACTGTACAGTCTCTGGACTAATGGGGAAAACAAAAAGGTGACCCAGTTTGCCCAAGCTGTCTAGAGAGCCCCCCTCGGACTGGCAAGGGAGTGAAGGAGGCTATAACCATACCTGCTTTGCAGCTGCCACACCCTGGCCACTGGCCTGAGGGCCTTTCCGAGGTCTTGGCCCTGGCATCTTCACGGCAGTGATACCTGTCTGATGGGGAGGGAAGAGACTCAGACTGGAGCAGCCTACAAAGCCCCACCCCCAATAGTGCTACCTGAGCTAGGGTGTGGTTAGTAAACTGCCAAACCAGAGAAAAAAGGCAACCTTTAACACCGCAGGATGAGATACTGTTGCTGGAATCATAGCACTGGAGCAAGCAATATAGGAGATGGAAGGGATGGGGTCCACCTGTTAATGGGTTTAAGTGGACAGTGGGGACACACGATAAGAACTTACTGAACTGTGTGACCAATTTGGATTAAACGCAAGAGGCTGGGGGAGGGGCATAAGAAGGCAGATTCAGGGACCAGGTGGGTGCAAGGCTGGATAGGATTCAGAAAGGCTCTAAAGCTGTGTTGTCAAACATGGTAGCCATATGTTGCGATTTAACTTTAAAATTTAAAATCCAGTTCCTCAACTAGTGTCTACCACTGGCCAGACGAACATTTTCACCACCACACTAAGTTCTGTTGGACTGTTCTGCTCCAGGGAAATCTGAGTCAGCATTCTGATTCAGATGTCTCACAACCTTTCCCAGGACCCACTACTGAAAGAACCTGTGCCAGGCACTGCAAGAGCAGGAATGAATCTGACATGGTCTCAGCCCTCAGGGAGCATTTACACGGTGGAGGCAGCCTCGGCAATGGACAAAACCCACACAGGGCTGCTCCAGGGGCCCTGGATCCCCAGGAGCTGCCACTTATCCAGCACAGAGAGAAAAGACTTCATGGAGAACGTGATGCTTGTGCTGAGTCATGAAAAAGTTGGGGGTAAGGAAGGGGTATGGAATTCCAGAGGGAACAACCTGAGATTGGTTCCCAGGTAAGAAACAGTTTGATCTGCTCAACCTAAAGACCTGGGATTACTGTGAGACAAGAAATAGTACCAGCGAAGCTGAAAATCTGTACAGGGGGCAAAACGGAAAATCCTTTAAGCCTAAAGGACTCTGGGCATGGTCCTGAGGGCAGTGGACGTGACGGGACCACATCCGCGATTCAGAAACCTCCCTCCGGCTGCAAAGGGGAAGAGGTTGGAGAGTGGAGGCTGGAAGCCTTCTCGGTACCGAGCATCTCGCAACGGTCCCTGCGAAAGTGGCGAGCGGAGGGGAGCGCGGGGGTGGCGTCGGGGATGAAGAGAAGCGGATGGATTCCACACTTAGAGGGTAAAATCAACAGAGCTCCGAGGTTAACTGGCTGTGGGCGCACGGGAGGGGGCGCTCACGGTGACTCCAGCCGTCAGAGTTCGCTGACTTAGGTGAAGGGCCGGCCGTCACCTGAGCCGGGGGCTCGGAATGAGCAGACTCGGGGAAGAGACGAGGTCAGACAGGCCGAGTCTGAGGCTCTGGGGCATCGGGCTGGGAGCGTCGGTGCTGGGCCCGGACTCGGGAGAGAAGACGACAGCGGAGGGCGCAGGGGAGACGAAGCCGAGGGACCCCACTCCCGCGCGGCAGGACGCGCCGCCCAGCCCTACCCCAGCGCCTCCATCTCCCCCGCAGCCCTGTATCTGCCCTCGCCGGGGGGTGGGTACGCTGCATACCTCACGCGGGATCCGAAACCAGCCTGGGCCTGATCCCGCCCGGCACCGCCCAGGGCTCCCGCTGCCCCCGGGCGGCGACGGCAGCGGCTGCAGCGGCCGTGACAGGAAGCGACCCTGCGGGAGACCGCTCGCGCCCTAACACGTGACTCCACGGCCCGTAAGTCGCCCACTACGCATGCGCAAGATGAGGTGGGCGTGACGTTCCAACAGGTGACTCGAAGGGTGAAGTTTTCAGCGCGCAGGCGCCTTCGAGCAGGTAACGCGGCGCTCGCCAGGGCGGTTTTGGGGTGTGCCGCTGCTTGCGCAAATGCAGTAGGTGCGTCCCCTGCCCCTGCGTTTACAACTTCCTCGGGCCTGGCGTAGGCTCCGCCCTAGAGGAGGGGCTTCCCTGCTTGCCACCTTCGTTGGGATTTTCTTCGTAATTGAGTGTAGAGAAATGAGAACGGGGCTCGCCATTTGTTTCTTAATCATTCAGCAACTGAATGTACCTTTTCTAGTCAGAAGCCTGGTTGAATACCTAAGACAGGCAATATTCATAGCACCTCTTCGTGAAGTCACTTCAGACAGATTAACACGAAGAGATTACTCCTCTACCCTGCAGGAGGATGAAATGGCGGGTGGGGGGCGACGTAGAGAATCTTCACCTAAAACAAAGCCAGAAACGCACTCCTGCCTAATCCTAAACTTCTAAATTATTATTTTGCGGTTTGTAGGTAGCGGTTTCAAAAATCTTCCAGTTTTCTTGGACAAAGGCCTTTTCCATCTCACTGCTTTTGGGTCATTTTCCAAAGAGGTCGTCTTTACCATTTAAAATTTAAGTTTCGCTCTACATTTTCTCATTAAAAAATTTTATTTTATGAAATATTTAATATATACAGAGAGATCTACAATATCTCATATTTGGTTGAATGCAAGCTCCACAAAGCCAGACGTTTCTGTTTGTTCTCCAAGTTATCTCGGTGTCTTGAGCATTGCACGGCACGTGGTAGGTACTGAATATAGTTGATTTTTTGTGTGAAGGAACGCAAATATATGGGTTATCTACCACAAATTTAAGAAAAAACAGTACAATAACAGTTGAAGCCACCAGTACACCTCTCATGTCGCAACCCTTTCCCAAAGAGATACCTAACTCCCCTGAAGTTGTTTTATTTTCTACTATGTATGTATAGATTTAAGCAATCTATAGCTTTTTTTTTTGCAAGCTTTAACATTGTATCATTGGTATCACTACATATATTCTTTTTCTACTCAACTCTATTTGTAAACTTCATTCACATCAATACTATAGCTATTTTTCACTTGTCTGTGATATTTCAAAGTATGAAAATAATTCACTTTCCCAATGGCTTGCCCATTTTACAGTGCTATGAACACTCTTGTACACATCTCCTGGGGTCCAATGTGTTTCTCTAGAGTATATACCTAGGAGTGGGATTGCTGGCTCATAGGTTTTCTGCATTTTCCAGATTAAATATCAGATCATCTCCAAAGGAGTTTCGGTTTATATTCCCCTCGGGGGCATCTGGGTTCCAGTTGTTCCCTATGGTCTTGGAAAGGTTTTGTAATACATGTGAAAGGGTTTTGACTTGCAGGCCTCATTTACTATGTTTCCATTTTGTTGGTCATTTCATGTGTCTTATTCTGTGGATGACTTATTCACTCATTTTTCCTTTTTATTAATTGTATAATTCTTTACTCTGTTATTGATCCTCTATTTTATGCAGTTATAAATATATGTGCATATATATACTTTTTTTCTGAATTATTTGAGAACTATTTGCAGATGTTCTATTTCACTCATAAATATTTCAACAAGGACATTCTCCTATATAATCACAATAACTTACCACTCACAAAGTTTAGCATTTACATAAAACTTAGATGTTTATAATTGTTTGTATCTCTAAGTCGATGACCTAGTCAAGTTTCACACGGTGCATTTAGCTATTTAGGTCTCGTTTCTCTATTCTCTTTTAGTTTAGAATAGTTCCTCCATGGTTTTTTGGTCTTTTGTGATACCAATATTTTTGAAGAGAAACAGTTGCTTTGCATAATTTCTTCCCCCTTAATTTTGATTTATCTGATAATTTTTTTTTTAATATTTTATTTATTTATTTGACAGAGAGACAGCCAGCGAGAGAGGGAACACAAGCAGGGGAGTGGGAGAGGAAGAAGCAGGCTCCCAGCCGAGGAGCCCGATGTGGGACTCGATCCGGGAACGCTAGGATCACGCCCTGAGCCGAAGGCAGACGCTTAACGACTGCGCTACCCAGGCGCCCCGATTTATCTGATAATTTTCTTATCAGATTTAGGTCAAACATTTCTGGCAGGACTATTACACAGGTGATGTGTTTTTCTCAGTGCCCGACATAAGGAGGCTTTAGATGTCAGTTCCATTGTTGGTTGGAAATGTAAATATGAGAATTGCAGTTACACAAAAACCCTGCCAAGATTTTGACTGAAATAGATTTGTATTTAGAGATTATATCTCTTTATTAGATTTATTTCTTGGTATCTTGTGCCTTCTAAGTTTTTTTTATTTAAAGATATGTTTTTTATGATAAATAGTAACTTTTTAAAAATCATATTTTCTAGCTATTTGTTGATAGGGATTACTTATCGCTGGTATTATTCCCAGCAGTTTGGTTTTTTTTTTTTTTTTAAGATTTATTTATTTCAGAGAGAGAGAGAGGGAGGGGGAGCCAGGGGCAGAGAGAGAGGGAGATAGAGTCTTAAACAGACTCCACACTAAGCAGAGCCCGACGCAGGGCTCGATCTCACGACCCTGAGATCATGACCTGAGCTGAAACCAAGAGTTGGGACACTTACCTGACTGCACCACCCAGGCTCCCCAAGCAGCAAGTTCTCTTTTATAAACTAGGTTTGTTATATTTACATTGTTCAAAAGTTAAAAGATACATGATTTATTCCTCTAAAGCCTGACCATAGCCATCTAGTTCCTTCCCAGAGGCCACCAATGTAACCAACTTCTCACATATTCACCCACAACTATTTTATATAGATACACATAATTGTGTGCACACCATGTGGCCATTAAATAAACAGCAGGGTTAACAGAAAGAAAAGTCACAAGGAGAGCCTATTGTAGGAAGGATGGTTTGGTTTTTTTTAATCTGGTGTTTGTAATGACTGTAAACTTCTCAAACACTCTAGAAAAAGCAAATTATTTAATGGAAAATTTCAAAATACATGACAGCCATTTCCATTCAGTATGTTTTGCTACAACAATTCCATGTGCTTAGAAAGAGAAAATCAAGCCCTTTGAAAAGAGCTGATCAAAGTCCTTCCTTGTGAAGCCCTTCACTCCTTCAGCGCGTACAGCACGTCGTCCTGGCTGACATTGAGCCGCACACGAAGGAGCAGGTCGTTCCTGCTGGGCTCCACAAGGAGGAGGCGGCAAGAGCCCAGGTGAGAGCACACTGCCATTGTCTCTGACATGGTCGGGTATGGGAGCCCCTCCATTCTGCACAGTGCCACATGTTGACTGTACACCTAGAAACAAAATGCAAATCCAAGGTGAGATGCCAGAAAGCGGAAAAGGAAAGGAAGGAGTACTGGTTCTGTGCCTGATCATTTATTTCTTCTTGTAGACAAGTCAGTACTTCTTATTCGGGATCCTCAATACCCTGAAGGCATCAACAGGTGCCCTTCTGGGGCACAAACGCAGGGGCAGAATGCTAGTCGGGCTTTGGAATCAGAACAGCTCTGAATCCTGGTTCTACTAATCACCCAAATATGCAACCCTGGGCAAGTTATTTCACTTTCTGAGCTTTAGTTTTATATATTAAACATACTGCCACATGCTGACTATATACCTAGAAACAAAAATGTGTTAGTGGATATAAAGTATCTCATAATTGTCACTTATACAAACAGTCCTAGTCTCCAGGGAGTGAGAGTTCCAAATGAGATTGTCGTAATTCAAGTCAAATTTTGCTACAAGGGCATTTTCCTTAGCAGATAATACTGCACACGTGCTAAAGCATGACCCCTGGAAAAGCGCAAAGGCCCAGGGAGAATACTGCATAAAGAGAGGCAGGAGGACAGTGGGAAACATGGATTCCTAAAGCGCCTCCAGGGGACCAGGCAAGCCTGCCGCACTTCGTGGTCACTATTCTCTTTATAAATCACCCCTGTCCTCACCCCCACCACCCAGGCTGGGAGCTTGTCAGGAACAGGGATATTGACCAATTCAACTCAGGGTTCCTGGCACACCTTCACAGTTAATGAACATTGTAGATGTTCAGGAAATGTTTACAAACAAAAATGAAAGCCATTCTGCCAAAGAGCTGTTTCAGGCTCTAGGAGAAAAATAATGGGCAAACCTAACCAGCAGTTTAAAACAGAATTTAAGGAAGTAAAGAAAACGTGAAAGAAGTACAGAAGTGGCTGGACCCTCCATTTGTATGTCTAAAATATAGTCACACACATGGACATACACACTCCTAGCTACACATTCTAACACTTTTAACAATCTTGTAAGGCAGCCCATTATCTATGGACACTAGTTTTTTTGTTTTGTTCTGAAGATTTTATTTATTAGATAGAGTGCACAAGTAGGGAAGCGGCAGGCAGAGGGAGAGGGAGAAACAGGCTCCCCGCCGAGCAGACAGCCCAATGCAGGGCTCAGTCCCAGGACGCTGGGATCATGATCCGAGCCGAAGGCAGCCGTTTAACAACTGAGCCACCGAGGCGCCCCTATGGGCACTAGTAAGACCTTTCACTCAATGTAATTGAAATTATGCTCAAAGAGTATTTGCGTTGATCTTTGTAATTTGTTTTTAAAATGGGTCAATCTCAGAGCCTTATCCCCTCTACACCATAACTGTATTAGGGCAGTAGCTTTTGTCTTACTCATCTTTGTTTTTAAAGACTTATTTATTTAGTTAGAGAGAGCGCGTAAGCACATGCAGGCAGGGAGGGGCAGAGAAAGAGCCCAATGCCAGGCTCGATCTCACCACCCTCAGATTTAACTTGAGCAGAAACCAAGAGTCCAAGGCTTAACCAAATGTGCCACCCAGGCACCTGTTATCCTACTCATCTTTGAATCCCTTACTCCTAGAATGGTATCTGGCACATAATACTCCATCTACTATGCAGAAACCAGTTGCCAAAGGCCTCTTCTCATGCAACTGAATACAACAGCACATAAAAATAGGTGTTGGTCTGGGGTGCCTGGGTGGCTCAGTTGTTTAAATGTCTGACTCTTTTAGATTCTCTTCTCCTTCTCCCTCTGCCCCTCCCCCTGCTCACACACTCTCTCTTAAATAAATAAATCTTTAAAAAATAAAAATAGGTCTTGGTCTGATATTCTTTGGCATAATTGGGTTGGCACAAATACAAACTGTTACACAGTCATTAAAATTCCTGCCCATTTAAAAAGGCACCAAGAGCAAAATCTAGAAGCACTTAAAAAGATCAATCACCTGTTGAAATGTTGCTTCTTCCAGTCCTGATCGACGGAATTCAGCAAGGATGGCTCTCAGGAAACTCTGTTCCAGAACAGAGGAATTTCTTAAAGAAAATGAGATGTGAATTCTCATAAGTGGCTATACCAGTGGCTCAGAGAAAAGCCAAATAAAGTTCTCCTGGGTCTTTAGAGAAGAGAGAGGAAAAAACTGGGAAAAATTTTCTCCTATATTACGCAGCAAGGTTTCCCCTACCCCCTAAAGTTTCAAAATGATCCAGAAAATGCCACTATGGAAGCCAGGGAACACAGCAACTATATCTGGAAATATACCAGCATGCTCATTTCATGAGTAGAGTGTATCATTCAGTGGCAGAGGAATAGCTGCTTGCTTCCTTTTGTTCCAGTAGCACTTTATTTCACTTAGCACCTAGAGTGTAATTCAGTAAGTGGTCATGATTCTCCCGCTCTCTTAGGTTTGCATTTCTATCTCCCTGTAGAGTGTGCTCCTTAGGAAAAGGACAGTGTCTTCAGGAAATGCAGGTTGAATTAGTGAAAGCTTAGAAACTTCCATGGCCTTCCCACACTGTGGATGTCTCCTGGGGTCTTCCAAGGAAGGTTCAGGGTCAAGAACCAGAAGCATCTTACTTTTTAAAAAATTGAATATATTTGATGTATAACATTATGCACTTTTAAGGTATACGATGTGTTACTTTGAAACATTTATATATTGTAATATAATTGCCTTTGTAACTATATTTATCAAATTACATGATCATAGGACAATATTGTTATCCACATCCATTAGAAGCAACTTACTTGATGGCAGTGATATACGATGATGAAAACATCTCATCTACTGCTTGCAGTAAGTGGGCTACAGTGACCAGGCCAGGGGAGTCGGGCTTCTGGCAGGAGAACTCACAGATCTCTGTGGCACGCCTACAAATGTCCAGGCAGCGTCGTGCATCTCCGGAAAGGGCTGCTACCTACAAGAGGGAATATATTATTCCTTGAGGTCCTTTTACTATCTAAGCCCAAGAGAAAAACCAACAGATTCTGGGTTCAGCTAAGGGAGGCAGTGCTGGGAACGGGCTGAAGCCTGACATTATGTGCTTAGCCCCAGTGGGGATCTGATGGGAGCCTGGATATAAATTATTACACTGCTTCTGGAACTCTTCCTTGAGTCCAAACCTTTGTCATGGATTTACAGATAAATCCCTAATGGAAAGGGTAGGAATTCTCAGCTTTATTTAAAATCCAGGAAATAAAACTTAAAAAAGACCACTGGCCCAAGATCATTATTGAACCACCTAGAAACACAGGTGTTCTCATTCCTTGCATGAAGAGAACAATGTGCCCTAGAAGCAGCCAGCCAAAGCCAAGAGGTGATGCGGAGCCTATTTTGACGCCATAGCCCCAGTCTCAGTCTCCGTAACAGCACGTGGTGAATTTTGGAGACCAGCTGGTCAATGGCTAAATGAACCAGAATCAAGAGGGAGGGAAGCCACAACGCTGGAGGACACAAGGGAGGCCGTGGTTAGATGAGTCTGACCAACGCACAACGCCAATGACTCCATTGCTCCTTTCTTTCCATGCACCTAGACTCCCTTCAGAGGGAATCATGTACTCTCTCTCAAGCTGACTCAGAAAGCCACTTGCACTTTAAATTTCACAGAGGAAATTCTGGACTCTGCAGCCTGCAAGGATCTCTCAGGATTCCCAGTACTTGTCGGCAATCCCCACCATTTGCCCAAACAACCGTCAAGGTAACAACATCCGGCCTGACGACATCCTAAGATGATTGCCTTCCAAAATTCATGCGACATTAAGTTTACAACAGCAAATTGTATAGGCAGATTCATATACAACACACCAAGATTGAAAGTAGTCATCTGTGGGAAGTGAGATTATCAGAGTTTATAAATGTTTTGTGTATATGTTTTCAGAATGCAAATTTAAGACGTTCAAAACAAAGCTCACTTTTCTAGTAACCCAAGACAAAAACACGAGTATCAGCTTATATTCTCCCCTTCTCTGATTTGCCATGTGCAATGGGTAAAGACGTCCCATGGATGCTCCAGCCTATCCCTTCTTTCCTCCTGTCGCCACTGCCACTGCCTTGTGAGGCAGCTCCATGCGGCCGTTAACAGGGACTTCAAGAGCTCCTGCAGAGGCCCAAAAACAAAGTGAACAGGTGACCCTGGGAAGCAAGAAAACACCCAAAGCAGTTCTTGCCCTGGGGGTATCCACGAACTTTGGTGACCAAAAATACCCTTTTCTACTGCTGCTGGAGTGAAAGAGACACAAGAAAAGCTGGGGTCCACCCCACGTGGAACCTAACAGAAGACCGTGTATAAACCTGGGCTCTGACGTCCACGGCAGCCTCAGTATGAGGGTGAATGAAAGACCCATGTGTGGAAGGGATGGCAAGAGAGATGGCCTGTGTGGACCCTTGTGCCAGGTAGGTGTAAAAAAAACGGAGTCTTTGCAACTACAAGCCTTCACGTGGATTTGTAGCCCAAATGTATGTTGTGTTTCCTAAAAACCTCAAGTGGAGAATTTTGTTTAAAAATGGTCCCAGTTGGGGCGCCTGGGTGGCTCAGTCGTTAAGCATCTGCCTTCGGCTCAGGGCGTGATCCCAGCGTTCTGGGATTGAGCCCCACATCAGGCTCCTCCACTGGAAGCCTGCTTCTTCCTCTCCCACTCCCCCTGCTTGTGTTCCCTCTCTCGCTGGCTGTCTCTCTCTGTCAAATAAATAAATAAATAAATAAATAAATAAATAATCTTAAAAAAAAAAAAAAAGGTCCCAGTTGATAGTGGCCCTTGGTAATTGACAGAAGCAAAAACAAGTTCTAAATGACCTAACTTCAACCCAGTCCTCAATTAATTCTCAGAGGAAGCTCTAAGGAACATGAGCATACAGTAAAAAATAAACAAATTAAAAAAAAATCAAGACACAAAAACAAGGAAACGAGGCCACATACGCATGGGAAAGAGCAATCAATAGAATTAAATGCACCAAGAGTTCAGATATCATAATTGTAAGAAACAGAATATAAAATAGGTATGTTTCTTTATATGTATAGAAATGAAAGAGAGGTTTGAAATTGCTGGCAAAATTTTGAGTAAGAACAGCATCTAAATTTGATGTCTTCTGAAACCAAGAACCCTAAAAAGGAAGGGAAGCAACGGGAGAGGAGTGGAGAATAAAATTCTGCAAGTCAGAAAGAGGTGGCAGAGTAGTGGCTGACTCTGCAGACTAGACAGCGCCAATTCCTATGCCAGTATGAAGGAATCCAAGAAAAAAATCTAAGTTACACTGAATATCTTCAAAGTGCTCAGATGACAGCAATCCTGGAACTGGAGGTAAAGGGGGATGTTTGGCTAAAACCAGGAGGACTGGTTGAAGTTACCAAACGGATGCCCTAGCGCAGGAGTCGGCAAACTGCAGCTGCCACACGTTTTTGTACATGAAGTTCTACGGGAACACAAGCGTCAGCCTTCGTTTACCTGCTGTGCATGGCTGCTTTCAAGACGCAAGGGCACAGGTGAATAGTGGTGACAGACACCGTTATAACGTTATAACAAAGCCTAACACATTTCCTCCCTAGCCCTTCACAGAAAAAGTTTGCTGACCCTTGCCCTAGATTCCTCCCCCCATTTCATACTATTGGGTAAACATCAGGGCCACTCGGGGAAGTTTAGGGCTCTGTGGGAAATTCTGTGCCTTGGTTGTTTGTACTGTCGCTATAAAACTCTTGGCCCTGGAGATCATCCCTCTTCTGCCATGGCAAGTGTCCAGAGATTTCTTCTCAAGCAAGGATAAAGACAAAGTCTCTGGGCCAGGGAACGCTATGTATTACTGCAGGGGAAGGGAGGTCCCTCACTAGATATAAATGGTTACTGTTTGCATGCTGAATTTGAAGACCTCCACCCACTCTGACTCCAGCCTACCTCCCCCACTCCCAGAATACTGCCCTCCAGGCACGACACGGGATGCCTACTTGGGGAAATCTGACTATTCTAAAGGGAAACAACTGCAAATACTGAAATTGGCCCAATCAGATTGCCCCACAGTGAAGCCCTCAGTGAACAAACCCCACTCATGTGCTCAGAGCTCCCTAAAAGCTTTTTAATCTTCACTCATACACCAGAGTGGACAACCAAGACATCTGAAGAAAGTCTCTAACAATGCAAGATAGAGACCAAATTCAACAGACAAAAAGCATCTTGGAGGAAAAGAGAGAAGACAACCTCAAATAAATAGAATGGCATAAAAAAAGGACCCTTCAGAGAAACAAAAAGACAAAAAAGAAGTCTTAGAAACTGCAGGATAGCAGAAGTGAAAAACTCTACCCAACAGAGGGGTTAAATGGTAACTCTGAGCTCCTAGAAAGCAAAGCTTGGAGACAAGCTCCCTGTCTGGCTCGCCTCTGACCCCGCACCTGATACAGCCCCCAGCTGTGAGCGCCCGTTAACACGTGCTGCTGCTCTAGGCACTCGGAATTCCGGTCACTTCAGGCATGAAGAACCAGAAATAGGTTTATAATTCTTTTAAGTGCTGAAATACTGCAGATGTGTGGTTTCCTGCATTCAGCTTGAAGCTGAGACATTTAACCCACCTCTGTTCCTCAGCCACCTTGGAGAATAAAGTCTTGACTGTGCTCTCCCAGTGAGCTTGCAGGATGCAGGTGTGCCCTACCTCACACCTGTCCTGGGGTGTGCGCCCTGTGAGGCACATTACAGACATGATCTCGTTTAAGTCTCAAAACAATCCTGTGAGGTCGATATTATTATTCCCACTTTTCAGAGAAGAAAACTAAGGCTCCAGAAGTAACTTTCGTTTAACCTTCCAATGTCTATTAAGTATCGGAGGCAGAATTCCAACCAGGTCTGTTACCTGACTGCCTGTACTGCCCTTTCCACTACACAAAGCTGCCTGCCCTGAGTCAACTCATCTTTGTCGGGATATAAGCCCACCACACTCAGAGCCTGCTGATGAACTATACAATAAGAAAGGTAAGGAACTTTTCACACTTTAGTTTTTACTTTCTGGTATTTATGTTTACAGGACTTTCTAAATTTCTCTTCATCCGCAGAGCACCCAACACAAGGCCTCGCACTGGCAGGGGCTCAGCACACACTCGCCGGCTGGTTCATAGGTGCAAGTAGGAGCTCCCTGAAGGTGATTTACCTTCCTGGCTACCAGCTGGATGGCATCGTCCTCAAAGGCCTTTACGTGTTTGAGTCGGCATACGAGGATCTGCTGCAGTTGGCTATGAGTATAGGGCTGGAAGGACATCCTGGTCAGACCCTGGTGAGACAAGACAATAGAGAACAAGTTCACCAATTAACCACTCTGACAGTCCTGCTGGACGGCCACCCTCACGCCCCTCCACCTGATTTCCGAGTCCCACAGAACAGGTTACACCGTCCACCACGGGACGGCCACGGATTCCAGCTCCTTTCACTCCTGACCATGCAGGGCGGCAGTAATGCTCAAGCATTTTTCCATTTTATTGAAAACAACTTTTATTCTAGCAGAATCACGGAGAAGTAGATCAAGGCAGAGGTGCTCTAATGAGAGCGGTGGGAGCACCTTCGGCTCTGTAGTAGGCACAGGCTCAGCCCCTGGCATCCCTGACACGCTTCTAAGCCCCTGCTGTGCGGCCTCCTGACGAAGCACCACATCCACGGGGGCAGCGGCGGCGGCCTTGCTCCCTGCTACACTCCAGGCACCCAACGCCGCCGGGCAGGGGCGGGCGCTTCGGTCCGTTTAATAAGCATTAGACCCTCCGCGCTCTGTGCAGTCGGAGAGCACCAGGAGGCAGAACACCAAGATGTGTTTGCAGAAAATCATGCAACGGTGACATATTTAATTATAGGAATTTCAGAAATCACAATTTTGTACTTTTTCCATTTATTTTAGTTTCCTGTGTATTTCATTTTTAGAACTCTTGGCCCAGGTTGTGGATCTGTGAGAACGGCTTGAGAAGAGCCCTAGGACCTACCAGTCGGCTTGACACCCGGTTCATCATGATGCGCTCCGGAAGGTCCATCGTGTTGGCAATGGTCAGCACCACAAGCCGGGCCTCCCTATGAGTGGGCCAGTCGAAGAGATTGTACATTACATCTTGTTTCTGGGTCCACAGAAGGTCAAGCTGCCAGGAAAGGAATAGAGATGCAGGATTAAGCACAGAACCGAGCCAGGGCCTCAGAGTGAAGAACTGTCCCTGCCGCCTTAGCTGCATGTGCCTTCCAGGTCCCACCATGAAAGCAGCAAGGAAGTCAATAGACATAGGCCTCTCACCACCGAAGAACAGGCTCAGATGAATGAAGGACGAGAGAAAGGAGCCAGGCCCTCCCTCTCAACCCAGCATTTGCTCCTGGAACGCCACAGTCAAGCACCATGCCACTTTTCCGGTCCTCCCAGGGGCACCTCCTTACCTCATCCACGAGCAGCACGGTGGTTTCCGGAGAGGACCTCCGGGTGAGGAAGCGCTTTGCCAGCAGTTCTGCTGCGTGGTTAGCTGTTGCCTTTTGGCCGGTCAGCTTCTGCAATGCGGGGAAGAGCAGGTGTGATAAATGTAAGGATTTTACTCCCCTGAGCTTATTCATGTTAAATCTGCAGTAGAGGAAGCAATTTAGTGTGAGGACCTCAGTATCCTAAATTCTGCCTTCCACGCTGGTCTTAACCTGAACCTGGAAGGAGAAGAGCAGGCACTAAAAGAGATGATAAGGTCTATGTTTGAAATGCAAGTGAGCCACAAGCGGGTCCCAGAAGCCTCTCCAAAATCTTTACTGCATGACTCTATTTATAACTGGACATTACTTGTTCCAAGAAAACTGCTAATGAAAATACGAGCCAGGTTCAAACTCCAGCCTACCTCTAATCCGTTTTCCATAGTCTGCCACAGGGGCACACAGTTTTCACCACGTCAGTAAGTCCTGGCTTTCAGTAATTCGTGCCCAGCTCCTGGACCTTAAGGTCCCTGAGGGCAGGAATTCTGCCGCCTTTACTCTTGCTACCTCACAAAGGACAATGCCTGGCACATCGTAAACATATCAATAAGCACAAAACCTTTCCTTTTTCATATGCCATCAAGAAACTCTATTTTCCAAAAAGCCCAAACAGTTTTACTCACCTGCAAGATCTGCACATAGACCTGATGGGGCTCTGTCAGCTTCATGCCATTGACCTCGATGTATTGAAAGGGAGGAACATCATTTGCTTGGGCAGCCTGCTGCAGGCAGCGTATCACCTCGTGCACAGTGGCAGTCTTCCCGGTCCCGGGGACCCCGGAGATGTACATGCACCTGCGGCAAGAGGCAAAGAGCCGTGGGCTGAGCCTGCGCAGCCGCCTCACACCATCACCAGTTAGAGGTCGGGGATGTCGCTGAAGGAAGGGCCCAGACCCCTGAAATGCGGAGGTGGGGGTAGTAAGGCCCGTCCCTGGAAGCTAGTCAGAGAATCATTCACTCTACAAGCAATGCTATATGCAGAGAAGACCAGTTTCGTTTTCTCTGAATGACAGAATTTTTCTTCCTAGAGAATTGCTTTGACAACAAAAGCTGCTTTAGAAGCCTTCAGGCTTCAGCAACAATTTTGCCTGTTCTCCTGACGCCGGGAAAGACCACTTGGTTGAACTGTGACACCTGAGGTGGAATGCCAGCAGAGGCCTTCTCCCCAGATCGTCCCATTTGCCTCAGCATGACTCACCCTCCTGAACGGTCAAGGAGTTTGCTTTCCACAAAGTTGTAGATGTTCTGGAATTCCTGTTCCCTACAGGGAAGAGACTCAGGTACAGCAGAAACATGCAGCCTACAATCAGTGAAAAACAAGGGGAAAGGAGGACTTCAGAAACATTTCACCATCTATTTGGTAACAAATGGGGAAGGCTTCTGTATAATTTCTACATGAAACATCAATCACAAATGCCTTCATTCTCAAATTTCTTCATTTGGCCTCATAATCCCTTTCGCCACCCAAATTACCCAACTGATAGGTTCTAACCAAGGATACATATTACCTGGGGAGCTTTCCTAAATTACAGGGATGGACCTCATCCCATAAGAGATTCTGATTTACTTCTTTTCTGGGAAGAGCTTAGCTTATGTATTTTGAAAAAGTTCCCACACAGTTCTAAAGGGTACCATAACAGAGAGCAGTGTTTTGATTCATCAGTCACCTTCTATCCCTGAGCAAATGGTGGCAGTAGCCCAGAAGGTTACTCCTTCGAGAACCTGTCCACATTATCCCACCCAGACACTGCTTGAAAGGTTTCTTCTCTCTAAACACCTGTGTTCATTTTATTCTCTACCTCTATTATGTACACGAATGACTACAAATTACTTTTTTGATGTGAATGAAAGCAGAGACCCATTTCTGTCTATCTTTAAAAGGGGCCCACAAGCAGTGTCACCTCAGCCGGGCCTCCTCCAGCATGCTAGCTGGCTCCCGGGCAGCCAGGTTTCGGCTGCGGATCTGGGGAGTGGCATGACGTGGCGTACTAGGCTTGGGCTGTATTAAAAAAGAGAGAACATATTTCAGGAGGAAAAAAAACAAAGCAAAACACCATCTAGGACACAGCAGCAAATGTGATTCACGATGATCTGATAAAAAGAAGTGGTGAACACCTCTTAGTTCATTTCTGTATAAAGTACCACAACTCTCCCTCTCATGTTACATATAATGTTCACAAGCCAAACACAATTTCTTTTTTCTAATTTACACACAGTCCTGGGATTTGAAAACAATCAGAGTAAAAAATTAATGAAAGTATGTATTAAATACTATTTAAAAGTAAATATTATCCTGAAAGACAAGAAATTATTAAGAGACCCTAACTACTCGGCCCAATACATAGCAGGGTAGGAGGCATAAACTGAGGTGGAGTCATAGGTTTCTCCTGTAGATTTGTTTGAAAATATGGTCAAACTTTAGCTCAGGATTAGAGAGACCTCACCAGATTTTTCCACTTCAAAGCCCCAGGTCACACTGTTCAGTCTCGGCCGACAGCCCTACTGTCTTTTCTTCCTTGCTACTGGCTCACTGGAGCAGGCCTACTACCCATCTTCATGGTCTTTCCACAAAGCACTCCCCTCACTGGAAGCATTCTCCTACCTACCCTATGATTTCCGCCAGGCTGTACAGGAGGAACAGCCTCGCCACCCCTTCCTCAGGCAGAAAGCCCTTAGACCCTAATAGTTTTCTATCTATTAACTTTGGAGAAAACAAGAAAGGAATACGGAACCCTTGCTGAGAAGGTATCAAAAACCTCGGTGGACTTCTGACCTTTTTATCATGCTAAAGATGCCATCACACCCTAATATCTCTCGTTCTGGGTGGGACCCAGCAAATGCAATCAGAACCTTGGTGAGCTATTTGTATAATGAGAAACTCCAGGTAAGATTACCTCTGATCCAAAGGTGATCTATTTGATTTCCTTCCCTGGAGGTCTTTTTTGACTTCAACCCAAACCTAATCACATTTTTCTTGATATGGAAAAATGGAGATGAGCTTTAGAAAGTCTCCTGAATAGGCATTTCCTAAAAACACATGCTCCAGGAGAGTTTCCTGATCAAAGACGCAGACACTAATGCTCTCTGGGAAGGTCACAAAAACATGAATAAATTAATGGCCCTGAGAACTCCTGTGACAATGAACCAATTTAACTGTGTAATCCAAACATTTTTCAAACACATTTGAACATGGGAAGACCCTCTTTTAATAGGTTCAAAATTCTGCTAAAATTCCACAGAAGCAGACGAGATGTCCATTTCCCTCTTCCATCTTACTTTACACAGTTCATTACCAAGACCTTGGTTGTGTTCCATTTCTCAGGTGACTCAAGTGGCACAGCAGAAACAAAACATAGCCCAGCAGCCCTAGATTCGAGATTCGATACCCACTGAGGACTTAAAAGAGGACTTCACTGCCATTTTGACCTTAGGCTGTACTTTGTGATTTAGTTCTTCTTTCCAGCTTATCTCTTAATGTTGGCAAGGCATCCCATGATGGGAACTGAAAGTACCCCGCAAGCAATAACCACTGCCCTGACTCCAGCCAGACTCTGCAGGACTGACCCCAAGATAGTGATGGACCTGACTTTACTGCCCACCAGCATGCACCCACCCGACTTTGTCCCATTTTCCTTATATAAACCTAGAAGTATTTTAGGCATGTTGGAGAGTCTTTGAGAGGTTAGTCTGCTGTCTTCCCAGTGTTGTCCTCATGAAAATAAACTCCTTTCTTGTTTCACCACCACTCATCTCTCGGCCTTTGGATTTTGTCCGCAGCCCGTAGCCAAACCTGGTCTGTTTGGGACTGCTGGAGCCGGGGCTCTTGTACCCTTGGGCCCCAGTTACACAGGTTATGCATAAAGTGCTCTGCTAGCAACTATGGGAAATGCAAAGATGAGGAGCCAGGTCTCGTCCCTCCCTCAGGAACTCTGGCTCTTGGCTATTTGGTTCTGTATCTCAGAAGGAACTTGTATTCAAAATCATTGCTGCTGGATTCATTTTCAGTCCTAGGGTTCACTTAGATCTTTTCTTCTATGAATATTCCAAGTGGAACAACTCTCAGTATGACAGACCTGGGCTCAGAATCCAGCTGTGACTGTATGACCTTAGCCATCACAATTTTAAAATTAAGAGAAGGACACTTCACTGGCAAACAAACCTAAAAGAGCCTTACGGTTTTCTCTGGTGTCTGTGAGGGGGTCTGGAAGGATGACTTCACAGAAGAGCATAGGTTCTTGGACACCCTACTGGATGTTCTCCTTGGAAGGGGTGGTGTGGAAGTCTCTTCCTCCTCACCGCCAGAGTCTGAAATCTCTGCTGCCGGCAGAAACTCATCGTCTTCTTGGTCACTTTTACTATTACCTAAAAACCTGAATGGTGGGACACATTATTTTCTGATATTCAGTGTCTAAATGAAAAGCTCCCTCATAGGTCACTGTGGACTAGAGATATTACAGAGTCTTTCCTACAACCAAGTAATACAGGATGTGCTCTGCTTCTTGGGCCCTTGCTACTGTCATGCTCTGCCAAGGGCTTTAATTATCTTATCAAATCCCTCAACCACCTTGTGACTTGTGTATTATCATTCCCGTTTTATAAGAGGAAACTGAGGCTTAGAAAGGTGAAGTAACCTTCCCAAGGTTACATAGTATGACAAAGCTCAGATTTAAATCCAAGTTGCCAGAATCAAAGTTCATGCTTTTAGGCACTCTACTAACAGTCTTGCTGGGTGTGAGTATGGGGCCCCCTGAACCCAGGACAGTGTTTCTTGCCCCTTTCAAACTATGACATTTATGTGGAATTAACATAATCCCAGACATACTAGGTAAAAGGCAAATTTAACGGAATAGCAAATAACAAACAAGAACTAGAGGAGGCTTTAAGAAATGAGATTACAGATATCACAGACAGCATAAGGAACATTTTCTGCCTGCTAAGAATAGTCTTACCGAAGCTGCTGCCTAATCCGGTTCATAGTCAAGAGAGAATTCTTCCTACGGATCCGATGCGGGGGAGAGGTAGTCTCATCCTGAGCTTCTGGTTCTTCTGTCTCCCTGCAAGATAGCACAGCAAGAGGATGAGCAACAGTATTGGGCACTAGGAATCAGCAGCGGGCTCCAGAAATGGTCAGGCGGCGTGACTGGCTCCCACTGTTTTACAGCTACTTTGGAGGGAATTAATGACACTTTGCCAAAAAGTTGATAATTTAAGTCCAACTCAAAGCCAAAGGTACAGTTTGCCTGAAGCTTATCATTCAAATCAGACTCAACGACTTCCCCAGCTAGAGACCAGAGGTACTCCTGCCAGGCATAGCTTCTTGTCCTCTTTCATTTCCGGGGCATCGATGGATTTACTGTCCAGGCTCAAGGTGAGCAGAAATGCAGCTATGTATTCAATACAAAGCATTTACCAAGCAAACCTATTATAGACCAGGTGCTGGAGTTTCTGAGCAGGAAATACGGCAATGTGTAATTGCTGTCTTGATATCACAGTGTTTGTGCATCCCATTATTCACAAACATTGTCTCGTGTCAAACTGCAAAGTCTGTTCTAGATGCATTATCTTCTTGTACTATATGTATTTGAGAATGGTTTCCAGTTTAAAAAAACAAAACAAAAAAACAAAAAACAGACTAGGAAAGTGAGTGTTAACATGGGGTAAAGAGCCATAGCAGGACTGGGAAGCAATCGAGGTTTGGGAAATTATCTCCTAGAGCAGTGATTCCAAAAGGACAGCTGAGTATATCAGAATCATCCAAAGAGCATTTCCAAATGCAGATTCCTGGTCCTAACACATGGAGATTGATTCACTATGTCTGGGAAGAGGCTCAGAAATCTGTATTTTGGAAAGGTTCCCGGGTGATGCTACAACAGTCAGATTTGAGACCCGCCGCTCTAACCTGAGCATCACATAAGGGAGCTCAGCTTGTTCTGTGGGAGGCAGGGCAATGCCCCAGTCACCTCTTTTTGATGTTTTCTGGTTTCAGAACCATGAAAGGCACCGCCGAGGATTTCAGGCCCCCCCTGAGAGGGGTAAGTGTTCTTTCCTCACTAATCTCTGTGGTTTTCAAAGCTGGGACTCGGGTTCTCAGGATCCTGTGACAGTCAGGTGACACTTTCTTGTCTTCCTTGGCACATGAGCTTTGAATCTCTCCAGTTTTCTGTGGGGCTTTCAGAGCTGGAGATGGGGTATGAAGTCCATCAGGCTGAGACCTCTTAGTAGGCGAGATGATCTCAGAGAAGGCCACTTTTCGTTTACTTCTTCCAGGAGAATCCAACAAGGCCCCTGAATTCTGCTGGGAAATCCTAGTGCTGGGGGTCCTAGGGAAACCTAATCACAAGAGAAATCACCATGACAATGTATGAATTTTATAACGAGCACTATACACAGCCTCAATCTCATTATAGCTAAATTCATCCACTGAAGTTATAAAAATAAAATCTTAAAAAAAAAAAAAAAAGAAAGTAACTGGCCCTAGAATACAATGAAGCAGGATTCTTTTTTTTTTTTTTAATATATATATGAGTTGCCTATATATATATTAAAAAAAAAAAAGAATCCTGCTTCATTGTATTCTAGGGCCAGTTACTTTCTTTTTTTTTTTTTTTTAAGATTTTATTTATTATTAGACAGAGAGAACACAAAAGAACACAAGCAGGGGGAGCAGCAGAAGAGAGGGAGAAGCAGGCTCCCCGCTGAGCAGGGAGTCCAATGCGGGGCTTGATCTCAGGACCCTGGGATCCTGATCTGAGCCGAAGGCAGATGCTTAACCGACTGAGCCACCCAGACGCCCACTCTTTTTTCTTTATTATTATTATTATTTTGAGAGAGAGAGAGACAGCATACATGCGTGAGGAAGTGGGGGGCAGAGAGGAGAAGGAGAGAGAGAATCCCAAGCAGGCTCTACACTCAGCACAGAGCACGATGCAGGGCTCAATCTCACAACCCTGAGATCCTGACCTGAGCTGAAATCAAGAGTCAGATGCTTAACCGACTACACCACCCAGGCGGCCCATGAGTTACCCATATTTTTAATTACTCCATGCTTTCTTTCCCCAGGCTATCTAGCTTTTTAGATTTTCATCTCTTCTAAATTCCAGGGTAATTTTCCTAGTTAGAACCATGAGTCAATGCTTAAATCAGCATTTGTGGATAAATGTTCAGCATTTTCCCTAAGTAATCTACCAAAAGACTGCTTCTTAACCAGGGGGGTGATACTGCAAGCCCTCGGCCCCCATTCAACAGCATTTGAAAGAATTTGTATCAGTAGCTCCACTGAGTAACAAGCCCTAGATTTTTCTTAACTCAGATTCGATCTACTGATACAGAGGAGATGGATCCCCAGGGGCAATCAAACAGGTTCTGTGAATACACAGACCCACATCTGGATTTGCCCCTCTCTCACCATGACCAAAGGCCAGGAACCCAACCATTCATTCAGACATCAATGTAAAGCTGTAAAAATGGCAGGGTACATGCCAGGTAGGAGAAAACAAAAAATTGAATGTCTCAATCCTGGTCCCCATACATAAGACACTCTAATCTAACAGGGGAGATGATACAAATCAATGTCTATAATATGAAGTAAAACTGTTCTAAAGCACCTAAGTGCTAATAAATATAGCTTTTGAGACAGACCTTCAAAAAACAGGCAAGATTTCAAAAGAGTTGAAGGAGAGGAAGGGGGAGTATAGAGGGAGAATAGATGAGATCAATGTGAGTGAAGGCAACAAAGCAGGAAAGCACTGGGCATGGAGGCGTTTGCTTTAGTTCCAACACATGGTTATGTTGGGATTAGCTGCAGATAAGGTGAAGAAAGTCATCTATCACCTGCGTGGTGAATATGAGGGTAACCCACGTCTAGATTAACATAAAAATGTCCCGATGTCCTGGTCTCCCTCATACCTCATTTTCCCTTTCTGTTAAAAACAATTAATCCAAAACATTTTCATCAGATCCTCTCTCTCATAGTTATATAACAGTGTCAAGTCCAGATTTCTTACCCTGTCAAGGTCCTGTAAAATCAACAGTCAAAAAATACTGCCATTTATTTCTAAATGGTGATGTTGCCAATTATTTCTTTAGTAATCTTTTGGTATTTCCCCAATGTTTTACATTGTTTATATTCAGCTCCTAAATACATATCATATTAAGGAGCTATCAATACATATAACTTATACCCAACGAACTTGACACATACACAAAGAATTCAGAAGGACTAATAACACATAATAGGATGAGGATGAGCTCTCAGAACTGCCATGGAGTGCCTTCAAATACATTAGTTTTTATATTCTCACCTCAAGAAGCTGGAGCTGGAACAGAAGAACAAGCCTAACCCACGCACAAGAAAACAGTTGATCAAGATTAGAGCAGCGATCAATGAATTAGAAACCAGGAGCACAGTAGAGCAGATCAACAGAACTAAAAGCTGGTTCTTTGAAAGAATAAATAAGATTGATAAGCCACTGGCAAGACTTATTCAAAAGAATAGAGAAAGGACCCAAATTAATAAAAATGAATGAAAAGGGAGAGGTCACAACCAACATCAATGAAATAGGAAGGATTATTAGAAACTTTTATCAACAGCTTTATGCCAATAAATTAAACAATCTGGAAGAAATGGATGCCTTCCTGGAAACCTTTAAACTACCAAGACTGAAACAGGAATAAATTTTTTTTTAAAAGATTTTATTTATTTATTTATTTATTTGACAGAGAGAGAGAGACAGTCAGCAAGAGAGGGAACACAAGCAGGGGGAGTGGGAGAGGAAGAAGCAGGCTCCCAAAGGAGCAGGGAGCCTAACGCGGGGCTCGATCCCAGGACCCTGGGATCATGCCCTGAGCCCAAGGCAGACGCTTAACGACTGAGCCATCCAGGCACCCCTGAAACAGGAATAAATTGATTATTTAAACAGACCAATTAATTATGAAGAGACTGAAGCAGTGATCAAAAACCTCCCTAAAAACAGGAGTCCAGGGCCTGACATATTCCCTGGGGAATTCTACCAAACATCAAAGAAGAAATAATACCTATTCTCCTGAAGCTGTTTCAAAAAATAGAAACAGAAGGAAAACTACCAAACTCATTCTATGAGGCCAGTATTACCTTGATCCCCAAACCAGGCAAAGACTCCAACAAAAAGGAGAATTACAGACCGATATCCCTGATGAATATGGACGCCAAAATTCTCAACAAGATCCTAGCTAATAGGATCCAACAGTACATTAAAAGGATCCCATCCCGACCAAGTGGGATTCATCCCTGGGATGCAAGGGTGGCTCAACATTCACAAATCGATCAGTGTAATAGATCATATCAACAAGAAAAGAGTCAAGAACCATATGATCCTCTCAATTGACGCAGAAAAAGCATTTGACAAAATACAGCATCCTTTCCTGATTAAAACCCTTCAGAGTGTAGGGATAGAGGGTACATTCCTCAATTTCATAAACACCATCTATGAAANACCATCTATGAAAAGCCTACAGCAAATATCATTCTCAATGGGGAAAAGCTGAAAGCCTTTCCCTTAAGATCAGGAACACGACAAGGATGCCCACTCTCGCCATTAATGCTCAACATAGTACTAGATGTCCTTGCAACAGCGATCAGACAACAAAAAGGGATAAAAGGTATCCAAATCAGCAAAGAAGAAGTCAAACTCTCTCTCTTCCCAGATGACATGATACTCTATATGGAAAACCCAAAAGACTCCACCCCCAAATTACTAGAACTTATAGAGCAATTCAGTAATGTGGCGGGATACAAAATCAACGCTCAGACATCAGTTGCATTTCTATACACGAACAATGAGACTGAAGAAAGAGAAATTAGGGAATCGATTCCATTTACAATAGCATCAAAAATCATACGTTATCTCGGAATTAACTTAACCAGAGAGGTAAAGGATCTATAGTCTAGAAAGTACAGATCACTCATGAAAGACATTGAAGAAGACACAAAAAATGGAAAAATATTCCATGCTCATGGATCGGAAGAATAAACACAGTTAAAATGTCTATGCTACCCAGAGCAATCTACACTTTCAACGCCATCCCAATCAAAATACCAATGACATTTTTCAAAGAGATGGAACAAACAGCCCTTAAATTTGTGTGGAACCAGAAAAGGCCCCGAATCACCAAGGAATTGTTGAAAAGGAAAAACAAAGCTGGGGGCATCACAATGCCGGATTTCAAGCTGTACTACAAAGCTGTGATCACAAAGACAGCATGGTACTGGCACAAAAACAGACATATAGACCAACGGACCTGAATAGAGAACCCAGAAATGGACCCTCGGCTCTTTGGGCAACTAATCTTTGACAAAGCAGGAAAAAACATCCCGTGGAAAAAAGACAGTCTCTTCAATAAATGGTGCTGGGAAAATTGGACAGCTATATGCAAAAGAATGAAACTTGACCACTCTCTCACACCATACACAAAAATAAACTCCAAATGGATGAAAGACCTCAATGTGAGACAGGAATCCATCAAAATTCTAGAGGAGAACATAGGCAACAACTTCTATGACATCGGCCAGAGCAACCTTTTTCACGACACATCGCCAAAGGCAAGAGAAATAAAAGATAAAATGAACTTATGGGACTTTATCAGGATAAAGAGCTTCTGCACAGCCAAGGAAACAGTCAAAAAAACTAAGAGACAGCCCACGGAATGGGAGAATATATTTGCAAAGGACACCACAGATAAAGGACTGGTATCCAAGATCTACAAAGAACTTCTCAAACTCAATACACGAGAAACAAATAAACAAATCATAAAATGGGCAGAAGATATGAACAGACACTTTTCCAATGAAGACATACAAATGGCTAACAGACACATGAAAAAATGTTGAAAATCACTAGCCATCAGGGAAATTCAAATCAAAACCACATTGAGATACCACCTTACACCAGTTAGAATGGCAAAAAATGACAAGGCAAGAAACAACAAATGTTGGAGAGGATGTGGAGAAAGGGGATCCCTCTTACACTGTTGGTGGGAATGCACATTGGTACAGCCACTCTGGAAAACAGTTTGGAGGTCCCTTAAAAAGTTAAAAATTGAGCTACCCTATGATCCAGCAATTGTACTACTGGGTATTTACCACAAAGATACAGACGTAGTGAAGAGAAGGGCCATTTGCACTCCAATGTTCATAGCAGCATTGTCCACAATAGCTAAATTGTGGAAGGAGCCGAGATGCCCTTCAACAGATGACTGGATTAAGAAGATGTGGTCCATATATACAATGGAATATTACTCAGCCATCAGAAAGAACAATTACCCAACATTTGCAGCAATGTGCATGGGACTGGAGGAGATTATGCTAAGTGAAATAAGTCAAGCAGAGAAAGACAATTATCATATGGTTTCACTCATTTATGGAACATAAGAAATAGCAGGGAGATCGGTAGGAGAAGGAAGGGAAGAATGAAGGGGGGGTGTTACATAAGGGAATGAACCATGAGAGACTATGGAATCTGGGAAACAAACTGAGGGCTTCAGAGGGGAGGGGAGTGAGGGACTGGGCTAGGCTGGTGATGGGTATTAAGGAGGGCACGTATTTCAAGGTGCACTGGGTGTTATACACAAATGATGAATCATGGAACACTACATCAAAAACTAAGGATATACTTTATGATGACTAACGTAACAATAAAAAATTATTATAAAAAATAATAAAAATAAAATATTTATTTCTTATCTCTTCCACTAAGGATCCAAAAGCAATGTCACCTTAATAGCAAAGCTTTCAAAGTTACAGGGCTCAACGTTACTAGTCATTAGGGAACAATTATGCAGCAATGGCATACCACCTCACATCTATTAGGATGGCTACTATCAAAAACACAGAAAACAGCAAGAGTTGGTAAAGATGGGGGAAACAGGAACCCTTGTGCACCACTGATGAAAATTTAAAATGATGCAGCTGCTGTGGTAAATGGTATGGTGGTTCTTAGAAAAATTAAAACTACAGCTATCATATGACCCAGCAATTCCACTTCTGGGTATATACCCAAAATGAAAGCAGAGACTTGAGCAAATACTCGTACACCAATGTTCATAGCAACGATAGTCACATAGCCCAAAGATGAAAGCAACCCAAGTGTCCACTGACAGATGAACAGATAAACAAAATGTGATATATATGTACTATGGACTATTTATTCAGCCTTAAAAAGAAAGGAAATTTTACCTCGAGTAGCCAAAGCAATCTTGAGGAAGAACAACAATGCTGGAGGCATCAAACTCCCTGATTTTAAACTATATTACAAACCTCTAGTAATCAAAACAGTATGGTATTGCCATAAAATCATACATATAGATCAATGGAACAGAATAGAGGCCTAAAATAAATTTGCCCACACAGTCAATTGATTTACAAAAAAGCAGCCAAGAATATACAATAGGGAAAAGACAGTCTCTTCAATACATGGTGATGGGAAAACTGGACAGCTACATGCAAAAAAATGAAATGGGACCACTGTCTTACACCATACACAAAATCAAGTCAAAATGGAGTAAAGATTTCAATGTAAGACCTGAAACCATAAAATTGCTAGAAGAAAACCCAGACAGTAAGTTCCTTGATTATCACTGGTCTTGGAGATAATTTTTTGGATCTGAAACCAAAACCAAACACAACAAAAGCAAAAATAAACAAGTGGGACTATATCAAACTAAAAAGTTTCTGCACAACAGAGGAAACCATCACAAAATGAAAAGGCAACCTACTGAGTGGGAGAAAATATTTACGAATCACTTATCTGATAAGGGGTTAATATCCAAAATATGTAGAACTCACACAATCCAATAGCAAAAAACCAAACAAGCTGATTAAAAAATGGGCAAAAGATCTGAACAGACATTTTCCAAAGAAGATATACAGGTGGCTAACAGGTACTTGAAAAGATGCTCAGTGTCACCAAGAATCAGGGAAATGCAAATCAAAACCACCATGAGATAACACCTTACACCTATCAGAATGGCTATTATCAAAAGGACAAGTGTTGGTGAGGATATGGGAAAAAAAGAACCCTCATGCAATATTGGTGGGAATGTAGATTGGTATAGCCACTGTGGAGAACAGTATGGAGGCTCCTAAAAAATTAAACAGATCCAGGACAAACAGAAACTAAAAGAATTTGCAATCACCAAACCAGCCCTACAAAAAATATTGAAAGGAGTCCTTTAAAGCCCAAAAGTAACATAGGCCAGAAAGGAACAGAGACAATATACAGTAACAGTCACCTTACCAGCAAGACAATGGCACTAAAATCGTATCTTTCAATAGTTAACCTGAATGTAAATGGGCTAAATGCCCCAATCAAAAGACACAGGGTATCAGATTGGAAAAAAAAGCAAGACCCATCAATATGCTGTCTACAAGAGACTCATTTTAGACCCAAAGACACTTCCAGATTTAAAGTGAGGGGGTGGAAAACTATTTATCATGCTAGAGGACATCAAAAAAAGCTGGGGTGGCAATCCTTATATCAGACAAATTAGATCTTAAACCAAAGCCTTTAATAAGAGATGAGGAAGGACACTAGTCATACATACTTAAAGGGTCTATCCAACAAGAAGATCTAACAATTGTAAATATTTATGCCCCTAACATGGGAGCAGCCAATTATATAAGCCAATTAATAACAAAATCAAAGAAACATATCGACAATAATACAATCATAGTAGGAGACTTTAGCACCCCCCTCGCTGAAATGGACAGATCATCTAAGCAGAAGATGAACAAGGAAACAAGGGTTTTAAATGACACACTAAACCAGATGGACTTCACAGATTCAGAACACTCCATCCCAAAGCTACAGAATACACATTCTACTCTAGTGAACATGGAACATTCTCCAGAAGAGATCACATCCTAGGTCACAAATCAGGTCTCAACCGGTACCAAAAGACTGGTATCATTCCCTGCATATTTTCGGACCACAATGCTTTGAAACTGGAACTCAAATCACAAGAGGAAAGTTGGAAAGAACTCAAGTACATGGAGGCTAAAGAGCATCCTCCTAAAGAATGAATGGGTCAGCCAGGAAATTAAAGAAGAATTTAAAAAATTCATGGAAACAAATGAAAATGAAAACACAACTGTTCAAAATCTTTGGGGATGTAGCAAAGGCGGTCATAAGAGGGAAGTATATAGCAATACAAACCTTTCTCAGTAAACAAGAAAGGGTCTCAAATACACAACCTAACCCTACACCTAAAGGAGCTGGAGAAAGAACAGCAAATAAAGCCTAAGCCCAGCAGGAGAAGAGAAATAATAAAGATCAGAGCAGAAATCAATGAAATAGAAACCAAAAGAACAGTAGAACAGATCAACAAAACTAGGAGGTGGTTCTTTGAAAGAATTAGTAAGATTGATAAACCCCTGGGCAGACTTATCAAAAAGAAAAGAGAAAGGACCCAAATAAATAAAATCATGAATGAAATGGACAGATCACAACCAACACCAAAGAAATACAATTATAAGAACTTCTATGAGCAAGTATATGCCAACAAATTAGACAATCTGGAAGAAATGGATGCATTCCTAGAGATGTATAAACTACCAAAACTGACCCAGGAAGAAATAGAAAACCTGAACAGACTCCTATAACCAGCAAGGAAATTGAAACAGTCATCAAAAATCTCCCAACAAACAAGAGTCCAGGGCCAGATGGCTTCTCAGGGGAATCCTACCAAACATTTAAAGAAGAATTAATATCTATTCTTCTGAAACTCCAAAAAATACAAATGGAAGGAAAACTTCCAAACTCATTTTATGAGGCCAGCATTACCTTGATCCCAAAACCAGACAAAGACCCCACAAAAAGGAGAATTACAGACCACTATCCCTGATGAACATGGATTCAAAAATTATCACCAAAATACTAGCCAATAGGATCCAACAGTACATTAAAAGGATCATTCACCACGACCAAGTGGTTAATTTATTCCTAGGCTGCAAGGTTGGTTCAACATCTGCAAATCAATCAATGTGATATGCTACATTAATAAAAGAAAGGACAAAAACCATATGATCCTTTCAATAGATGCAGAAAAAGCATTTGACAAAGTACAGCATCCTTTCTTGATTAAAACTCTTCACAGGGTAGGGATGGAGGATACATACCTCAATATCATAAAAGCCACCTATGAAAAACCCACAACGGATATAATTCTCCAGGGGAAAAACTGAGAGCTTTCCCCACAAGGTCAGAAACATGGCAGGGATGTCCACTATCACCACTGCTGTTCAACGTAGTACCAGAAGTCCTAGCCTCAGCAATTAGACAACAAAAAAGAAATAAAAGGCATCCGAATTGGCAAAGAAGTCAAACTCTCACTCTTTGCCTGTAATATGATACTTTATGTGGAAAACCCAAAAGACTCCACCCCGAAACTGCTAGAACTCATACAGGAATTCAGTAAAGTGGCAGGATATAAAGTCAATGCACAGAAATCAGTTCCATTTCTATACACCAACAACGAGACAGAAGAAAAAGAAATTAAGGGGTCGATCCCATTTACAATCACACCCAAAACCATAAGATACCTAGGAATAAATCTAACCAGAGGCAAAGGATCTGTACTCAGAAAACTATAGAATGCTCAAGAAAGAAACTGAGGAAGACACAAAGAAATGGAAAAACATTCCACGGTCACGGATTGGAAGGACAAATTGTCAAAATGTCTATGCTACCTAGAGCAATCTACACATTCAATGCAATCCCTATCAAAATACCATCAACGTTTTTCACAGAAATGGAACAAATAATCCTAAAATTTGCATGGAACCAGAAAAGACCCTGAATAGCCAAAGGAAGTTGAAAAAGAAAACCAAAGCTGGTGGCATCACAATTCAGGACTTCAAGCTCTATTACAAAGCTGTAATCATCAAGACACTACGGTACTGGCACAAAAACAGACACATAGATCAGTGGAACAGAATAGAGAACTCATAAATGGACTCCTAACTCTACAGTCAACTAATCTTTGACAAAGCAGGAAAGAATATCCAATGGAAAAAAGACGTTCTCTTCAACAAATGGTGTTGGGAAAATTGGACAGCCACATGCAGAAGAATGAAACTGGACCATTTCCTTACACCATACACAGTAGACTCAAAATGGATGAAAGACCTAAATATGAGACAGGAATCCATCAACATCCTAGAGGAGAACAGAGGCAATAACCTCTTTGACCTCAGCCACAGCAACTTCTTCCTAGACACGTTGCCAAAAGCCAAGGGAAACAAGGGCAAAAATGAACTATTGGGACTTCATCAAGATAAAAAGCTTTTGCACAGCAAAGGAAACAGTCGACAAAACCAAAGACTACTGACAGAATGGGAGAAGATATTTGCAAATGACATATCAGATAAAGGGCTACTATCCAAAATCTATAAAGAACTTATCAAACTCAACACCCAAGGAACAAATAATCCAATCAAGAAATGGTCAAAAGACATGAACAGACATTTCTGCAAAGAAGACGTCTAAATGGCCAACAGACACATGAAAAAGTGCTCAACATCACTCGGCATCAGAGAAATACAAATTGAAACCACAATGAGATACCTCCTGACACCAGTCAGAGTGGCTAAAATTTACAAGTTAGGAAATAACAGATGTTGGCGTGGATGCAGAGAAAGGGGAACCCTCCTACACTGTTGGTGGGAATGCAAGCTGGTGCAGCCACTCTGGAAACAGTATGGAGGTTCCTCAAAAAGTTGAAAATAGAGCTACCCTACAACCCAGCAATTGCACTACTGGGTATTTACCCCAAGGATACAAAGGTAGTGATCCGAAGGGGCAACTGCACCCCATTGTTTATAGCAGCAATGTCCACAATAGCCAAACTATGGAAAGAGCCCCGAGGTCCATCGAGAGATGAATGGATAAAGATGTGGTATATGTATATGGTGGAATATTATGCAGCCATCAGAAAAATGAAATCCTGCCATTTGCAATGACGTGGATGGAACTAGAAGGTATTATGCTAAGTGAAATAAGTCAATCAGAGAAAGACATTTATCTTATGATCTCACTGATATGTGGAATTTGAGAAACAAGGCAGAGGATCATAGGGGAAGAGAGGAAAAAATGAAACAAGATGAGACCAGAGAGGGAGACAAACCATAAGAGACTCTTAATCTCAGGAAACAAACTGAGGGTTGCTGGAGTGGAGGGGGTTGCAAGGGTTGGGGTGGCTGGGTGAAGGACACTGGGGAGGGTATGTGTTGTGGGGAGCGCCGTGTATTGTGTAAGAATGATGATTCACAGACCTGTACCCCTGAAACAAATAATACATTGTATGTTTATTTAAAAAAAAGCCAAAAAAAATTAAACAAATATTACATAATCTGGCAATTCTATTTTTGTGTATTTATCTGAAGAAAATCAAAACTGTAATTTGAAACGATATGTGCACCTGCATGCAGCATTATATACAATAGCCAAAATATGGAAACAACTTGAAGCGTTTATTAAAGAAGAATGAAGATACATACACACACACACACATGCACACAGAGGAATATTTTTCAGCCAAAAAAGCAATAAAATCCTACCGTTTGCACAACATGGATGGACCTTGAGGGTGTTACCTTAAGTAAATTAAGTCAGACAGAGAAAGACAAATACTATATGATCCCCATTTATATGTGGAAATTAATTTTAAAGATTTTATTTATTTGTTTGTCTCAGAGAGAGACAGAGACAGAGCACAAGCAGGGAGAGCGGCAAGCAGAGGGAAAAGCAGGCTCCCTGCTGAGCAAGGAGCCTGATGCGAAACTCAATCCCAGGACCCTGGGATCATGACCTGAGCTGAAGGCAGATGATTAAACAACTGAGCCACCCAGGCGTCCTTGGAATCTATATTTAAAAAAAACACAAACAAACAAACAAACAAACAAACAAAACACAAGCTCACAGATACAGAGAACAGATAGGTGATCACCAGTCAGGGGGTGGGTGAAAAGGATGAAGGAGGTCAAAATGTACTAACTTCCAGTTATAAAACAAGTCATGAGAATATAGGGTGCATGGAGGTATAATGGCAACTATAGTTAAGAATACTGTTATTGCATATCTGAAAGTTGCTTAGAGAGTAAGTCCTAAAAGTTCTCACTGCAAGAAAAGAATATTTGTAACTATGTATGGTGACAGATGTCAACAACTTATTGTGTTGTATACCTGAAACTAACAGAATGCTATACGTTAATTATACCTGAATCTTTTTTAAAAAAGGAAATTTTTTTTTTTTTTAAAGATTTTATTTATTTATTGACAGAGATAGAGACAGCCAGCGAGAGAGGAAACACAAGCAGGGGGAGTGGGAGAGGAAGAAGCAGGCTCATAACGAGGAGCCTGATGTGGGGCTCGATCCCATAACGCCGGGATCACGCCCTGAGCCGAAGGCAGACGCCCAACCGCTGTGCCACCCAGGCGCCCCTAAAAAAGGAAATTTTGACACCTGTTACAACATGGATGCTCCCTGAGGACATTATGCTAACTTAAACCAGTCAGAAAAGGATAAATTCTGTATGATTCCACTTAAATGAGATATCTAGAGTAGTCAAATTCAGGACAACAGAATGGTGGTGGTTGCCCGGGGATGGGGACATGGGAAGTTTATGATATAATGGCTGCAGAGTTTCCATTTCAGAAGATGATGGGGATGGCTGTACAAAAACATGAATGTATTTAATTCCACTTAATTGTACACTTAACAATGACTAAAATGGTAAATTTTATGTTGTATGTATTTCAACACATGTTCACTCAGTACCTGGCCCACTGGGACACTAACTCAATACTACAGCACAAGTTAATATTTTATCATATTCCTTTAGTCTCAATATTGCCCACACTTACTGCTGAGCTCCAGTCTCTTCTTTGCCTTTGGGGTGACAGGATGGGAAGGAGTTCGGCGAGATTTGGAGTTAGAATGCCTTGATTCAATCCTTTTGATCACATGCTCTGCTGTGGTCCAAGTAGGGCTTCCCAGGCCCTTAGTCTTGGCTCCCACAGGCTTCTGACACCTAGGACTGCCTTCTTGTGGCTGATCAAACTCTGCAAATAGTTCTGGGGATAGTGGTCTGAATGTCTTCTCATTCCAAGACAGTTTCACAAAGAGTGTTTGCTCATTTTTCAGATCCACAGGTATCACTTCATCTGGGCCTAAAGCTACTACCTGAATAGGAAGAAATGAGAAACAAACGAGCCAAGGGATGCTTCATGAGAGCTATGATTAAAAAGCATTTACGTTTGCATCCTTACCTGGGATGTCACTCTTCCAAACTAAAGAGGCACAGACACAGCATATTTCCAGACTCCTACCTATGGAGTATGATATCCCTACCCCATGTTGCTTTATTTCCCAGTCCAGTCTATTCACTCATGCCAAATTTCCCCACAATTTCTCTAAGCATACTCCCCTGCTCAAGTCTACAATGGCTCCTTGCTATAGCAAGATCTGATTATTACACTGTTTTTTGGTGCCTTCTAAAATCTGGCCCCACTTTACTTCCTGAGTGCTCAGTACTCTTCCAAATGGCCTTTCATATCTATTCGAGGTTGGCTTGTCACAGTCCTCCTCAACTCCCCCAACATGCTCCTTCCTAAATACCCTCTCCGCTCTCCGCCGTTCTAAATCGACCCATTTTGCTGCTTCTCCTTCTATGTATGCCTTTTGCTCCTTTACTCATTTAACTCAGAGACAAATTATTTTGAGGCATATGTTATGCTGGGCTCACAGACTGGCGAAACCTGACTGGTCATGCCAGACCTAAGGCTCTCTGCCTTACCGTTAAACCAAACTTGGGACCACGCTTCATATCATGATATAATCCCCTATTTTGGGGGCCTTATGTAGCTCAAGAAATAACCTGTATCTTAGTCTCCAAACCAGGTCTCCATTCATCCTACATCTCACTGGAACCTGATTTATCACAAAATCCCACCATACAAGTTTGCCCTTAGCAATGAACACTCTTCATACTGATCTACTCAAGGCGAAGTCCTCATTTACGCGAGTGTATCCGTCCTCACAATGCTTTGTGCCTGCCACAGTCACAGCTAAATATAATTTCCCACTGAAATTCATTTGCTAATTCCTGCTTATCCCTCGGGTCACAACCTAAATGTCACTTCCTCCAGGAGGCTCCTAACACATGGTAAGTGCTCTCGAAAAATATTTGTTAAGATGAAGTAGGCAGCAAGCAGGAAAGAGGACAAACAGGAAAAAATTCATTTCCGTGGGATAAATTAGAGCCGGTAATGTTTTTGAGATCGTGCACTTTAGGAGGCAGCCAGAAATAAGCTTCAAGACAGAACCTGAATATCAAGGCATCACCTACCTGCACTTGGTCAATGATGGTCTCAGCACTAATGTTGCTGTTACAGGCAGGGTAATCATACCAGAATATTTCCTGTGCAGCAGGCTTCCGACCCAGCAAATGCCGTTTACTGACAGGAACTTCACAGAATCGGATAAACCACTGTACTCGAGCACGTTTCTTAGAATGAGGTTCAGAATCTAGGAGGGATAGGTGAAAAAGGGAGGTGTAAGAAAATGCAAGAACATTTGTTAAGCACTTCCTATGTGCCAGACACTGTGCTAAGCACCTGATAATACTTGATTAACATATTATTTTTAATCCTCACATTAGCCCTACAAGGTAGGTACTATGGCTATCTCCTTTTTACAGGTAAAGTAATCAAGTTAGGGGGACCTTAAATAATTTGTCAAAGGTCACAGGACCAACCAGCAGCAATCTGACTCCACCCAGCACCCGTGTCCTTCTCATTTTGCTCCACTTCCTAAGGAGGTTCTCAGTCATCAAAGAAATTACAAAAGGCATTTGAGAGAAGAAATTCTAATCACAGGCACTGAACAAATCTTGCAAATCAGTGATTATAAAGAAGCCACCAAAAAGCAGCAAAACAAAAATCCTGGCAAAAATTAGAGCAATAGCCACTGTGGTGACTTCTTACAAACATGTGCTTGCAATTTTTAGCTTTATCTTTACAATATACCATTAACATCACTCCGTACCAGCATTAGGTCCAAGTGAAAGGACATACACTCATTAGTGCTACCATCATTGTCACCTCTTCTCTTCCCCAGCTCTCTTCAGAGAAAGACTGAAGCCATCCAATGAAACATCACACAAAGATTCCAAAATCTATACACAAAGGCCCACACCTCAAATACAAAAGCCCACAGCGCTGATGTGCTCCCCCTGGTGGATGTTCCTTTGATGAGGTTTTCCTCCCCACTTGTCAAATATTCTTCCTATCTCTGTAATGTGAAACATCTTTATCCACTCACTCTATCAGTTCCTTCTTTCAGGCATACAAACTGCCACAGAAATAACTGCCACATCATCCCCCTCCTAGCTTTTGAAAGTCACGGTTTTGTGTAGTTTCCACTGCTATCTTTCTTCTTAATCCTCCTTTTAGAAATCTGTCCCATTCCCACCTTTCTGTACTCTTCTTTGCTTTGCAGAGGGTTACAGGCTCAGAAAATCAGTTGAGGGCTGTGAATGCAGACATGCTGGCTCTACCTTCCCTTCTGTTCCTCCAGCATTAGGGGCAGTGATGGCTTTCTGCACTTACTGATCTCTGGGAAATATCACCTTTTGCTCTTCCAGCCTTTTCAACACTAAACATAGGTTCCATGGGTAAAATATCTAAAGTGTTTTTGTGTTTCTGACTGAACATCAACTAATACACCTTCCTAATCAGCTTACTTCCTCCCTTGTAAAAAAGTTACAGTGCAAAATTAATCACTAGCTTCCTCATTTTAAAATTAAAAGACAAGTCTAGGGGTGCAGGTGGCTCAGTCGGTTAAGCATCTGCCTTTGGCTTGGGTCATGATCCCAGGGTCCTAGGATCGAGCCCTGTAGGGCTCCCTGCTCAGTGGGGAGTCTGCTTCTCCTTCTCCCCCTGCCCACGCCACTCTCTCTCTCTCTCAAAAAACTAAAATCTTAAAAAAAAAAAGGACAAGTCTGTATTACAGTGCAAATCACCTATTTTCCCCCTTAACTTCCTCATGCTAATATTAAAAGACAAGTCTGTATGATAGTGCAAATCATCTACTTTTTTCTTTCCCCTTCTTGAATTCATCCTTTATCCATCCCAAAAATCCTGCCTTAATGACCATTTTAACCCACTCCTAAAAATAATGGAAAAGTTAAATTCTTGAACCCCTCTAATCCCATTTTTACCAAAAACTGCTCTAGTGAATAGGGAAGTTTACTAGGTATAAGAGGGTACAGCCAGTGCTTAAGTGACCCCACCTCAGAATCTAGGGCTTACATCCTATATGATGCTGTGAACAGAGAAATCAGCAATCAGAAATCTTGCAGCTCCCAATTGTTCATGATAAGGAATCGTTTTCATTCCAGCCCCAAACTCACCATCTTCAAACAACTCAACCAATTTAGCAACATATGGATTTTCATCATCATCCCCTTCAATCAACACGAACTGTCCAACTTGGATGTGAATCTCAGTCAGACCACCTTCTATTTTGACACTCATTTCTCTAGGAAGGAAAGAAACACGTTAGGAAATCACTCAGGGTGGGCCAAGGTCTTCAGACCCTCTGGGTAGATGAAAGTGCTTTCCAACTGGAAAATCCTCTACATAGTTTCTCTCTGATGACTAAGTCTCCTACTAGGAAACCAATTCACCCATAAAGTCATAAGCAAGAAGAAATGAAATGGGTTGAATGAATTTAGTGTGAATGGTTAATCTAGAGGCCTTAATATGAACCCTAACCTCTCTCAGTTATTGACAAAGAACAAAGGTTTCCCAAAGCATGAAAGCTGCCCAATAACAGTATCAAAATTTTCAGAGATCTCTAGGGCTGAGAAGACATAGCAACAATATCGAATCCTATGCTGTTATCACACAGAAATACAAAGAACCCACTTTAAATAAATATAGCATCATCATACATACCAAATTTTATTAACTTGACATAATGTCTTCCTTGATCATTGCTATATTTATGCTATCATCTTGTATCAAATAAAACCCTTCCTTATAATCCATTCATATTTATTGTTCCTCAATTCTTAATCTGTAGTAACTAGAACAGGCTGTATACTGGATACAAGTTATTAACAGTTTAATGTGGAGAAGCAATTATTTCCAGGACAACCAACAGAGTCCATCACTCACTTATAGGTGTGGTAGCGTAGTTTTTGGTCCAATAACGGCTTGCCAACCCACGAATAAGTTTGTCTGGTCTTCAGCCTTGTGGGGTAGTACGCCATGGCTCCTGTGTAAATGTCACTAACTCTGAGTTAATATGTAAATGCTCTGATAGATTCTAGCACACAGTCCCGCCTTCAATGACTTCAGCCTTCTCTTCTGCCCCTGCCACATTCCCGCAGATTTTAGAAAACATTTTCTTTGAGGAAAGTCAAGCTTTATAAATACTGAAGATAGATAATTTAGTATCATTTGCATATATCTTGTACTATGCCTTACCTCTTCTTATGCAGGGTCAATATGTAGGAAAAGAAACTATAAATTTTTAGAAGTACCTACTAGCTACAAGGCACAATGATAGGTATTAAACATCTAACAACTTGACGCTAAAAGACAGTGATACACGGTTGTAAGTATCTTTATAACACTTAACATCGAGATAGGGATAAAATATAAATGCACTAGGGGTGCCTGGGTGGCGCAGTCGTTAAGCATCTGCCTTTGGCTCAGGGCATGATCCCGGCGTCCTGGGATCGAGCCTCACATCAGGCTCCTCCGTTAGGAGCCTGCTTCTTCCTCTCCCACTCCACCTGCCTGTGTTCCCTCTCTCGCTGGAGGTCTCTCCCTGTCAAATAAATAAATAAAATCTTTAAAAAAAAAATATGTATATATATATATATAAATGCACTAAAGGACAACTGACAGCATGAAGGGCCAAGAGATGGAGCCAGAGAGACTACTGAAAGTTAAAGGACGAGGTCTTGTCGCTGTTCAGGCAGCAAAGGCTACCTACAGGGGTTTTCTGAACTGAATATTGAAAAGTAGCTATTGATAAGATTAAAAATTTTTTTTAAGATTTTATTTATTTATTTGACAGAGAGAGAGTACACAAGCAGTGAGAGTGGCAGGCAGAGGGAAAGGGAGAAGCAGACTCCCTGCTGAGCAAGGAACACAATGTGGGACTCAATCCCAGGACCCTGGCATCATGACCTGGGCCGAAGGCAGGTGCTTAACCGAATGAGCCACCCAGGTGCTCCTTATAAGATAAAATTAAGTGAGGGATTCCAATGGACAGAGGCAAAAACATGCAAGAGGCGTTTAAGGGAACAGCAATGGGTTTTATCAAGTGTAATTAAAGACAAAAAACCACTCTGGCAGTTGAAAGGGTTTTTTTCCTTTGCAGCTGACAGGGCCTAGTTATCAGTAATTATGAGTAGCTGAAAAGAAATGCTTGTATTAAAGTCTATGGGGGAAAAAAGAGACACTTTTACCGACAAAAACAGAAATGTGAATGAAAAACCCAAGCGTATCTAACAATCCTCAACAATTTGAAAACTGCAATTTATTAGTCCTAATAATAATGCCAATCTATTATATTAAGTTTAAGTAATTAAGATAATAAATCTATCCTCTAAATTAAATGCTGTTTTTATGGAGCTAAAATTTGACAAAACCAGGGTTAAAAAATTTTTTCTTTAATTCATCTGACAGAATTACTCTGAATTACTGATAGATGGACCAATAATTTCAGTCTGTGTTGAAAACAACAGAATTTTAATACCATACTGACCTCCTCCTGATTAAACAAGCTTGTTTCCTGAAGCTCAGTAGCATTATGTCCTGTTCTCTACTTGGGAACATTCTGAGCTATAAGATTTTCTGCTTTTAAAAAAGGAATTTTTTAGTATACTTTGAGGAAACTAATTAGCAAAAAGAAGAAAAGATACTAAGTCATTAGTAAATACACAGCTTACAAATGATGCCTGAAAGACTGCTTTAAAGAACATTAAGAGTACTATATAATTCACAACATGGTAGTATTAAAATCAATCTAATTTTAATTAAGTACATCACAGAAATGAACAAAGAGCAAAGACTCATGAGTAAAAACAAGTAAAAGATTTGTGCTCGAGTAAAAAATGAATTTGGATTTGTTATATCCAATAAGCTTTTGGTAAAACTTAGTAAAAATGATTGAACCTCAGTAAGTTTTCAAGGAAATACATAACACTAACTTACCTTACAACAAATATTCCTTTTAGTGGATAATCTAAAACGGTACTGTCAGAAGTAAACTTGGAGCTTTTCACCTTTCCACAATGCAATCAGGCAAAACAGGCTACCAAGAGAACAAAAGATGCAAGTCAATTACAGTTCTCACTAAATTCTGCCATTAAAAAAAAACCTGGACTATCACTGAGAGTGCTTTGTAGGAAATTGGTTGTCTCCCAGAAAACTGTCTACAGTCCCTGAATAATTTAACTGTAGGATAAATGTCTGATTTGTAACTTTGACTATGATACTTGGTTACACTGAAACAATAATCTCATTTTTTCAAACCCCAAATCCCCAAACAGAAGGACTACCCCCATACCTATAAGGTACTCATGTATACCTAAGGGAATAAAAAAATCCATGCTCTCAACTCTTTTAAATCCAGAAGTTATTTAAGCTTACTAAAGCAGACATCCTCCTCCAAAAACCAATCCAAGATAAAATGTAACATTCCCTTTCTAGGAGATCATGAGCTGTGTTCAATGAGACGAGTACACAGACATATGTGTCACAAACAAGGGTGGGTGATTTACCCTAGGCTGAGTAAACAGGGATATTGCAAGAAAGACTAAGTGGGTTTGGACATAAAACCTGCCTCACCCTGGTCTATCACTCTGCTCTAGGCCCGCTTTTCCAAACTTCAAACACCAAGATTGTTGGTGCCCTAAGTCTTATTACACCACTGCTGTTCTTTCTTCTTGCAGATCTTTTCAAGGATGGCTCAGGTCTCAGCCCCAGTAAAACTCTGATAGGCCTTCACTAATACCCAATGGAAATTTACCCTCCCACCACCTTATACTGTCCGTCAGGGTCATATTCGATTATACCATCCTATGATCAAAAAGCAATATGCATTATATTACTTTCTTATTTATTGTACTTCTTACATTACAATGTTAACTTCCAAAAAGCACAGATCTTGGGACCTTGTCTATCTTGTTCAGAACTGTGTTTCCAGAGCTTAGGTTAGGACTTGGCATAAAATAGGTGAATGAATGAATGAATAACAAACTGGTTTTAAACATCATTAGGAGAGTACCAAGTGTGGTATTAGGACATAGAGCAGCCAGAAACCTCATACACTGCTGGAAAGCATGTAAATTGGTAAAACCACTTTGAAAAATGAGCAGTGTCTACTAAAGCTGAACATATGCACATCCTATGACTCAGCAGTTCCAACACAATATACCCAACAGAAAAACATACACATCAAAAGACATGAACCAAAATGCTCATAGCAACACTATACAGCAATGAAATTAAACCAACTACGACTGCACACATGGGGAAAATCTCACAAACCAACAATGAGCTAAAGAAATCAGACACCAAAAGAAATCATACCATACTGATTCCATTCATATAAAGCTTAAAAATAGGTTAAAAGTAACCCATGGCGTTAGAAGTCAGAACAGAAGGTAACCTAAGTGACTGAAAGACAGCACAGTGGAGAAGGGGCATGTTTGCGGGATGCTGATCATGTTTTTTGATCTGGAAGCTGGTTACACAGGTATGTTCTCTGTAAGATAATTCACTGAGCTGTACATTCATGATTTGTGCACTTGTCGGTATAGAGTTATTTTTCAATGAAAAGTCCAAAAAATTAACCGAGAATCCCTCTACAGAGGCAGGATAAGAATATCAAAACTTTTTGTACTGTTACCCCACTTTCTTACCTTAGGACCCAGCATTTCATCTCACCCACCATTAGCAGAGAGATTACCCAAGAGGGATGATGAATGGGGTGAAAAGGCAGGCCTGACTTGGTGGAGCAAAGGCTTTGGCTTCTAGGAGATAACCACCACAGGCTCTCAATTAATTTGTTGCAGATACCAGAAATCTGGAACATACACACCAGGCAGTGCAGGGTGCCACACCCAAGGAAAACATAAGGGAGTTGCGGTAAAAATGAAAGCAGGTATGTATTGAGCCAATATGACAGAAGGTGAAGCCAAAACTCTATATATTTACCTCATTTAACCCTCAAAATAATCGTAGTACAATGCTAGTACATACTAAGTGCACAATAGACTCTCAATAATATTTGCCGAATGAAAGGTAAGTGCTATTAGCACTTCAAAATGATTAACTTGTCCCAATGACAAGCCTTAATTCAAACCCTGAGCAGCCAGATTCCAACGACTCTAACCACTTCACCTTACAGCACCTGTGTGAAAGCGGATAATGTTAATATATGCCTGAGAGAACTTGCTTCTGGTGGGCTTACTACAATACGTCAGGCTTCCCGGCCACTAATTGGGAAGTCAAATGGACCTCAATTTCCTTACCCACAAAATGGGGATAATAATAGAATCTTCCTTTTATTCAACCAATATATATTAATCACTCATTGTGTGCCAGGCACTATTCTCAGATTAAGTGAGAAAATGCAAAATGGAAAATTCACTTCCCCACTCCCTTAATCCCTTGTATTTATTTGTAAGAGAGAGTGGATCTTTTAACACAAAAAAGGGGGGGGCGGGGGGGCCTGGGTGGCTCAGTTGTTGAGCGTCTGCCTTAGGCTGGGGTCATGATCCCAGCTTATTGGGCTCCCTGCTCGGCGGGAAGCCTGCTTCTCCCTCTCCCACTCCCCCTGCTTGTGTTCCCTCTCTCACTGCCTCTGTCAAATGAATAAATAAAATCTTAAAAAAAAGAGAGAGAGAGAGAGAGAGAGAATTTGAGCAATGTTAGGAAACTCGCACACAATTCACGCACAATTTTGCATTTAATTTCAGGGAATTCATAAACCTTTTAACATCCACATATTGCCCTCTGTTCCGTTTAAAACGGTTGCATGAGACTTGGTAAACCGTCCTCTCACATCAGAAACCTCCGTTGGCATTCACAAGTACCCAATAACCGCACGGAAGAGGGTACCATTTTTATAAACAACTAAAATCGAAAACTGACATATCTAATCATTGCAGTTTCGCAGACAGTAGCCCAGGATAAGAATCTCACATCTCATGCCTCTAAGTTCAGTGCTTTTTCCAACTGTGAAAATTAGAAGGCGCTTCTACCTGGGGTTAGACTAAAGGAAATAGAAGGCATGCCATTAGACTTCTCTTCTAAAAAGAAGGTGGATGAGAGTCCCGCAATTAAGAGCTGCTCACCTGGGGGGTGGGGGTGTTTGGGGGGGGAGCCTTGGGTGGGAGCCCGGCCTCTTACTCACAAAAGCGACCTAGACAAGTCTCTCTGGGCTCAATTGCCACAACCGTAAAATGGGGTAATAATTTCTGCTGTTGTGCTTTCCCTGTGGTGCTTGGTTCACAACGCCTCAAAGGAGTAAAAGATGGAAAAGCTTCACAAGGGCAAAGCAAATAGGAAGGATGGTTAAGATCGTTAATGAGATCTCTGGGCGCTGAGGGCAGGAATGCTCACGCTTCTCTGCAGCTGGCTTCCGGTTTCCCCAACTGCAAACTCTCAGTCCCTGGCGGAGCGGGAAGACTTTTACAAATCGGGATGTGGAAAAGAAAAATGCTCCTAATGGGCTTAGAACAGTGCCTGGCACTTAACAGGCGCTTAGTAAATATCTGCTGAATGAATCAATGACTGAGTCCAGAGAGAACAACTTCTCCAGTCTCCCCCGCTCAGATACCCCTCCAGCCCCAGAATGCTACACTCACCGGGCGCCGAAGCCCTCCGCTCCCACCGTCTCAGGTCCAGGAGTTTGTGGAGCCGCAGCAACTCTAACCTGACCCAGCTGTACTCCTCTTACAGCCACTGACCGCACGCCGAAGCCAAAGTGGACGCCTAGCTAGGAAAAGAAGGTGTAGAAAAGAAAATTTCGCGCCAAACGTCGTGGCCCCGCCCCCAGGCTGTCCCCACGTTCCGTCGCCAGCCAGCCCTTCAGCCCCGCCCACCCAGGAGGGGATGCACGTCTTACGTCCGCCAACGTGCAGCGGCCATCATTGATTGGGTCGGTGACGCCGCTCGCGGAAGGAAGTTCCTTTCCTTGCAGCATTTCCGGTGTGACGACGGTGGCCTGAGCTGTTTAGAGAGAGTTCCTCCACTCTTCTCCGACCATCTCAGATTTTTTTTAACCTGGATGTGACGCATTAAAGGACCCGACGGAAATAGAACTGAAGGCGTTCTAAAATGGCGAACCGTACGGTGAAAGATGCGCACAGCATCCACGGCACCAATCCTCAGTATCTGGTGGAGAAGATCATTCGGACGCGAATCTATGAGTCTAAGTACTGGAAAGAGGAGTGCTTTGGACTGACGGGTGAGCGGCAGCGCGCGGACCCTCCTCCCCCGCCCTGTGGCCCAGTTCTCCTGACTGGGCCCCGGTGGGACTGGCCCCCGGGCGTGAGACCGCAGGGGAATCTGTCAGTCGTTCAGAAAAATTTGAGCACCTAGTGCTAGTTTGTGCCTAGTTTTGTGTTGGGCTTTGGGGACACGGGAATCTGCTTATTTCGAAGGATGTCTGTGTTGGGTTTTTGGGTCTTTCCATGTTTAATAATAATCTGCTGAGTTCCCAAACTGTTAAGGTCAGGGACTCTGAAGTTCTGAAAGGAACTTGAACATACCCGAAACCCAATTCAGGGTCTTAACTATCCCTAAATCTGGATCATTTGCAGTATTTCCATGTTCGGGTAGAATATCAGTTCTTCAGAGAAGGCTTCCAAGTAGTCTTTCAGTCTTTGAATTCTAGCTCATTTTAGTAGCTGTGTTACCCCAGAGAACCATGTCTTCCTCTACTGTAAAACGAGTATAATGCCTACCCAAAGGGTTTCTCTGAGCATTAAATGCAATATGTATAAAAAGTATTTGGTATCGTTACAGGCATATATTTTAAGAAGCACTCAGCGGTTGTAATGGTGGTGCTAGTTGTTAGCACTGTTAACTACTCCTGTGCCGTTACTGTTGTTGCCACCACCACTACCCGTGTGCCCATGGACACATCATATTGTTTCTCCCTGAATCAACTGTTAAATTTTGGAGTCATAAATTTTGGGACCTTTTCTCATTACATAGTTCTCTCCTTGGGTGATCTCCACACTACAGTTACATCTTATATGTTGATGCCTTCAAATTTATCTCTCCAACCGAGATCTCTCTCTGAGATCTAAATCTCTAATTCCAAGACATGCCTACTCAGTATGTCCAAAAGTGAATTCATGACCTTTTCCCTCCAATGCTAGATTATGTTCGCTTGTTGTATAATTGTATTGCATTCTGCATCTTATTTCAACTATTCACCACACTTTCAATTTTCAATTCTTTCTGACTTGCCAGACTGTAAACTCTGTAAGCGCAGTAATTTTGTCCTTCTTTATCCCTCTACCTACATCTCTGGTATTTAGCACCTAGCTATAGATTTGACTCTCACTGTAGCCCTGAAACTTTGTATCTTTATTATTCACATTTGAACTGACAGTCTAAAAAGAAGTAAGGTAAAATGACTTGTCCTAGTGGGGTGCCTGGGTGGCTCAGTCGTTAAGCGTCTGCCTTCAGCTCGGGTCATGATCCCAGGGTCCTGGGACCAAGCCCCGCATTGGGCTCCCTGCTCAGCAGAAAGCCTGCTTCTCCCTCTCCCACTCCCCCTGCTGGTGTTCCCTCTCTCGCTGTGTCTCTCTCTGTCCAATAAATTAAATCTTTAAAAAAAAATAAAATGACTTGCCCTAGAGTTCACACAGCTAGTGTTTGCTTTTGAAAACAATTGCGGAAGGTTATTATCCCCCATTCTATAGATGACATTTGCTCAAGTTAATGTAGCTATCCAGTCATTTGCTGTTATTCTTTTAACTCAGAATCTGGCTGTTTTTCTCCAAACCTAATGGTGACAGGCATAGACTCTGAAGTCAGACTGCTAACGTGTAAATCCAGGCCCTGCTCCTCTCTGGCTGTAGGTCCCAAGCAAGTCATTTAACCTTTCTTAGCCTTTGTTTTCCTTAGCTGAAAACAGCCTCAGTGCAGGAATTTTATGGCTAATTGTGCAGATTAAATGAGATAATATGACATGCTTAGCAGAGTACCTGGCATGTAGTCATCTTTCAGTGTATATTGGCTGCTATTATAATTACTATTAATACATACTTGTTCTTCTAACATTAAACTGTCGATTAGTATTCAGGAGCACCAAACCTTGAACTAACTTATCTCCACTTCAGACTGGGAAAAGCTTGCCCCTAATATGCCTCTTTGTTTTTGTTTTTGTTTTTTTAGCTGAACTTGTAGTCGATAAAGCCATGGAGTTAAGGTTTGTGGGTGGTGTCTATGGTGGCAACATAAAGCCAACTCCCTTTCTGTGTTTGACCTTGAAGATGCTTCAGATTCAACCTGAGAAGGATATCATTGTAGAGTTTATCAAAAATGAAGATTTCAAGTGAGTGAAATTTTGATTAGCTAATATAAAAGCTTCAGTTTCAGTGGTCCAGAATTTGGCTTTGGTTAAGAGGAGTAAAAACAATGTATCTTGTTATTTTGTCTGTTCTGGTTGTATTGATCTTCTCCTATACATTCTCAGTCCTGGTAACTATGCCTCTCTCCCAAAAAGCATTTCACAAATTCACTGAACATATATTAAGCAGAAGTGAGTGCCTAGTTGTTGGTAGCAGTGGATGCTCAAAGATGAAAAAAACTACATAATGTGGTAGATAAGTGGGAAAACTTTGATGTAGGTGCAGGTTCATGTCCAGACTCAGGTCCAGTCATGTCCAAACTCATTGTGAACGTGGAGAAGTTACTATATTTTGTGAGCTTTACTTTCTTTACTGTAAAATGGAGACAATGATACCAATTCAAGATTGGTATGAGGATTAAAGAAGATAGTGCTGTATATCTCACAACACAGTGCCTTTTGCATGGTAAATACCCCCAAAATATCAGCTTCTCATATTATTGTATTATTCATTCTCAAGGAGTTCACAGAGAAGTATAGGAGACAGACACAGTAGCTTATTATGTGCCACCCTCTAAGGGCTTTACATATAATAATTTATTTAACCTTCGTAACAACCCTGCAAAATTATTATCCCTGTTACACAGGGGAGGAAACTTAGGTACAGATTAAGTAATTTCCTCAAGGTCAAACAGCTAGTAAGTGGCACAGCTGGCTTCAGTGTTCAAATTCTTTTCTACTCCATTCTGTTTGTCATATAAAGATGACTACTGAGTTTCAAATGCCTACTAGTTATTCCAAGTGGGGAATTTGAGTGGGTAGTTGGACACAGGAGAAAAGAAAAAGGAATCTTACAAAACACTAACAGCTAGAAAATAGCTTTTATAAGGCACTTACTATGTGCTATATGCTATGCTTAGCACTTCACACACATTCTCACCAAATAAACCAAGCCAGCAAATTAGGCACTACCATCTCCATTTTACAGGGATTGAGAAAGCAAGTGACTTGTCTAATGTAACAAAGCCAGTAAGTAATGGAATCAAAATTGTAACCCAGAAGACTTTTGACTTTTTTCCAGAACCAGCACTCTGTGCTGTCTAGCAACAATTTATGTATTCACATCTATGTATATTATTTCTTGTATTGTTAGTAAACATATATGTTATTGTTAAATTCAGTATCTCATTTGATTCTTACACTAATCCTATGAAGTAAATAGGTTCTATCTTCATGTTATACATGATAGAATAGACTCTGAAAGTTGAGCAACATGTTGCAAGTTCCTGCAGCCAGTGAGTGGTAGAATGGGAACGTGAACCCAGGTCCCATATTTTATCCATCTTTCTACTGCCCCATTTTGCCTCTAAAATTGCATTTCTCGGGGCGCCTGGGTGGCACAGCGGTTAAGCATCTGCCTTCGGCTCAGGGCGTGATCCTGGCGTTATGGGATCGAGCCCCACATCAGGCTCTTATGCAATGAGCCTGCTTCTTCCTCTCCCACTCCCCCTGCTTGTGTTCCCTCTCTCGCTGGCTGTCTCTATCTCTGTCGAATAAATAAATAAAATCTTTTAAAAANAAAAATAAAAATAAAATGAATCTCTTTGTAAATAAAAAATAAATAAATAAATAAATAAATAAATAAATAAATAAATAAAATTGCATTTCTCTCATCTGCCAAAGAAGAGAAAGAACTTTTNAAAATAAAATGAATCTCTTTGTAAATAAAAAATAAATAAATAAATAAATAAATAAATAAAATTGCATTTCTCTCATCTGCCAAAGAAGAGAAAGAACTTTTACATCTACTACTGTCATGAGAAAAGCCAAGTATGAAACCAAAGAACAAGAACTTTTTAGGATGGCCTATTGTTCACTGTCCTCTTTCTGTCAGGTATGTCCGCATGTTGGGAGCACTTTACATGAGGCTGACAGGCACTGCAATTGATTGCTACAAGTACTTAGAGCCTCTCTACAACGACTATCGAAAAATCAAGAGCCAGAATCGAAATGGGGGTGAGTATGGCACCGGGTGTTTGGACCTTCCTCCCTGAACCAGTTTTTTTTTCATCAATATCTCTACCTTCACAATGGAACATACCTTATGAATACTCTTCATCCTTGTTCTTACTGTCTTCATTTCGGTTTCTCCACCTCCTGCATGGAGTACTCCAGTAGACTCTGAGCTTCCTGTTGGCCTTACCCAGTCTACCCGTGTCTGTCTACCTTTCCAGCTGCATCTTATGTCAATCCCAGCCTTGCATCATGTGCTCCCTCCACATGTGCTCCACCCCATATGATCTCCCTCCAGAATGACCTCTGAAAAAGCCTTCCCTAAGCTTTATAAAGTTAGTTTTCCATATGTTACATCACTACGGTTATTTTTAACGGCCTCTTCTCTAGCACTGTACTTCACACTGTACTATAGATTAAATGTACTCATACTTATGTAGGAATCCCACTGAAAAATAGTAAGTATATCCAAAGGGGGTGGCTCCATACATTTTACAAAGATTTTTTTTGTGGTAGAGGGGGATTGCAGTCAAAACCTTTTTCTTCCTGGGGCACCTGGGTGGCACAGCAGTTAAGCGTCTGCCTTCGGCTCAGGGCGTTGTCCCGGCGTTGTGGGATCGAGCCCCACATCAGGCTCCTCCGCTGTGAGCCTGCTTCTTCCTCTCCCACTCCCCCTGCTTGTGTTCCCTCTCTCGCTGGCTGTCTCTATCTCTGTCAAATAAATAAATAAAATCTTTAAAAAAAAACAAAAAACTTTTTCTTCCTACTTAGTGTCATAACAAAAGATTAGTAAGATTTGCCTTTTACCTCTACATGTAACATTAAGCAGTAGAAGGTCAAGAATTTGGTATTTTACTGTAAACTTTATAAACTTATTAACTTGTTTATTGAATAAATACATAATTAAGTGCCAGTGTCATGCCAGGTACTGTGCTATGTACTGGAAATAACATGGTGAACAAGGTGGACATGGTCATGGCCATCATGGAACTCCTTATTTATGTTTATATTATGTTAAACTAAGATGGGGTTTTTCAACCTATTGACAGTTTGATCCAGATGATTCTTTGTTGTGGGGAGCTGTCCAGCCCATTGTAGGATATTTAGCCATATCCCTGGCCTCTACCTACTAGATGCCAGTAGCAGCCCCACTAGTTGTGGGTGGCAAAGTTAACCCCAGTTGGAGAACCACTGAACTAAGGTAATGTTTACTATGAAAATTCTGAAAACCTATTGCTTCATTTACCATATAAGATACAAGCTCTATATTTAGAAACATAGTGGATTCACATGAGAAACTGGACTTGAGTTACATGATCTGTTCAAGAGCATCACCCCTGGGCACCTGGGTGGCTGAGTCGGTTAAGCATCTGCCTTTGGCTCAGGGTATGATCCCAGGGTCCTGGGATCGAGCCCTACATCGGGCTCTCTGCTCAGCAGGGAGTTTGCTTCTCCCTCTCTCTTTACCCCCACCCCCGCTTGTGCTCTCTCTTACATGTTCTCTCTCTCTCAAATAAAATCTGAAAAAAAAAAAAAATCACCCCTATACAGTTCAGAACTGCTTGTGCTTGCTTTTGTGTTGTGTTTCCTGCTAACTGGGACAACCTCATGCATCCCTTTATCCCCAGCTCCAAGAAGAGGCCTGGCATATAGATGGCCTCAGTAAAGGTGAGCTGAATGAATGAAGGTAAGTGATGATGACAAGGCTATGAATGGCTGTAGTTTGAGCCCTGATCTGTCAGTAATCCCTTCTCTGTAACTGCCACACCGAATGGCTTTACTAGTAAATGTGCAGGGAAGGGAGGCTGTAGAGGATTCATTCACACTTTCTATACCGAGTACTTTTTACATACAGATATTTTACATGTAGAGTCTATAACCTTCTTTCTTATTGGCTATATAAATTTATTTCCAAGTTGCCTGAGCTGATGATTGTTCTTTCAGAGTTTGAACTGATGCATGTAGATGAGTTTATTGATGAACTGCTGCACAGTGAGAGAGTCTGTGATATCATTCTTCCCCGGCTACAGGTAAGATACAGAAGGTCTCTTATCAGAGTCACCCTTCTCTCCCCAAGACAGAGAGACAGGCAAGTACACATACACAATAAAACACTGAAGCCCATGGATCTCAGGGGTCCTCTTATCTTAATAAGTAGTCTTCATAGTATGAAAAAGCAGATTGGGAGAGGAAAACAGATAAAGTATTTGAAGGGTAGGGCTTTAAAAGTAACACAGGAAGACTGTCTTTAAAATGTTATATGAAGGAAATTGTAGGATGTAAAACATAAAAGGTCAGGAGTAGTAGACTGAGATATTAACCCCTTAAATGTCACCTTTATAACTCTGCTCCTTTTCCTAGTGATAAATGATGATCCGTGAAGCACCTTTCAGGAATGGATTTTGCAGAGTATTATTTTAAAACTACTGTTGCAAGATACAAAGGGAAAACAGAACAGTGGGTTGCCTAAAGAGAAAGGGAATGATCTATAATGGAGAGATGAAGGAGCAGAGAATTAGGAGATTAAATTTTTGTTGTTATAGCTGACTAGTTATGGAACCTGGTTTTATCTTCCTATCCATAAAATGGGGAAATTAGGCTACTTTAGTGGTCTTTAAACTACTCTGTGCGACTGTTTTAAGGCTTCTGAGAGGAGTAAGAGGAGACAGCCCCACGTATTCCAACCAGAGTAGTTCCTTTTTTCTCTAAATTACATATTGGGCTTGAGAGTGAGATTTCATTTGAACAGAGGGTTTTTTGCTTTTAAATGGCTTTATTAAGGTATAACTGACATAGATTGAACTACATTTATTTAAAGTGTACAGTTTAAGTTTTGCCTTATGTATACCCTTTGACACTGTCCTCACAATCAAGAATAGTGAATATATCCATCACCCCAAAAGTTCCTTTTTTTCCTTTTGTGTAATCCCTTCCTTCCCTCCTCTCTCACCCAAAGCAGCCATTGATATGCTGTCTGTCACAACAGATGTGTTTTGGAATTAATACATGTTTTTTTTTTTTCTTCCTTCACTCAGCATAGTAATATATATTTCATGATAATTATTTCAAAGTAGGGAATAGAATAAATTGCAGATATCTGAATCTTAAAAAAAAAAGATACATGATAAATGGGTCAGATGAAGCATCAAATCAGCTGGGCAAAAAGTAGTTGGTAGATGAATGCTCACATTTAAATCAAATGAATCAGCTCTTCCTCTACAGTGACCCAGTTAGAAGAATCTATAAAATAAAAATCCTGAAAATGAGTGTGATATATCCTTCCTATTCTGTATGGGCTACTGTACACTGTGTAGTGAAGAGAATAAGATTTCAAAACTGAAGATCTGCTTTCAGGGCCCACCTTTCACACTTCGTTGTGGTTATGTTAACTATCATCAGGTGCTCTCCTTTTTAGAAATACTGTAAGAAATGGATTATTTTGAAGTGCAATCAGTATGTAGCTAAGGGTTCGAAAGCCCATTCAGTTTTAAGCAAGCCTGTTGATGTAAATAAAACAAGACGGTCTGCATGGAGTGTAGAAGACCATAAAACATGCCTCACTGAGACAGAAAGTGAAATCTTACCGATGTATGTTTTATCACCAAGAAGTGTGGTCTGGTATGGGCCTCTGTGTGTTGTGGATGAAGGGACCCTTAAGACCACCTTTTATTCTGATTCTGTTCTTATTAAGGACCTCGTCAGTTTAGCCTCTGATGTGCCCTGACATTAGCAAGGAGCTGCTCTGAAATGAATTCTAATTTCATCAAACACAAATATTATGAATTAATATATTGATTTTAATCACTTCTGAGTCTGGTGAGCATTAGGAATTTGGGATGCCCTTGTCTTATGCAGTCCTAGATCCCAAACTGGTGATCCTGTAATTGGAGAGCCGTTTTCCAAGGAGCTCTTTAATGAGGGATTGACTTCACAGAGTAGCAGCTTTGTCTCATTTTCTCAACCTTTATAGAATTTTGTTAAGAGTGAGTAAGATCTAAGCTATATGTTATTGTTTATTCCAGGGCTATCCAACGTTCTTTATGTTCAGGACACAAGAAAATTATAAGGGATCTTATGACCCAGCCAGTCCCATTTGGCATCTTTTAACTCATCTTTGCCTTTCAGGTCCTTAATCATGCATTAAGCCAGCTAAGCTACATCTCAAAAGAAAATGGAACCAGGAGATGGACTGTTTATATCCTGTACTTGGTTCAAAATGCATGACTGTACTAGACAGTTCCCTAAATCCCAGGTCAAGTGGAGCTGGTGCTACTCCAGACCAGGACCCAAGGCACTCTTCAGCCCCCAAACTGGGCTGGGCCTCAGTAGGTCTTTTGGGGTAGATTCTGCGCTGACCCTCTCTTGGAACTACCAGCCACCAGAGTTACAGCTGTGAACGTATTGGCCCTTGTAAATGAAGCTCCATCTTTTATTCAGGGCTACACCTATACCATACTATACCATACCATACCATACTATACTATACTATACCTACACCTATGCTGTTTTAGTGATCTTAAGAGTAAAAGATCACAGAGAATAGAGCCAATGGAAAATGAAGTTGTTCCCTTCAATTTTGTATTTATCTACTTACAGGAGGGTGTAAGAGTATAGATTCCAAGAATGTTAAATTCCTTAGGAAAATCTTGAACTGTCTAGGATGTCTTTGAAATGAAATTGCCTCAGCTGTTGCTCACTAGTTTTCCTGTTAATCCCAGAGGCCCAGTGTTGGGGTTTCAGGATGTAGAGAACAAGGCCTCCTGACTCTCATTATGCTTTCTATAGAAACGCTATGTGCTAGAGGAAGCTGAGCAGCTAGAGCCTCGGGTTAGCGCGCTAGAAGAGGACATGGATGACGTGGAGTCCAGTGAAGAGGAGGAAGAGGAGGATGAGAAGGTCAGGCACCTGTGAGCTTAAGGGTTGAAGGAGGGATAATTATGGGGATGGGATGGGGGAATTGTCCTTCCCTGTTTTGTTTTCAAACTTTAATTTTTAACTTTCTTTAACCAAAGAACCAATTTCTTTAAATATTGTATAACTAGAGAATACAGTATTTATCATTTAGAGTATGGGCACTGGAGTTAAATAGACTTTGATTTGTATCTCAGCTCTCCATAATCTTGTACAAATTAATGTCAGTCTTTTCCTTTGTAAAGCACGGAGAGTGATACCTTTCTCTCAGGATTATCATGAGTATTAAATGAGATACGTAAAAAACCCTTCGCATAGTATTGGGACATTATAATTGACTCACAGTTCGTAGCTATTAAAATAAATACTTGGAACAAAAATAATACTGTTCATAGTTGAACCTATCCTAAGTAGGTGGCCTAGTTTAGGGGGGAAAAAAACGTACTGCCTGGTCATGTTCTTCACTGGTTAAAATGCTGAGAAGCTGAAAGCAACTTACCTATTATCAGGAAGCAGTCAGGTAAACTATCATCAATTCAACAGACTATTAGCTATTAAAACTGTTATGAAAAGTGTATGATAATGTGGAAATGCTTATGGTTAGAAAAGAAGGATCTGAAACTATTTTATGTATCAAAAAAAGGCTAGGGGGAAATGCAAGAAATGCTGGTTTATGGATACTGAGTGTAAATGGAAGTGTATCTCTGAGCCAGTAGGCTTCCTTTAAGGTGAGTGCAAAAGGAAGCATCATCTTAGCTCATGAATTTAAAGCCAAGCCAGGCTGAGGTGCTCTTCTGTGGTGAGTAAACCAAAAGTAGGCATTCTGTTTTTCCCTTTTTTAATGGAAAATTTCAATCATTTACCAAAGTAGAGAGAATGTGCCTCCATTTACGCATCATCTGGCCTCCATAATATCAACTCGGCCATTTTATTTCTTTTAAATCTCTATACCAAATTGTCCCCACACCAGTTTTCTTGACACAGATCACAGCCGTCATATATTTCATCCGTATTTCAGAAAAGGCCTAACCATGAGACCACTGTCAAACCCACATCAACAGTAATTTAATATCAGATATTCAGTATTGACACTAAAATTACACTGTATGTCAACTAACTAGAATTTAAACAAAACTTAAGGAAACAGTGTTCAGTATTCACATTTCCCCCCTTGTCCTGTATTTTTTAGTAGTTTGAATTAGCATTCAAACAGGGTCCATAAATCAAGTCATATTATTCTATACAGATTTTTACAATCTGTATTTTTCTGACGGTGTCCCTGTGAGGTCACTTAACATGTTTGTTTGTCCCTTGTATCTTATGTAAACTAATTCTTAGATCTGGAGGCTCAGTTGGATTTGAGATTTTTGTAGGCTTTGGAGTAGAGTAATACAGTACTTCATAGGTACTGGTGTGTACTCCCCCCCGCCCCGGCCCCAGGGTGAGCAAAGTATGGCTTTTTGTCATATTAGGAGCCACTGTGCCTAGATGATCTCTGCCTAGACCCATTAGGGGTTGTAAAATGGTGATATTCTAATTCTTTGTTTTTTCATTTATTACTTATAATGTTGCTGTAAAGAGTAATCTGCTAAATCAGTAGTTTTTCATAGGTACTGTTGATATAGAAAAGATAAATATTGGATTATTTATTTCTCTTTATCGGTTTTTAAAATAATGATTCCATAGTATCCTCCCAATGTGATGAGCTTTTGTCCTTGGTAACATTGTAAATGCGTGGATTTAAGCAAATTAGATGTGTTTTAAACTATCATAGTCCTTGTTGATACTGAAATTGTTCCCTCTTGGGCCAGTGGGGGGGCCCTCGACTTATGAGACTGATACAATCATGGTAGTCTCAGACTCCTTGCTTTCTGATAAGATAATATGTTCAGGTCATGTTCTATAAGCTTCTGCCCCCAACCTGAAATTAGCCATTTTTCCAGGGAGCCCTTGGTTTCATTTACAGGGAAAATGGTATTTAGATACCACAATCTGGGCACTATAAATGCTTACTGCTATGGTTTGGTCAGTTGGCAGACCTAGAGGAAAATTTTAAGATTAAAGTACACCTTATACTTAATCTTAGTGATCTTACATCTGTATCTCTTTTCTTTCACATTGGAAATCTAGCTTCTTAAGATAGCTCTCACTCTGCTTGCACAGTCCCAACACTATAGTACCAACACTAGAACAATAGTAGGATTGCTGGAATCAGTTCGGCTTTATTTGGTAGTTCTTTTTGTCCTTAGGGTTATCTGTGTATTTACTGTGTTTAAAGTCACTTGAAGGTAGAATTTGGGACAGGATAAGGATGGGAGTGTATATACTGTCCGTAAATGGTTCTCTGTAAGTCTGTGCTCATCGCTGACCTACTACCCATTTCTTTTTCAGTTGGAGAGAGTCCCATCACCTGATCACCGCCGGAGAAGCTACCGAGACTTGGACAAGCCCCGTCGTTCTCCCACATTGCGCTATAGAAGGAGTAGGAGCCGGTCTCCCAGAAGGTACGGCCCTAGTCTTTGGCCTCTTCATAGCATAGAAGTTTGGACTTCAGGGAAGGAAAAAATTCAGATTGTGGAGAATGTTTGCCCAGTGTAGTAATTGCTATAAAAAAACCACCCGCAAAACCTCCGTGGCAGACAGTAACCGTTTATTTAGTTCCACAAGTCTGCAGTCAGTGATTTAAGCTGGGGCTTGGATAGGCAGTTTGAAGTTCATGCACCTGTTTTGTGGTCAGCTATTTGCTAGTATAGGATGGCTTTTAATGAGGATGACTGGGCAACTCATCTCTGTGTGTCTCATTCTAGGCTAGGTCAGGCATGTTCTCACAGCAGTGGCAAAAGTAAAGAGCAGACAAGCTCAGTCATGCAAATTTCCTTCCAGTATCTGTTGGTATCACATTTGCAAATACCCCATTGGCCAAAGCAGGTCACATGACCAATCCCAGCCTTAGAGTGGGAGCTCACTAATAAAAAGTTATAGGACAAAGGTCATGGATAACAGAAATGGGTTAAGAATTGGGGGCAATCTTTGGAATCTATAACTGCAACGCACCTACTAAGGTTCTTCCTCTTTTCTTTCTGTATAGGCGGAGTCGGTCTCCTAAAAGGAGGAGGTAGGCCTTCGGTTGATTTGTAATGAAAGATAGGGAGGCTTTGGGGAGGGAGGGGTGCTGTTGTGGTGAGTATAATGTCAGATAAAGGGATCTGACCAATCTTTTCCACAGCCCCTCCCCTCGCCGAGAAAGGCATCGGAGCAAAAGCCCAAGACGTCACCGCAGCAGATCTCGAGACAGACGGCACAGATCCCGCTCCAAGTCCCCAGGTATAGCATTTGGGCCTTTTGCTGTTGGTGGTCTTAAAGAAATGTAGTAAGTGTTTAGCCTCCTCCAGTACAGGAGTGCCTGGCTATATTACTGCTTAAAAGGAAATGAGAAGATGAAAATTAAAAGTTCACATCTTCACTTTCTCTTGCAAGCTTTGCTGAAAGGAGGATGAGCTTCAGTTTTTTCATCTGAAATTATAGGAATAAGACCTAACATAGTGGTAAATACTGAGTGTGATGTTTGTGAAATTAGCCATAACCCTCGAATGCTTATGAAATGGCTTCAATTCTTACACTTCCCCATAAACACACAGTTCAGAGAGTTGCTACCAAGAGGTGTGTCTAGCATAAGCCAAAAAAATATTACGCCAATTAAAGGGATTGGGAGAAGTGAAAATGACGGTGAAGGAGTAGTGGGTAGAATAACACTCATCCAGTGGCCTTTTCTTCCCCAGGTCATCACCGTAGTCACAGACACAGAAGCCACTCAAAATCTCCTGAAAGGTATGGATTGACTTTTAAGAATTTTTTCTTTATTCAGAAATTAAAGTCCCAATCACACAACTAAGTTAGACCTGAAATTTTGTTTTGATGGGGATATTTAGGAATTTTCCTTTATTACAGGACGAAATCTGCCCATTGCCCTGAGAATTACTAGAATTATGTATCTGTTTTGTGTAATTTTGTTTTTTTCCTTACCGGATTGCAGCTTTGGATAATGGGCATGAACTTTGGTCTCAGGAGACCTGTGGTTAAGTCCTAACTTTCAACACTTAACAGTTGAGGGACATTGGACAAGTCACTTTGATTTGATAAACCTTAGTTAGGAATTACTGCTATATGCTGTACACCATCAGGTACACTCTTATCCTCTCAGAGATTATTTCCTCAGTGGTAAATTGGATAGTAATACCTCACTCACTGTTGCTCTGAGACATAACACCAAGCACATTTAATGAATGAACATTGGGTATCCTCTCTATCCCCATCAGTATCTGTATACCCCGTCCTCCTCAGAGTTCTTGCCTAGCTCCTTGAACAGCTGTTAAATTTACTATGGTTCATATGTGTTACCATTTCAGATCTAAGAAAAGCCACAAGAAGAGCCGGAGAGGGAATGAGTAATGGACTCAGTTTGGTTTTAGTCCAAATGGCCACCTGTGGATCCGAAGGCATCTATGTGGAAGGGCCAGGCAGCTATGAGAATATTTTAGCTCTTTTTAACAAAGTTTCTCCACTTTCTTTTTCTCTTAAATCAAAGAGGTGCTGAGTTTTGTATCTCTCTGAGTCAGTCATACTCCACATTTGAGGGGTTAGTGCTTCCCAAGGGCGCTTTGGATCCCTTTGTGCAACCAACATTGACTGTACTCAAATTTATAAGGGTAGAAAGGATTTGAGCGGTGGAGAGGATGAATGACAAGGATAGGATGTGGCTGCCTGTTGACCCTTTTGTTATTAAGTTTTATACACCCATTTTCCATTTTTCTGTAGTTTAGTTTTGTTTTGCTCCACGATGGGAACTGTTCTGAGAATCCTGAGATTTGTGCTGCTATTACACTCAAAAATCAAGTCAGTAAAACCTATTACCTCCGATGCTTTTTTCCCCCCTGCAGGACCATGTAGTAGTAATAGCATGAAAACTGACGAGTTAGCGGCAGCTTTGTAAAGAAAAGGCGGCATTCAAATTTAAGACTTCTCTGGATCATTTAATCCAGTTGCATTGAACAGTTCAACAATGAAACTTAATACCTTTTATACAACATTCTTATACAATATTTCTGCTTCCTCAGGAGCCTTGAATTCTAGGTTATGGTGCTTAGCCTTTATCTTTTAAGCACTGACGTTATGCAAGTATAGTCATTAGCAGTAGGGCAACAAGACTGAAAAGAAGAGGAAAGGATCTAATACCACTTGGGGTTTTGACCTAAATTGCTAGAAAACAGTGCCATTCATTCACAAGCTACAAAATACAACAGGAAGAAGCCAGGCTTTAGAGGGGCATGTGGTCAAAACTGTGTTGGTAGTAAAAAGTGATACATTCACAATTTATCCTCAAGTGTAATTAGAGGCTGCAGTGGTATAACAAGATAAAGCCCAGGTTGTTAGAAATAGGACCTGGAGTTGAGCATAGTGATCTAACCCTGAATTTACAACATTTAGATAATTATGGAAGATGTAGAATTAAATGGGATTGCCCAGGAAGTGTTTATGTAAGAAAAGCCAACAGCAGAATCATTGGCAACACTCAACACTGGTGAGAGGAAGCAGTGCAATCAAACCAACTGAAAACGGAAATGAACCATTTATAAAGGTAGAATTAGGAGATAGTAAGGCAAAGAAGCTAAGGGTCTGAGGATTCAGAAGCAAAATAAGAAATGCAAAGTGTCCATGGGCACTGATAATCAAGAGGGTGTTGGGATCTCTGCTAGAACAGTTCAGTCTACCAGTACTTACCTTTCCTTCTTGAAAAAGGGAAAAAAGTGAAAAAGAGTGGGAGAGGGAGAGTGATTTGACTTCCTACAGCTCTGGACCCAGCAAGAATTATGAAGACCAACTGCCTCACAGGATCCAGTTTCTTGGGAAGCTATATCTGGTCATACAATAAACATTCTTTTGCTTGCTATTGAACTAAAGGACTTTTGCAGCATATTAAAGCATTTTTGGATATTTGAGATTTCACATTCTTCAATGATTCCTCTCCTGACAATACTTGAGCTAATAAAAGTTGACCATAGGAGCTGTTGTTATGCATTATACAACTATATATAGGACTGCCTTTAAGAATTAAATATAAGCACCTCTGTTTACATCTGTTATTGAGTCCTAGCCATTATTTCTTCACCAAAGTGATCTAGAGGGAAAGAAATGTCTTCTGGCTTAATGACCTATGGACCAACCAAGTTATCATGCAGTATATTATTAAAATACTGAATTTTTAAAAAAATTCAAAAACCTGCCCCAAAAAACCCCCAACGACTTTGAATAAGAGAAATAAGTCTCCCCAAACTATAAACTTAATACACACTTATTTAGGTATATGGTGAAACCTGAACCAAATTATAGTAATACAGCCAACCTATAGCAAGAAGTGGATTGTTCCTATTCTTTGATTACTTCAAAGAGCTAAGAGTTCTTGAGTGGGGTATGTTGAACATCTCGTCTCTAGAGATTGATTTGGTAAATTAGAGAATTGCAGAGATGGGGCTTAAGGACAAACTTTGCTGAGGGCCATTTCTGTCACCTATGTGCTAGCCTACCGGATGAGGCCCTAGAACTAGCTTTCTAACTCTGACTAGCCAATATTAAGGAGCATTTTACCTCTGTACACATATATTCTGTAACTGAAACAATTTTAGTATGTTTTTAATATTGGGTGTAAACCACTAAATTTATTTCACTTCCCACAATTAATTTGGTGTAAGTCTTCCAATGTAACAACAATTCAACTTAAAGCTCGTTCCCCTAGCCCCTTTCTGTTATTATAGATTGACCTATGACCTAAGGTTAAGTAAGCATTAATCAGAAAAGAATGATCACATGTGCTGGGCACTACCTACAGAAAGTTAAAGTAACAAGTTCTCTTCAGACTCAAAAAGACCATAGTAAAGTGATGTTTAAAAAATGCCAAGTATACAAGTTCAAAGATGGTATTAAAAGGTAAGAGATGGAAATAAGCTTGGTGGAGCTTAAATGAAGATGTGAAAAATTGAAGAAATAAATGCCTTATTAGATAACAGAGTATAAAATAAAGCATAGAGAAAATAGGCTGGAGGAAATAAAAATGGAAAATAATAGAAGTTACAAAGGTAATAAAACACATGAAATCCTAGATGAAGCTATTCAGTAAATTCAATGTCCAGATACAAGAAATTTTTCTTGAAATAAAAATCTATCAAGAAATAACCTGATGAATTTAAGATATAAAGATTTATACGGACATCTAAGCAGAGAAATCAAGTCCTATATAATGACGGGGGGGAAAAAAGCTGGTCTCATCTTACAGCAAACTGCATGAAGCAGTGACTCAAAAAGGCTCTAGAGGTCTGTGGAAAATAGTGACAGGAATTTTATACCTAGTCAAAGATGTCTTTATTTTTTTTTTTAAGATTTTATTTATTTATTCGACAGAGATAGAGACAGCCAGCGAGAGAAACACAAGCAGGGGGAGTGGGAGAGGAAGAAGCAGGCTCATAGCAGAGGAGCCTGATGTGGGGCTCGATCCCGTAACGCCAGGATCACACCCTGAGCCGTAGGCAGACGCTTAACAACGCTGCCACCCAGGCGCCCCAAAGATGACTTTAAAATGTAAAGAGAATAGGCATTCCAATCACCTTGGGAAGAAAACTGCGGGATAATGAAATTCAGCCAACAAGAATCAAATTAAGGACTTTGAAAAAAGCAGTAAAAGGAATGGTACCAAATATTCTAAAAACTAAAAAAAAATAATGGGAAGTAATTTTAGGGCTCAACTTATATGTGAACATTGTCTATGTATGAAGTAATATAACCAAGAATTAGAGGAACTGTTAAGTGTGCTGATTTAATTTTTCATAACAGGAGTCATACATGGTTTCTAATTAAACATACATGAGAACTAGGAAAAAATAACTCTAGCCTCTTTAATGTTTTCTATAATTGTCCTTAATTTTAAGAGGAATCTTTTAGAACTACCATAGAAAAAACTTTAAGGTTGAGAATTTCTTCATTTCACATTTTTTCTTGTTAAATCCAAGTAAAATTAATTTGTTATATTTAGTAAACATAGCATATGAGCCCACTTTAGTAAAATTCTTTGTATGTATGTATGTATGTCTATGTTTAAGAAACAAAGACTGGCTGGCTTAGTTGGAAGAGCATGTGGCTCTTGATCTCAGTCATGAGTTCAAATCCCATGTTGGGTGTAAAGATTACTTAAAGAGGGGTGGAATGAGTGAAGTTCATCAGCTCTTAACTATTTATTTCTGATTGACGGACTTTTGGGTGATTTTTATACTTTGTTCTTTTATGTAATGTTCCTTTTTAAAAAAATAAACATTTAAATTAGCGTTTATAAGGAAACGAACTGTTTGGACTTAAAGCTATTTTATAAGCTTATCAACATTTTATATATTGTTTGTTGGGATCGCAAAGAGATAACCACTTTCCTGGAGGGCAATCTGGCAATATACAGCAGGAACCTTAGAACTTTTATCCTTTTTACCTAATAATCCCATATATGAATATAAACATAAATATATAAATTCACCATACTAGAATAATATACACAAAAATAGCTTTATCCCATCATTTTACATATTTTTTATATAGGAAGAAAAAAAGCAGAAATGTCCATCTGTAGGGGACTAAACAAATAAATGGTACAACATTAATATTCATACTTTTGAATAATCTTTAATGACAAAGTATTAATCTCTCCATGTCATTAAACATTATACAAAACATTTCAAAACAATACGATCTTAAGTTTGGTTTGTGTGTATACTCTAATTTGGGCACTTTTCAATTGCTCTACAATGAATTTGAATTCACAATCAAAACTTTTAAGTTTACAACTTCTATGAGAAGTTTGCAAACTTCTAAAACTGAGCTACTACTGTATAAATTACAAACTAAGAATATTCTATTTTTTCACTTGGTACAGTTTTGCCATTTATTGAACACTAGTAATTGATGAAGGAGGGGCAAGTGAGATCCTGAAAATTACTATATAGAACACTGTCATATAATTAAAACCTAGGTTACTGGGCTTTACTGCCCTAAAGGTACCTTTCACGAGGTGGTATGCTGCCTGCCTTTAGAAAGTAAGGCTGAGCTGGGGGCAGTCACTTGTTGATTTTTTTTTTTTTCAATAAAAATTTCAAATACAAATGAACATCCTGTATACCTCATCAACTGTTCTCCAAGACATGAAAAAAGATTAAATACATGAACACTAACTTTAAAAAAATCCTGAATGCTCCCAGTCATACAGGCATTCCTTATTGCACTTCACTTTATTGGACCTTCACAGATAATGAGTTTTGTTTTTTGGTTTCTTTTAACAAATCGAAGGTTTATGGCAACACTGCATCAAGCAAGTGTACTGGTACCTTTTGTCTAATGGCATTTGACAACTTTGTTTCTCTATCATATTCTGGTAATTCTCACAGTATTTCAAACTTTTTTATATTTGTCATGGTGATCCATGCCGTGGTTTGGGGTGCCACAAACCATGCCCATGTAAGACAGCAAACTTAATAAATGTGTGTGTTCTGACTGCTCTACTAACCAGCCATTCCCCTGTCTCCCTCTCCTTGGACTTCCCTATTCCCTGAGATACAATACTGAAATTAGGCTAATTTATAACCGTACAAAAATAAAAAAATAACCCTACAATGGCCCTAAATGTTCAAGTGAAAGGAAAAGTCAATCGATGTGGCAAACTTCACTGTCTTATTTTAAGAAATTGCCACAGCCACCCCAACCTTAAGCAACCACCACCCTGATCAGTCAGCACTCGTCGACATCAAGTTAAAAACCCTCCACCAGCAAAAAGATTACAACTCACTGAAGCTCAGCTGATGGTTAGCATTTTTTAGCAATAAAAATGTTTTAATTAAATTATATTTTCAACATAATGCTACTGCACATTTAATCAACTACAGTATAGTGTAAACGTAACTTTTATATGCACTGGGAAAATCAAAAAAGGCATTTGACTCACTTTACTGGGATACTCACTTTAGTGCAGTGATCTGGGACCTAACCTGCAAGATTTCTGAGGTATGCCTATATTTTAACACAAAGCATATACTGGGCCAGCTATCTCATGAACAAAACAAATGAGTGAACTCCATCATTTAGTAGGATTCTGAGAAATACTGAAGTTTTAATATGAAAAACTAACAGTAAACACACCTGATCTTAACATTTAATAAATACCTTTTCAGGGCTGCAAATATGGCAGGAAAGCCCTCAAACCTCCCACAATAGATTTCAAGCATCTTCCAAGTTGGAAAATATGGCAAAAGCCCAGGTAGCCTCCTATTTAAGTAATGCATTTCTGAGAAAGCAGAACAAAGATAATACACTGTCCTTAAAATATAGTTGTATTTACTTATTCTGTAGATTTCCAAATCTACACGATCATTTAGTCCAAAATCCCTGGCAAATATGTAACTGGGGGTTTTAGACAAAATGACCTCAATCTCAATGTAACAAAATACCACCAACAATATAAGTTCTAATTTCAACTACAATCAGTGATTATTGGTAAAAACCATCCTGGCAAGTATGCACTCCAGGTAGTAACAGAACTCAAAATGGACAGCCTGGCAAATACTAGTACCTCAGTAAATAAGAAGTATCTTCCCTGCACTCTAAATGCCAGTATCAGTGTCAGTGTTTAAAAACTCTCCTTCAAAAGACCTGTTTCAATTCTCTTTCCAACATATAGGTGTGCTACCTTGGATTTCACTTTACTGTTTTCTCAATGATAGAATGGAGATAGCATGTGTTTCTGTCAACTTCATATGGATGTTGTGAAGATCCAGTAAAATAAAGGACAAAAAAAAATCCTTGGACCTCTAAAACTAAGTCTGTAATTTAGAATACTCTATTCATGGAGAGTAAAACAAATGTCCTAATTGTTACATATTTCCATGACCTAACAACCATATGAATTAACCAAATTTGACTCTTGTCAAAAAGATTTATTAACTTAAAATAGAATTACTTCAAATACAGACAAAAGCAACTTTCTGTTCAAGTTTGAATATTTTCAATATACAAGAATGTAGAAGAAAAAAATTCTGAATCTTCACGTTGTAGTTTTATTTTTTTTTTTTTTTACCTTTTAAAAAGTTTTTGGCACTACAAGGTTCTGTAAAGAATAGAAGTGACAAATTTAAAACACATGAAAGTTTTTCCTAATTCTTAAGAACAATATATATAAAGTCTGAAGCAACCGAAGTATGAATACAGCTAATAGAAAATAAAGAATGTAATTTTTAAATTCTCTCTTTATACAATTCATCAAGATTAAACAAAACATAAAATTCCCTTAAAAATAGGGTAATAAAATAGATGAAATTTGTATCACTCAATTTGGTGATACTAGTAAAAACTATAGTTCATATTTATATACAAATAATACAGTTTTTAAAAACAGTCTTAGAATTTAAATAAGCTACCTAAACGTGTTAAAATTTTAAATCAGGACCTGATTTTTTTTCTTTCCATTAAATGTCACTTTTTCTGCTGAATGTAACTGACATTGAGGTACGGATACCCTTGAGACAGCAGGATTGGCTGGTTGCTGTGCATCGGTAGACCAGCTGAAAGAAAATGGACTCGCATTACTCCGACACGTTTCCTCTTGGTGGGTGGGGACAACGCTCTCTACACCGACGGGTGGCACATCTGTCTGTTGGACATAACACAGACAGGAAACTGAAAGGCTTGTGCCTACTTATCTGACAACCCTTAGAATTTAACTTCTAGCTAGTTCTCTTTTTTTCTATTTATACAGTAAAGAGGAGATAAAGCATGTCAAAAACACTTAGCAGGGGAAGGAGGAGGACAGAAGGGGAAATGTGGGTATGTGAAAGAAAAGAGAAATGAAGGGGAGAAAACAAGGGGAACAAATTCACCAGGGAAGAACTTCAGACTCCCCCACACAACCCCACCAAGCCCTAAAAGGGTCTGTATGACCAAAAGTAACTTTACTCAACCCTAGTTCTTTACTCAGAATAAACCCACCATACTCAATGTTCTGCCACTCTACAGTACAGGGATGCCCCAGCAGTACATGGGATAGTTTAGGAAGGCTTAAATGGAATCAAGCCTGAAACCCATACCAGAGGCTTCCCCTTAAAGTTATCGTTTCATTCAGTCAACATTTCCTGAGTGCCTTTCTTGAATTTCTTGAACTTCTAGTTTAAGTGTAATTACTTTGACTCTAGTTTTTTAATTCCTAGGTTAACTAAGAGCTGAGGGCCAGACTCAGACATTCCCTATTAGAACTGAAATACCTTTGAGGCAAGCAGGCTAGATAAAATGCTACAAGTATTCCTTAGTTTGTATAGTCATTACTTAGATTAAAGCCATTATTGGTACATCAGCACCAACAAAATATAATGAATTCTAATGTCATTCAAGTCTTAGTTCAACAAAACAAATCTATGTCAGTATTCAATTCAAAAACTTCTATTAGATCCCCACTATTTACTAAACTGAGTCCAAAAACTTTTTCATAATATGGCCTCAGCCTACCTTCTCTAACCTTATCGCCTACACATCTTTCCCATTTTCTTTATATTCTAGTCCTATTATTTCCTTTTCTTTTTATGCCAGGCAAATATCAATGGCTTTGCATATATTATTCCCTTAGCTAAGAACTCTCTTCACATTGTCATCTCTAAAAAATCTCTGGAAAAAAAAATCCTGTATCTCTTTCACAGTCTAGTTCAAATGTCAAAATCTTATGTGAATTAATCCTTGGTGTCCCTATCTCCTGTTCTCTGCTAGGATAACATTAACTGATTCCCTCTAAGCTCCTATCCTTGTTTATTTTACATGTCTGGCTCTCCTAATAAAATGTGCCTTAGGCATACAGGTTTTACTTAATTCTTGCTTGAACAAGCACCTAGCACAGTGTGACACACAGTATACTCTCTCAATAAATGTTTATCGAATGCATAAAATTTCACTCCTTGTTCCTGGCCTTCACATAGCTTCCTCTGTCCCAGAATGAAACCCACCCAGTCTGTTTATCAATTTGCAAGCAACGGTACCTTGAGTATAGAACGGTTTGTTGGGCTGAAATCTGGCATTTCCCTGATGCATGAAGTTCTGATGCAAACCATAAGGCCACGAAGCTGGGACAAGAGGGAAATGGGGACGTGGTGCATGTTCCCAAGGAATTGGCGGATTTAGTCCTGGAAAGCCTGGCTCTGCATTTCAACAAGACAGGAAAGACATACTTTAAAACATCAGTTTGTTCATTTAAATATTCCTTCATTCCACAAAAATTTATTGAGTACCTACCAGTGAACAAGAACAATGCTAAATGCAAAGGATACCAAATTTTTTTAAGAATCAAACACTATAAATATGCCCAAATTATTCATAAAAGAGACATACAAGAGACAACGTACAATAATTCGTGGTCACTGCTGACAGATGGGTGGAAGGTGTTCTAAAGAAGGGGCTAATACATTTGGTTCAAGGATAAAGAAGGTTTTCCTACGATGATTAACTAAACTGAATTTTAAAGCACAAGGAACAAGTTAGGGAAAATGGGGCAAAGAGGGCACATTTTAGACAGAAGGAATAGCATGTACAACAGCCAGGAAACAGGAAAGCATGGCAAGTTTGGGAAGCTGCAAAACAATCAGCAATACAGAGAAAGGAGTAAAAGGTAGGTAGTGATAAGAAAAAAGGCTGGGGGCGCCTGGGTGGCACAGCGGTTGAGCGTCTGCCTTCAACTCAGGGCGTGATCCCGGCGTTCTGGGATCGAGCCCCACGTCAGGCTCCTCCGCTATGAGCCTGCTTCTTCCTCTCCCCACTCCCCCTGCTTGTGTTCCCTCTCTCGCTGGCTGTCTCTATCTCTGTCGAATAAATAAATAAAATCTTAAAAAAAAAAAAAAAAAAGGCTGGACAGCTATGGCAGGATTTACATTTCAAAGAACTACTGTACATCATTAAGAAACTTACATTTTATCCTAAAGACAATGGCAACTATCCTAGAAACAATTATATCATGGCCTGGAAGGTGATTCTCTTAGAGGCTAAAGCACTTGGTGTAATGGTTGAGAACTTGGGCTTTGGAGCCAACCAGGTTGACGTTCAAATCCCAGTTCCAAAAATTACTAAGGTTCACTTATGCACCTCAGGCTATTGTAAGAATTAAACTAGAAAACAAAAAGTAATGTGGATTACACAAGTTCTGGTATGTAAGTAGGAACTAAAAAAAAAATTTTTTATGAGTGCTATTCTTTCTATGGCAAACCACCCCACAATCTACTTTCCTTTAATGTATCCCTAAGTACATCTTTCAAAGTACGTCTTTTCAAAGTACTTGCTAAATCCTCTGGACCATTTTTGGTGGCTTTTTTCATTCAGAATCATAATGGGGCAGGAAATAACCTGAAAGACACTGTCCTCATTCACTAAATTTCCTAGCAGGAATGGAAATTAGGAGATACCGGATAGGGAGGAGTATACAGCAAGAAAACTAACTAAAACCCATACTAGCCACATTCTTAACCACCTCAGTCTTCTCAGGAGGTAACCAGAAAAACAAAGCAGCTGGTTCACTGAAAGTTCATAAAATCAAGTTACAACTAAGAGCTGAAGCTATACTACAGGGTATATTTTTTTCTTTAAATGAGACTAGGTGTACATATTGAGGTCCAGATCAACTGAGAAATGATGTTTTGACATAAAGGGTATTTCTTAGAATATATTCCAATCTCCCTTGGCCATTTTTCACTAACATTTTCATTAAAAAAAACATGGGAGGAGAGAAAAGATAGCTAACACAACTGGAGGACAGAATCACCAAGAGTTAATAAGGGCATCCTGCAGAAAGTGAGCTAAATTTAAAAATGGGGAGTGAGTTAGCCAAGCTTTGGAGCAAAGCAAAAGGAGGTGAGAGTAGGCAAGAGAGATATGAGGGAGAGGACCTTCCAGGCAGATGGAACAAATTAAGTAAACAATTAGGGATAAGAGACAGTATGGCATGTTTGTAGGATGTTAATTAGTTCATTAAGGCTGAAAGAGATCAACTAGTGGTGGTACAGGAAGGACTAAAACTGTAAAAACTGAGCCATTATACCAAAGGGCAAGACACTGGGTCTATGTTCATGGTTCTATAACTCGGTAACAATCATGGTACATGTCATGGCATATATACAATAAACATTTGTTGAATGACAGAACCAGAGATCACTTTAGAATGGCCATTATTCCATATATCCTTTGACTTTGGACATCTAAATGAGTTCCCACATTCTGGCATTTCTCCTCAGCAAAATACATTATCTATATTCAATCAAAAGAGTTCAGACATACCTCCTCCATCACAGTGCTCTAAGCAACAGCCTATTTTTGTTTAAAAGGTACTAAAATTCTTTTGAAAATTGATAAAGGGAAAAGAGTCAACCTTAGTCTACTATTGCTATACAAACTATACTTCAGGATAATCAAGTAGTTAAGGAAAAGTTCTTTATAGAATAATCAGAAATAGTAAATAGAAAACCATCATTTTACAACCCTTAGTGAAAGAATTATAAATTCTTTATAGAATAATCAGAAATAGTAAATAGAAAACCATCATTTTACAACCCTTAGCAATAATTATCAACAACAGCTATGACTATTATGTAAAAATTAATGAGGAACTTTATAATGGATATCCAATTCACTGATCAGTCTTAGGTCATGAAAAGAGTAACAGAAAGTTAAGTCTTTTTGAAATAAGGGAACAGGAACCATATAGCACCAACCAAAAAGTAAAATTCTTAACAAAAAAATAATAATAATAATAATAATAACCAGAATCAAATCCAGACTCTGGACCTAACTACCAATTTATAGGAAATATGGAAACAGAGGTACATTTTAAACAATGCCACAAAAACAAAATTCAGCCAACACTACAATGCAGGAAGTTCTATAGTTTCTTTAATAAAAAGTTTATATGAGGGGAAAATAACGAGGGGAAACTGTTGTAAATTAAAGGAGGCTTAAGAGATATAACAACCACATATAACGTATGGGGCTCTGTTTGAATTCTGATTCAAAAAAACCAACAATTTTAGAAAAATAGGTAAAAATAAACAAGTACTGGGTATTAGAGGATACAGGGTATGGTAATATTCTTGTTTTTGTTTTTGTTTTTTTTTAAGAAATACAAACAAGTTTATACAGAAATTTGATCCAAAGCCTGAGATTTGATTAAATACTAAAGCCAAAAGCTTTTTTTTTAAATGAGGAAAAGGAGTGGGTCGCCTGAGTGGCTCAGTCGGTTAGGAGTCCAACTCTTGATTTTGGCTCAGGACATGATCTTGAGGTTGTGGGCTCGAGACCCACATCAGGCTCCATGCTCAGAAGGGAACCTGCTTGAGATTCTCTCCTTCTCCCTCTAACCCCCCTAAAATAAATAAATCTTAAAAAAAAATAATAAAAAATAAAAGTAGTAAAGGAGTCAAGGACTAGCAAATACTGATAACTGTTAAAAGCTGGGTAATGGGGGGTAGTTTCATTATACTCTATTCATTCTTTTGTGTACATTTCAGATTTTCAATAAGAGTTTTAAAAATAAAAATATTATCGGGGCGCCTGGGTGTTGCAGTCAGTTGGGCATCTGACTCATGGTTTTGGCTCAAGTTGTGATCTGAGAGTCATTAGATCGAGCCCCCAGCTGGGCTCTGCACTCAGCGTTGAGATTCTCTCTCCTTCAGCCCCTCCCACTCAGGCACACTCTCTCACTCTAAAATGAATAAATAAGTCTTTTAAAAAATTATCAACTAAAAAGCTAGATGTAAGACAAGATTTATGGTTTATCAAATATTTTAATTATGCAAATATTTTTAAATGGATCATAAGACATCTAAATATTACTTGGCAGTTATGTCTAGGAATTGAGAATACAGATTATCTTTAATATTCAAATGTTCTATAATGAAGATGCATTTCTATAAACAAAAAAAACTAGTATTTTTAGTATTTTTTAATGCTACAAAGTGCTACTAATATCTTTTTAAAGAATTGCTTCTTACTGGGAGATAGTAAGAATCTAGGGCAAAGAGCACAGGTTTTGAAGAAAGAAACTGGTTTAAATCTTGGACCCACTGTGATTAATTATGACAGCATGACAGTTAAGTTACTTAACCCTGCAATTTCCTCAACTATAAAATTAGTTTTAATAATACCCTACACCAAGCTGGATTGCAGTGAAAATTTAAAATAAGTAACATTCATGTATATTACCTCATTTAATATTCACAACATCCCTGTGAGTTAGATGCTATTAATATCCCTATTTTAAGGATGAAACCAAAGCACAAAGAGATTAAGCAACTGCCTAATGCTACATAATAAATGGTAGGGCTAGGATCCAAATCCAGTGTGATTCCACAGCCCGTACTCCTGAACTTTATCTAATACTATACTGCTCCTCATAAATATTGCTTGCCATTCTTTTCCTCATATTTATTTCCCCAAGTTCAACCAGTAATACCCATCACCCAACCTTTCTACAGACAGATGCAAAAGAAGAAAAGGAAGGGTTACCCGAATTCCCCACTGTACCATTGTTCACCAGGGAATTTGGAGCCACAGTACGAGGCCAGTGTCCATCATGAGAAGAGTTAGGGATCGCCACAGGTCTGGCAGCAGGCTGTGCAAAGATGATGCTTGGATCGTTCAGGCCAATATTGCTGGGGGCACTGCCTGGTGCAGAATGGATCACTGGACCATGGATAGGCCAGGATGGGGCAGGGATCTGGAGAGGGTGCATCGGCAACAATCCCATATTGTGCATGGGAGAATACTGAGCTGGTGGTGACTGGGGAAAGTTATACATAGGCATCTGGACCTGATGGGGGGGCTGGGCTCCCTGCTGAGGTGGGCCAAGCTTGGGTTGGGATCCTGGCTGGGATGGAGACTGAGTAATGGCAGCTGATTGGGAAGAGTTCTGTGGAAATGGCTGGGGCTGAGGAGAGTAAGATGGTGAATCAGACTGCAAAGAGAAAAAGATAACATTTTACAATTAATTTTAAAACATGCTAATGTTATAAAAACAGATTATCTAAATACAAAATTATGGAGTTATTTTATCAGAACATTATAAACACGACTCTATGATGTGAATAAGAGCCTCATTTTACATGAAAATAGAATTTTCTGAGATTCTCAAACCCTCTCTGACACACATATTACCCTATGAACCTTTTTACTGTCCAAAGAAGAAAGAGCTTTGACATTATTCCCATCATGCAGAACCCACATTCCAACTGTAACTAGAAACCTTTATCTAAATATCTCACAGCCACTTTGATTCAGTCCCTCAACAAGTTACTGTCAGTTATATCTGGGCATTGTTCTAGGTATTAAAAATACAATACTAATATGTATGCCCTCATGGAACTTAAAGTTTATGGGGGAAAGGAGAAAGAGCAGATGAAGAGATTACATGAGCAATTACAATGAAATACAATGATTACTATGATAAAGAATGTATGATACATAGTATATAAGGAAATCCCAGAGCAGAAATACCTAAACGTACTCTGGGAGGAGAAAAAGATAAGATGAATCAAAGTGTAAATCAAGGATAGCTTCCCAGAGAAGTGACCCTTAAGTTGAGACACAAGGGTAAATAGCAAATCAGTCTGATAAAAAAGGGCACGGGTAAGGGAAGGAGAGGAGTCTTTCATGCAGATGGAACAACATGACTGAAAGTATATAGGCTCATGAACACCTGACTTGTTTAAGTAATTGGATTCTAAAAGAAGTCTATTATTACTGGAGTACAAGGGCAGGGGAATGGCAGATTTGAGGTTGAAGAACCAAAGAGGGACAAGATAATGAAGGGTCCCACAGGCCTTGCAGTTAAGACTTCATCCTGAAGGCACTGGGAAACTACTGAAGGGTTTCAAACCGGTCAGAACATGATCAATCTGTATTTTAGAAAAATCATTCTGGCTTAATGGGAATGAAATAGAGAATACGGGGTGCAGGGTGGCAGGGTGGGGGAAGAGACTAATGAAAGTGATTAAAAGGTTGTTATAAGATAGTAGCCCTGAGATGATGGTAACCTAGGCTAGGGAAATACAATATAGGGACATGAAAGCAAATAGCTGCGGGCTATTTTTTATAGGTAGAAATAACAGGAGTTGGTGACTGACTGGATGTGGGGATTGAGGGACGGGGGGTAGTTCTGGAAACTAGAAAGCAGGATCATTCAGTGAGATGGAGAACACAGGAGCAAGAAGAGACAAGTCTAGGAATTTGGAGAAAAGTATGTTACATTCTAGACATGTTGAGGTTAAAGTGCTTTGTGAGATATCAGAACAACAATACCCATTAGACAGACTCTGACCCAAATCTCAGGTTAGAGAAAAGTGAGTGCTAAAGCAAAGGGTAAAAGTTAGAAGCAGCAGAAGAAAGTGGTTAGGTTTTGGAGACAGGGCCTAAGGGTTCAAGCTCTAATTCCAAGTGTGTGCTGACCTCAGGCAAGAAACTTAAATCTCAGTTTCTTCACCTATAATGTATAAATAATAAACAGAATCTATCCAATTGGTTTTGTATAGACTAACTAAGCAATACATGTAGAAAATATAAACACCAAATTCAGGACAATACATACATTTTAGTAGCCAGGAAGGGATGCTAGGAAGGTTTTGAGATGGGAACAACATTCAAGAGGAATGCATAGGGATTATTGACTATGGCTAATTTTTTAATAAACCAAAGGTAACAAAATTTTACGAACTGTAAAGCCTGGTGGTACTACATGGATGTTTATTACTTTCTGCCCTTTTTTCAATATTTTATTATAAGAAACAGAAACAAAGATATATATGGCACACAGCACCCAATAGTGTTAGCTAATATTGTTGTTGTTATATAAGATTTATGACAATGTTAGGCCCATAAGTATGTATTCAGATATTACAGGTGAGGTTAGTGGCCTCCTAAATGTGGTTCCAACACTCTCCCTACATTGATCTTCAAATGCTGTAAGAATTTTTTCTAAAACACAGATCATACCAGATTTAGCATGTTTAATAGATAACAGCTTTGAAGCTACCTAGACCTGGGTTTGGATCTTTTAATTTCTATTATCAGATTCCCAGTTTGTCAACTTTGATCATACTAATACCTATCACTTCGCATGGCCACCCAAAGGATTCAGTGTGAAGCACCAAAGCACAGTGTCAGATTTAGAGTACGGAAGCATTCAATTAGTACTGAATTAATTAATAAGAAGTACAGGATGAATACAGATTTACACAAAGGTTAAGAGCAACTCAGCAAAGTTAATATGAAACTGGTGACTCTGAACTCCAATTTAATACTCTTCTTTCACAAGATATATTTCACTAGGTAGTCAGATCAGCTATGAGAAGACACATAAAAGCTTCAAGCAAGTCCAATGCCACGCATGTACTGCCCTATTGAAAATCTAACTCATCTCAATTTTTATGTCTATTTTTATAAATGTTGCTGATATTCTGCCTCTAGGGAAAGCCTGAAACCTCATACCTTATTTTAATCAAGCAACAAATATATTAGGTAGTTGTTATCTTATTTGACAAATAAAAAGGCAGGCTCAATGAAGTTAAGTAGCTTGCCCACAGATATAAACCCAGATCTCCATTACTCCAAAGGTAATGCTCATTCCACCTCATGTGCCTAGGAGGAACACCTCTACAAAGCACTGTGTAATCTGGATAACTATATTCGCCAGTCTACAAGACCACCCAATCACCCATCAAAGATGGTACTATCTTCCTACCAAAACTAATCCATTTGCAGGCAGAGTACTTACACATTCTGAAGACTGTCTAGTTCTTACGGACTGATCACTCTGTTGCTGGCCTGAACCAGCCACCTGTTGGGCATTTACAAGGCTGCGGACCAGCTGGGCTGCTAAGAGAAGACATCAGAAAGAAAATCAACAGATAAAGAAAACAACAGAGAAATGACAATCAATAAACTCCCTCCTTCTGCTGAAGAGTCTCAAATTGCTCTGAGATTTTATAAACTTGGACTTTTAAAGTATTATTATGTTTGTGAAGAATTTGTAACAACTAATTTCTTTTTAAAGCTATTTTTCAATCTTGCAAATCACTAAAAAAAATATACTGGTGGTAGAAACAAGAACAAAAAGAGAAATACTCCTTTTCTAAAGGAGACGATATATTTAAGAAAATACCTCCTGCAACAAGAACCTGAGTAACTGGAAATCATCACTTCTAAAATATTCTATTTTTTCTTTCACTAAATTCTCATTTGGGTTTCTAATTCTTAAAATTACTTATGAATTATAACAGGAACAGATCTCCCTCTCAAATAAGAACAGTGGTAAGAGATATAATTTCTCCTGTATATGTTCCCAGAAAAAAAATTTAACTTCTATTATCTTTTGACAGTGAAGGAATAAAGAAGGTAACTCAAATCCAAAGAATACTCGAAGGGTGTTTACTGAATACAACAGACTGCTAAGACCTTAATAGTAAATATATTTGAATACTGTTCAAAATAAAAGACTGTCTAAATTTTCTCTCTTTAAGAAATTCTAAGATCTAAACTCATACTGCTAAGTTTGGAATAGAGAGGAATCAGAGCCCTTAGAATGACATCACAAATGACCTTATTTCTACCAAAAACTATTTTTGGACTTTTCTATTTACCTGCCACACTGCTATTCCTCTGACGGGCCAGCTTGACCTCTGGGCACTCCCTTCGTACATGTCCTGCATCTCCACATATAAAGCATCTGAGGTCTCTGGGGTCTCTGAACTCTCGAGTGTCGTGGAGGTCTCGGGCGTCAACAAGGTCTCGGGAATCTTTCTCCTCTTCATTCCCATCCTTCTCTTCTTCACTGTCTTTCTTCTTTAGTCTAAACAGTAAACTGCTGATACCAATAATGTGGGGCTAGGGACTTGTAAACTGAATGAATCACAGAACAAACTAAACTATACAAAAGTCTCACAATAAAGGAATTAACATGCCCACTGTTCCATGCACTTTTTTTTAAGGCAAGGGACCTCACATTTAGAGCACACCTCCTCATATGGCAGAAACTGGGTATTCCAGTAGTTTAATAATATCAAATTAGAAAAAAATTTTTAATATTGAGTTTTAATCTTATAACAATCCTTAGAGGTTGGTATTGCTTAGAGAAAGTGTCTTCTCTAAATTTAAGTCAGTATATAGCACTGATGGAACCTAGGAGTTCGTTCTATCTGAAAAGTTCTAAGCTCTTTATATTAGGCAAGACTTAATAACTAAAGAAAGGATTTTCCTGGCCTATTAAAGATAGTATACAAAATATAGGGAAGTCTATTTCATAAATGTATTTTCAGGGGGTGTGGAGGATGTATATTCCTCAAGGTATATATTATATAGGTATACCTCACAGTAAATACCGCAAAGATTCAGTTAATCATATTTTAATTACTGATTTGCAGAACTATGAGGTACTCAGCAAGAACCCCATGACTTGGTCATTTTTTTTCTTGGCTCCTGGCACAGTTTCCAGTAGAGTAGGTGTCAATAAATGCTTCTTCAATTAAAAAAACAAAAAACAAAAAAACCCTTGAATGAATTAATAAGCGAACGAATGAATGCAATACCATTGTGCCACAAATAAATCTCACTCCATTAACAAAATTCCACTCCAATACACATTTTACCTAATGTCCAATTTAAAGTCCTGAACCTTCTAAAACATACATGAACACGGTTATAGCTACAACTGGCCTCACTTTTATTTTCCCTGTAATGTTGATACATAATCATTTGCCAACCTTCTCCTTTTAGGGCAGTCTTTCATGTAGTGGCCTATTTTTCCACACACACGACAACATCGATCATTGGGAGCCAGTTCTCCATCTGTTAATACTCGGGAATCAAAGAAGTATTCCTAGGGAGAAAATAAAACTTTACTAGAAGAAAAAAAAAAACCCACTATGAATTGTGGAATCCAAATGGAAAGATGTAAACATAGTTTTAAAAAAAGGAAATAAATGGGGCGCCTGGTGGCTCAGTCGGTTAAGCATCTGCCCTCCCAGAGTCCTGCGATCCATCCCTGTGGAGGGCTCCCTACTCTGCAGGGAGTCTGCTTGTCCCTTTCTCCCTCTGCTGCTCCCCCTGCTTCTGCACACATTCTCTACATGTGTCAAATAAATTTTTAAAATCTTAAAAAAAAAAAAAAATTATCATCAGTGGGGCCCGTGGGTGGCTCAGGTGGTTGAGTGTCCAGCTCCTGATTTCAGCTCAGGTCATGATCTCAGGAGTTATGGGATCCAGACCCCAGCTGGGCTCCACGCTTGGCGGGGAGTCTGCTTCTCTCCTTCTCCCTCTCCCTCCACTCCTCCCCCTGCTCTCTCTCAAATAAAGAAAGAAAGAAAAAGAATTATCATCATCAATATCACAGTTGCTAACAGTGCTAACCACTTTACAAATCTACATTATTTCTTCATTCATCTGTGGCATCTTTACATAATAATCCAATAGACAGATACTACTTTCATCCTCATTTATAGATGAGGAAACAGAGGCTCAGAGAATTCGAGTCATTTGCCCATAGTAAAAAAGCTGGTATGTAAGCAGGATTTAATGCTAAGTCGGTCTGACTACAAATCTCATGCTTTCTGCCTTAGCAAGCTATTTCTAGAAAAGCATTATTCTCTTTACAAAAGAGCTCCCTGTCAATAAAGTAATCCTCTGGTTTATTTAAAATATGACTGGATTTGCATATAACATTTCAAGAACATACAACATTTATTATATAAAACAGGGTATAGCTAAAGAGTAGGTAGAGAACCAATACAAAGTAAATCATTTTCCCAAGTTTCAGAAGTACCAGGATCATTTTTCCTTTATCCTACCACCAGCGTACTCTTCTAAGCTTTAGCTCAGTTTTGTTTTACACTATCACAAAGACTAGTTTGTCCTAACATTACTCACATCTCTGGAAGGCAAGAGAACATGTCCACTTAGCTAAACTCTTCAAATCTATCTAAAGTCAAAGATAAAAGTGTGAGAGAGACACGTACTAAGATGGCTATCATAAAAAGATACAGGACGTAGATGAAATGGAACCCACACATACAGTTGGTGGGAATGTAAAATAATACAGCTGCTTTAAAAAACAGTTTAGCAGGACCTCAGAAAGTTAAACATAAATTTGTTAAAAACAAACCAGCAATTCTGTTAGGTATATACCCAAAAGAAACATACATCCACACAAAAATTTGTGCAGATATATTCACAGCGCATGAAAAAGTAGAAACAACTCAAATGTCCAACAAAAGTGATGAATGGATAAATAAAATCTGATATATTCCATTTAATGGAATACTGTTCAACCATAAAAAGGAATGAAGTGGTGATACATGCTATCACATGAATGAACCCTGAGAACGTTAGCCCAAATGAAAGCAGCCAGTCACAAAAGGCTACATATTTCATGATTCCATTTCTAAGAAATGTCCACATAGGCAAACCTACAGAAATAAAAAACAGATCAGGGGTTTGAGGAGTGGGAGAGAAGAGGAATGGGGAATGACTGCTAATGGGGACAGGGGTTTCCTTCAGAGAGAAACAAAATGTTCTAAATTAGATTGTGGTGATGGCTGCAGAATCCTGTGAATATACTATAAGCCACTGAATTTACTGCTTACTGTATATTAGTGAATTATATACAATGTGAATTATATCAATAAAGCTGTTTTGTTAAAAAAAAGATGAAAGATATAATTTTTCACATTTATTATTGAAGAAACCAATGTAGCTAATCAAAATCTTCATCATCACATTTTCTGCCAAGACCAAATGAAAGCCTTTGTCAACCGAGGAAGCATCCTGAACCTGCTCTCGTTCACCCATCGCCTCTAGTTAATCACAAATTGTATCCATTTTATTCCTGAATCTCTCTTTAATCTACTTTTCTCCATTCTACCATCCCAGTTAAGGTGGCCTAGACCTGAGGGTCAGCCAACTTTTCTTGTAAAGAGCCACAGAGGAAATATTATAGGTGCTGTGACAAAACTGAAGATATTTTACATAATAAGAGAAAGCAAATTTCCACTAAATTTTTATTGAAGAATTTCAAAATATACTACTAATAATAATTGAGTATAATTTTTTGTAATGTAAGTTTACTAATTAGAAGAAAGGAATTCTTTTTTAAGATTTTATTTATTTATTTGACAGGGAGAACAAGAGAGCACAAGCAGGGGGTGCAACAACGGGACAGGGAGAAGCAGAATCCCCACTGAGCAGGGAGCCAGATGTGGGGCTTTATGATCCCAGGACTCCTGGGATCATAACCCGATCCAAAGGCAGACACTTAACCGACTGAGCCACCCAGCTGACCCTAAAAGAAAGGAATTCTTCCTGGGAGAGACATTTCACTTAACTGAGGCTCAAAATTAGTGTTCTCTATCATTAAAGTTGATAGCAAATGTTCATTTGTTAGTGCTAATCTGCAATTACATTTTATGTATTTCATCTTTGAAAATGTTTTTCACAGATGCAAAGACCGAAGATTCAAGGTAAAGAATTAGATATAGAGTGCAAATGAAGGACTAGCCTCTGATAAAAAAAAATGTATCTGTAGATGCAGGCAGATTTATAGGTTTACAGAAAGTTGAAGGAATATCTGATACTATCTTGTCTCATAGGGAAAACCTCTAAGAATGAGAAGGAGAGAGGTGAAAGGTGGGACAAAGTGCAATAGGTATTGAATTTTGAGTACAATAAAATTGAAATTAGTTCTTATTGAATAGGATATACAGGTAAAGAAAGGTATTAAGAATGTCAGATGGTTCTGAGAGTCTAATTTAGGCTGGTAAACATTAATTTATACTTGTATTATATAAATAAAACCACCTAGCTTTAGGACTTCTTTTCATAGTGCTTAGTTGCCGAAGCATAGACAGACGGTAGATAAGGTGAATTCATATAAGGCTGAACATACAAGGGTGCAAGAGGACAATGGTGCAAAGGAATTTAAAGTATATGCCAGACAGGAGACCAGGAAATCTAAGTTAATGGGAAGAAAAATGAAGACAGAAGATAGCTGATAGAAGATAGCTGACAGAATGGGAGAAAATGGGTCATTATAGTAGAGGACCTAATGATGCAGAAGAATAAAAAGGGAATATGTGAGTGAATGAAAAAGATGAATGAATAGAAAATATACTTGTCTTCATTTTCATTAGTGTAGGAATGAAACACATCCATTTTGTATGCCTACAAGCCTAGTTAGTACATAGCAGAGAAACTGGTTAAGTAGGAATTCAGGGATGCCTGGGTGGCTCAGTTAAGCATCTGCGTTCGGCTCAGGTCATAAACCCAGGGTCCTGGGATCAAGCCCCGCATCGGGCTCTCTGCTCAGCAAGGAGTCTGCTTCTCCCTCTGCCTGCCACTCCCCCTGCTTGTGCTCACTCTTTCTCTCTCTGACAAATAAATAAATAAAATCCAAAAACAAATAAATGAACAAAAAAAACAACCAAACAAAAAAAAAGTAGGAATTTAATAAATATATGTTTTAAGAATATATTTTACTGTGGAAAGTATAAGCATGAAAGACTTTAAAGGGTATTTTCTACAATATCAGTTATAACACTGATATAGTAAAAACAATCTAAATGCCCATTAAAGGAGAGTAGTTAAACTAGTATAAACAAGCCATAGAATACTATATATTAACTTTTAAAACAGAAAGAAATAGATCAAAAAATGGTTAGCAGACTCATAGGCCCCTTCAGATAGGCCTCAAACTGACGTCTGGCTCTTACACCAAATGATATTCAAGACCAAAGACTGATATCTATTAGGTCTACTTACACTGAGTTATTAAGAGTTACTAAAATTTTGTATTCATAGACTAAAATTAGCACATTTGCAGTTTACTAAGGATTCTAATATTCTGCTAAAAAGTCTGACAACATGAAACTGCTAGGTTCCTATAGAACATATGCACATATACACACTAATAGTTGGAATTCCCACAATTTTCAGGTAAAATGCTTTATCAGTGTATCAGCAGATTTGTTTTGATCTGACTGTGCTCTCTTCATTTAATGTTTTTTTAATAGTATGTTAGTAAAATCATTGTTGGATTTTCCTTTTGTTTGACATTTTGTTCTTACACAACTTTCGTGTCATTTCAAATTTTACTATTATTTTCTTTCTCTCCATTATAATTATTATCACCCCTCCCCAAGAGGCAAGACAAAAAAAATGTCAAGAATCAGTGCCACAAGGGGAAAAACCTGTAGATTTTTCTGCTTTTCTTACCCTACACCCCAAAGAAAGAGTGCAGAAACTGTACTGAACAAGATCAAGAATATTATGCAATAGTAAAGACACAGTTTCTCTCTTGAGATTGCTTCTCTTGGAAGTTTTTCTCTGTGAAACTTAGACCTCTTCCCATTAGAAAGCAAGCAAAAAACAGAGTGAGACCAAGAGGAATGGGAAATACTATGCCTCCCAGTTCAGACAAAAGGAATCCTCTCAGTTCCATGCCATCAAATTCAGTTACCAGGGCTACACCAAAATTAGCGCAGAAGCCTCAGCAAGTAAGAAGTATTTCTTTGGTGTTGTCCTGTTTATATTTTCATCAAGATTTCTAAAGATAGAAGAGGGGCAATGGGCAGCACCTCAAATTCAAAATTTAAGGATACCGACAATTGACTACCTTCATTCATTCAACAAATGCTTATTTGGTACATCCAATGTGCCATCTTAATAGGTACTGGAGATATGATGGTGAAGAGACATAACAGACCCTTGTCCTCACAGAGCTACAGTCTAACTGGGGAGACAGAATTAAAAAGATACACAAAATTTAGCAAATAGATATCTCATTATGAACTACGATAAGTGCAATAAAAAAAATACAGGAAGTGTATAATCATCACTTTCCCCTATTTCTAACACCAACTTGGAAACAGGATAAGGCTTCCTATACCACAAAAAAAGCACTTCTGTAAGAAAAAAGATTCAGAATCTAAATTATATAAACTTACAGCTTCTCTGCCAATGAGTGGATAAAAGGGGGTACCAAAAAGTTTCCTTCCATTGATAAATGCCTTCATGATAAAATTGGTCACTATGGAAAAAAGAAAAAAAAAATAAAAATGCAGACCTTAATGTGTAAAAGCTTTAAAAACAGGGGATTTCTGTATTTAAAACTTACTTTTTCTAGAAACTCCAGCACCAAGGTTATGATTCAAGTCAAAAGGATCTAGAAAAGAAATATTTATTTTTTAATTAAGAATTCTGTTCACTATTACATAAAATATACGTATGAGCCATAAAGTAATACCACATAGAAAGTAATACTATATAACTCGGACCATTCAAGTCAGCAAATTATTCTTCTAAAATTATAGATTAAAAAGGATAGGAACTTGGGGGGAGAGAGAAAAATAATAAAAGGATAGAAACATAAAAATCAAGAGGAAGAATCTTCCAAATTCTAATGTGTTTACAGTTTTCCCTTCAATTTCCTTGCCAAATGAAACTCTGGCTTTTTGTTTCCTTTCGTTCCTCAGTTAACATCAGCTAAATGATAACCTTCAATTGCAATGCATTTGGATGTCCACTGCTTCTCAAAAGTTGTCAACAGCTTTTTCTGCCGAATGCTAATTACGTATTCCTTGAAATCAAACTCTTCAGTATAGAAGCGAAGCAGTCCCAACCAAAGCTCTCCTAATGTTTCTGTGTTCTTTCCAAGTGAAGGTAAACGCTTTTTCTATAGATAAGAAAAAAGAGAGAGAGATGGCTATATATCTGCTCAAAACATGGACCCCAAATCTAAGTAAAATTATTAAATTATGCAAATCCCAATACATATCAGTGAACATTCTATAACATAAAGACTATGAAAAAATTACCAGTTCTTCTGTTTTATCAAAGAAAAATGCATTCCATCCATCAACCATTCTCTGTGGAATCTGTTTTCCATCAAAGATCTGTAAAAACAATTTTATTACTAGATTCCAAGTCCTCTAATGAAAATGCCTAAGTATCCTCATATCATTTTAGAATGTACCTATAATAGATACTGAGATACTTCTTTCCAAAAGGAACACGTCAGGATGATATAATTTGATGCCAAGTTATTAATGAATAAAATATATCTAGAAGATCAAAGCTGAGAAAGGATATCTTAAGAGCATGAGACTCTACAAATGACATATTTAATGTTATCTATTTGGCCTGTCAAAACACATCCAGCCCAAGACTAATGAAGTAAAACAAAAGAAAAAAAAAACAACGAAAATCACATTTTCATCATAGATGTAGAAATACGTAATACCTATTGATTTGTACACCCAAAGGAAATCAACAGAACCACTTGTTTTGGGGAAGGGCTCTAGTACTTTTAATCAGTTATCTGTATCAGATGAGGCTGAAAAGTTCCTGGGTATTGATTTCTTTAAAAAGAAAATTAGGTAGCTTTTCCTGACATCTTGATAAAAACTAAAATCTTCATGATTAATTATGAATAATAATCCACTGTCATGAGTAAAGGGAGGGGGTAGTAATGCTACTTTACTAGAAGAAAAGTATCCCTTAAGATGAGTTCTTTAAAAAAGCAAAAAGTTGCAACAAGTTCACAGTCACTAGACCTCATTTCTAGTCTCAGTTCTGCCTGGTGGTGATTCTAGACAAGACAATTATCCTCCTAAACCCTTCATTGTTTTCCCAATGAAAATGAAGATTAATTAGGTCAGTTGTTTTCAAATTTCATTCTTCTTTTAAGCTGTAGAATCCTTTCCTAAAACGGAACCTTCCTGGAAGCTTAACACAGAATCCTAAGTGGAGAAAATATACCCCATTTTCCTCCTACCTCACTTCTCACACATACACTAATGAACCCCTAGAGCTTACCAGAAAATACTTTAAAACCATCAGATAAGGTGGTCCCCATCAACCCTTTCATTTCAGATGGCACAGTAATTTACAAAATTAACATGTCTGGCCCCTCTAATTTCATTCTCAGGTTTAAGTTCCTTGTAAGGCAAAAACTGTCACTTAACACTGGAGCCAAAATTCCTACTACATCAAAGCCTGCTATATAGAGAGAATACTTAATACAAGTTTGTTGAATAAATGTATTTGCTCTGGAAGCACGTTTGCAAAAAGATCAAGTTTCCAGAAACCTGAGCTAAGAAGTTGTGGTGTTTTTTGTTTTTTGTTTTTTTTTTTTTTTTGAGAGAGAGAGTGCACATGTGCATGCGAGCACAAAGGAGGAGGGGCAGGGGGAAGAGGGAAAGAGAGACTCTCAAGCCGACTCCCACTGAGCGTGGAATCCAATGCACTGCTCAATATCACAACCTTAAGATCACGACCTGAGCTGAAATCAAGAGTTGGACACTTAACTGACTGAGATACCCAGGCGCCCCAGTTGCTTTCTATATATATATGTAAGTTAAATACAGTTACCACTTATCTACTATAAATTCTAACACTTCATAAAATAAACAAGGGAGAGCGTGGCAATTAGATATTGATACCTACAATAAATCTTGCCCTGAAAAAAAGAAACGAAGGTATCAAAGAAACCAAAGTGTAATATTTCACCATTATAGAATATTTTACCCATATAGATACTATTATAGGTCTATGGGAGTAATATAAGCTATGTCGTTAGACCTTGATTCTTTTTAATATAATTACTTTTAACTAACAACTATGATCCAAACCCAACTATGTTGGCTGACAACACAGTGAAAGTGGACCCTATGGGCCTTGGAAGGTATTTAATCACTGATTTGCCTATTTTTTTTTAAGAGCTCTCATATTTCACATTCTATCTTTCCACTGTTTCAGCCCTTTAAAGGATTAATGTTATCCCCCCTTTTTTCTTACACACACACACACACACACACACACACACAATTTCTCTTTCCATTTCTCTCTTCACTTTCTCTCAACACCAATCATGCTCTACTCAAATAGCAAGCTCTACTCAGTCCTCCCTCTAACACCTCAGGAACAATCGTATTTGTACAAGGAGTGACCCTGTATGTTTTCCATATTTACTTTCATATTTAATATTTTAGTGTCTGCTCCTATATTTAAACTGCAATATTTAAATTGTTTAGTTGTGGTAAAATACACATAACAAAAATGATTATGATGGTGAATTTTACAAGTGTTCAGTTCAGTGGCATTAAGTACATTCACATTGTTGTGCACCATCATCACCATCCATCCACAGAATTCTTTTCCTCTTGCAAAAATGGAACTGAAACTACTGAACGATAATCTCCCGTTCCTCCTCCTTCTAGCCCCTGCCATCACTCCACTTTCCATCTCTGAGTCTGACCACCCTATATAAGTGAAATCATACAATATTTAGCCTTTAGTGACTGGTTTACTTCACTTAGCATACTTCCCTCAAGATTCATCCATTCAGTTGCAATTTTTAAGCTAATACAAGCTAAGAAAACATAGAAGTTCATAATATCAAGTGTGATTAACACTCCCTAATCCTCTTCTATTATTTTTACACGAAAATTTATTTTTACTTATGATGATTTTCTAGAATACAGCAAAATCATTCTGCTTAGGAAAGTTCCTCTTGACCTAAAGAACTTTGTATTGTTAACCATGAAAAATACACTTAGCAGAGTCTTCCTTATACCCAGTCACTTCACGTCTAGGTTCAATTACAAATGGAGTCAAAGATCAACAGCTTCATTAAACATATCCTTACCCTTAAAAGTTGATCGATGTCAATGACCAATACTTAAATGATGCCAGAGCAATGGACAATGGGGTCCCATATGACAAGCAAAAAAGGCCAGAAGCAAAAATCCATATATCATCAGTTCATATGTATCACAAAGCCCCCCACAATCAGAGCTCATTATGATGGAAAACATTCCATGGACTGTCTCTCATTTCATCAAGCACTGTTAAGCAGATAATGGAAGAGTTCTTGAAGTTGGCTACCACAGTCCTGCCTACATTTTTCCAGTAACAATATTAATACAGCTGCTAATGATAGTAGTAGTAATAATAATAATAATAAAGCAAGCACCATTTATGAACACCTACTTTAGCACCTACTATATAATTCAAGGGCATTTGATTTCTCTGTTCCTTATATCAATACTGAAATAATACCATTACTATATTATTACTGTTACGACACTCAGACTAGTGGCAGTCAGGCAGCTTAGTGAAGCCCACAATGTCAGAATTAGGATTCAGACCAGGTATCTCTAGCTCCAAAATTATGCCCCGCTCTTTCAATTATATAGTATTGCCTGAATGGCTCCTCATTCATGGGTAATATAATTACAGAACACAGACAAACCACCATGAAAACAAAATTTGTGTGCCACTTTAGGTAATCATAGTATTCTGTCAAAGTCATAGCAAATCATAGTTAAATGGCTGCTATGATATTCCTGTGTAATAATGCATTTAAGATACCCAAAATTATGGCCTTAACAACAGTTAGACTAATACAGAGAATGACCTTGGCCTTGTCAGGCCTCATTAATTCATGTTAAATTTTAAATATCCTACTATATACAACCTTGTTAATAACCACATCACTCGATACAGATTCAGCAACTTAAAATTTTCTGTCAGGAAAGGATATTTGAAATTTTTGTTTCTTCTCCACTGCTAATTTAAAAGGGGGAATAAATGCTGCTGTGAGTACATGGTATTCATTAAAACTTTTTAAAACTTACTAAGGCCATCTGACATCCACCACTTGGCTTACTTATTTTGTGATTTTCTTCTCTGCCGTGACTATTGGTTTGTGTAAAGTCAGAATATATGATTTACCAAACAATTCTGATGCTTCTCTCTTACCTCAAAACAATTACCTTTCTAAGAAATTAGAACTGGATTCTCCCTAATGCTTGAAAATACACTTTGTGCCAAGAACGAGGAAGAATAGATGGATGATTAAGAACTCCTTTAAACCTATTTCACAGAGTATAAATTGGCTACAAAAAGGGAATGCATGAGTCACCAAATCTGAGTGAACAGGAGTATAATGTTCCTTCTGATGTACATTTTTATGCTTAATGCCATTAACATGACCTTACAAAGACGAGGAAGAATTTCCTTAGGTTTTCTCTCAACCAAAATTCACAAAGTTGACCAAAGTATACACAAAAATATACCAAAGTCATTGCCAGGCAGGAGGAGGGAGAATACTATGGAGAGAAGAAACTTTCTATTCGCATCTGAGAGACTATAATGTATGAGTTCATGGATGGCTGTAAGACTTTCATAATCATTTGCAGCATTAGAAGACTATGAAATACAAACACGCTACAAAAGATATTCAGTAGGTCTGCTTATCTAAAATTCTTTTGGTAGCCTATATTCTCCCATAATGAATTTTTTTAAAAGATTCAGTATGTTATCATATCATTAAGGGAAGAAGAAAACTTAGGATGTCCATGCTGGAAAAATCCTTCATGACCTCATAAACTGATCAATATCTACTGTGTTTAGATAAATGTTTTCACAAGAAAGTCCTGTACAGTTTTCTTAAACACCTACCTCTTGTAGAACTGGGATAACAGGTGGTTTTCTCTGCTGCAGAAAGTACAGCACCATAAGGATATAAGCATATGAAGATAAACTTCCCCTGGAAGCATCTCCAATGTCACATCGCTAAAGAAACGTAACAATGATTGAAAATAAAACTTCAGAATCTTATTCGATGCATAAGTACTGACTAATTTGAAATACTATATTTTTGACCCATCAAACTGTCAAATATCTAAAAGTTAAAAACAAACTATTATGAGGATGGGTAAATAGGCACTCTCATACATTACTGATGACAGTATAAATTAGCATAAAATCTGTGAAGAATAATTTTATAGTATCAAAATTACAAAAGCATATCTCACTTAACCTAGCAATTCTGTTCTAAGAATTTATCCTGCAAACACACCAACCACCAAAAAATATGTGAAATAACCAAACAAGAAGCTTTTAAAATCACAGCACTGTTTTAACAGCAAAAAAACCAGAAACAACTTAAGACTCCTCAATAAAGCACAGGTTTTAAACAACTGATGACTGTCTACACAATTGAACAGGGTGTAGCCATTAAAAAAGAACAAGGAAGGAAAAGAAAAAGAACAATGAAGCTCTAGTATACTAATAGGAAGTAATTATCAATACTATTGATCAGTGAGAAAAGCAAAGTACAAAACAATGTTTTTAGTATATTTATACCCGTTATAAAAAGGATATAGGAAATGTATGTATTTGCTTATACTGGTATATTTCTGGGAGGATACAGAGGAACTTTTAACACCAGTTGCCTCTAGCAAGAGGCACTGGTTGGCTAGGAGACAGGTGTGGAAGGGAGATTCTCCACCAGACCTTTTGAATTCTGAACCACATGAATAAGTTGACTATTCCAAACAAAACTTTTAATTAAAAATAAATCCTAAAAGAATCCTCAGAGGCTTCCCCTGAGTAAGACTTTAGCTGATATTATATAAAGGGAGAGGAACAATTTCTCTGACGTGAAAGACTTAGTTTCATTAGCACAACTCCACTGAGGTACAGAACCATTATGCTAAAGTTATTCTGTGAGGTGAATCTAGAAAGTAGCCATATCAAATACAATTTGAAGATGTGGCTAAACGCCACTCTTTTCTAAGACAACCTCTGTCCACAAAGACATGTATAGGAATATCTAAACAAGTATGTCTCCCTACTGTGGAAGAGTGGATTTAGTGAAATGAAAATGCAACCAAGTCACTCAACTACTAAGAAGCCTTCCACCAATACATTAAAAAAATCAACTATTTATTGAGCAGCTACCATAAAGCAGGTACACTAAATTGGGGATACAGGTCTCCATCTTCACTGAGTTTACACACTTAGCTAAAAAAAGAAAACAGAATTCAGTATTATAAGTGTTATAATAGGAGAAACACAAGGTTTTACTGGGATTGTTTTGTTTTCTTGGCCAGAAAAATTTATGACTAAATCCAAATCTCAGATTTCCTAACCCAGAGATTCTTAACTAGGATGATAGGCCAATTCCCATACCTGGGGCTGAAAGTCTTTACTGCGCTGAGAAATTTTACTACTGATTAATTTACTCAAGTGTTATACATGGGAATAAAGCACATACAGGAAAAAACTAAGACACGACTCTAATAATTATAAACTTAAATCATTTACTGTTGAGTGCTTCCTTTAAAGAGCTCAGATAAACAAAAACTGAGAAGATACTTTTTGTAAGGCTGACATCAGTATATTTCATTTTAACTATCATGAGAATTATAACAAAGGAGATCATTAACTATTTCATAAATACCTTTGCAAACACTTTCATAGTATATCCCAAGTACTGTACTCTAGGATCAATAGCTGCATAAGTAGCTAGCATTCTTGTGTTATGTTGAGCCTGAAAAAAATTACATATTTGAAAGCATTTCAGATTTATTAAAATTAAACTTATAAATCAGATAAAAAAATATAATGTACTCCAAATATAATATATAATTGTAAAACTTAAAATACCTGTAAATGAGTCAAAAACTAATCTTCAATCTGAAGGAAATATCAAGATGATTCTTAAAAATATTTATGTCTTATAATGCTCACATTTGAAACTTTTAAACATAAATGTATAGTCAGTGATCGATAAACTTTTATTTTTTTTTTCTATAAACTTTTAAAAGGACAGGTGTAAACATACCTAGGTCTATACAGAAAGAGAAACTTACCAATGTATTATATAAACTGATATCACCTTCTAAACCACTTCGTCTATGTTCAAATTTTACTATAGGCACTTTGGCAGTAGTTATAGGCAAAATGTTTCTTAAACCTGATTTAAAACAAACAAACACAAAAACTTCATTAGGTTAAATAATTTTCATAAAGATAAAAAATATTTTGTTGTTTTAAAGCTGTAACTTAAAATTCATACCTGGATGTCTCTTAAGAATTTTTGCCAAATTTTCAATTATTTCTTTACAGTTTAATTTCTAAAAAACAAAAGAAACAAATAATAAAGTTTGTCTAACTCAATTTGGCCCTGTGCAAATTCACTTTAATGAGGCATTTAATACTAGCATTGCAAATCTCCAGCTACAAGCTACTCAAAGTGTGCAGTCTAGAGACCTGCAGTATCGCCATCATCTGGAAACTTCATGGAAATGCAGAATCTCAGGCCCCACCCCAGTCTACTGAGTCATAATCTACATTTTTAACAAGATTCCCAGGTAATTCACATCCACAGTAATGTGTGAGAAGTACAAAGACAGGAGAATAATGTTTTCAAAACGTAAATACATAACTAGAGATGGATCTGGTGAAGGCAAAACAGTATAGTGTTTAAGAATATAGGCTCTGAATTTAGACAAACCTGGATTCAGTCTTCAACTAAGTATTATTAACTAGCTGCGTGACTTTGACCAGATTCTTAACCTCTTGGAGCCTCATACTACTATTCTATAAAATCAAGTTAATTATAAACTCCTGCCCTATCAAGTAGTTGGAAGGATTACATGAGACATGTATGTAAAGCATTCAGCAGCATGCTTGGCACAAAATAAGCACTTTAAATCTGTCAGCTATTTATTGTCATTATGTTGATGAGGAAAAGTAATCCAATTATTACCAGTACCTACTTCTTCAAGAAAATTCTTACCTCTACAAATTTAAATACTTTGATTTTTTTTTTAAATCAGAGAAAGCATAGTTGATATGGTATCAATAACCATAATATAAGGAATAGGGAAGATAACGGCATTATAAATTAACTGGATTAAGCTGAATGGTATATCCATCAGTGCCCACACTTACTACTAAAATCACTTTTGCATATCCCCAACGTGCTCTTTTTAGCTACAAGAGAGCAGAAGTCATTGCAGCTGAACCTGAGAATTTCGAGGGAATCTACAGTTGCTAATTAACACATAATAAAAGATTATTTTTCTCTTTATTATACAAGGATACAATTTATGCTAAATTATAAAGTTTCAATTATGCCTCATCGGGAATAAAATGTATTCTTTTTCATTGCTTCAACTTTCCAGTGTGAATGGCACAGATGATATATTACAGACAAACCCTATTAGAAATCTGATTATTAAATTTTACACAGAAGGTATCTAAACCCTAACCTCCACCCCTGGATAAAATCATTTCCTATTCCCTCAGTTCTTGCTCTTCAAAATGGAGAGGGGCAGCCTCTTTCCAGCAGATGGCACTGAGTAGAAGTTAGTTAAGAACAACTAAAATATTTACAACTTCTCCATCTTTTTTTTAAAGATAAAATGTTAATTAATACCAGAAATAATTTCTTAGGGCCAGAAACAGGATCTACCACACATCTGTACTCTGCCATCTTTACTCTGGTTCTAACAATTTAAAAGCCACCTTTTGAAAAAATTTTCAAAAACGCACAGGTACACTATTCTGAATTTTTTTTTATAGTACAACAGAGGCTATACTGACACCACTACAGATGCCAGAAGCTTGGCCACACCCCAATCTTGCAAGCAGTCCCTGATTTTAAGACATGAATTCCAACAGTTATGTTGGTAAAGGAAGGAGCGACTATAGGAATCCCCTCCTTTCTAGTTGCTGCTAGGAAGACCTGGGATAATACTTCCCTGTCCAATCAGTCCCTTTCTTTACTGGAGCTTGGACAATCTTGTTTCCACTGCTGATGGTACATGAAGAAAGAAAGCATAAGTACCCACTCTCACGCTGAGACTGCTCTGAGGGGGAAGGTCTGCTCCTGGCATCTCACAGTGAAACTCCAGAAGTAGTGGTTAGGTTCTACAGTACTATTAGTACTATATTTCAGCTACATTATGGGTTAAATAAATTACAGAGAAGCAGTGAGATACAATGGAAAGAGCATGAATTGTGGAGTCAGACAGACCTGGGTACGAATCCCGGCTCCAACATTTACTAGCTGTGTGACCTTGGGCAAGTCAGTTTAGCTCTCAAAGCCTCAGTTTCCTCATCTGTAAAATGGGGGAAATTATCTACCTCGAAGGTGGTTGTAAGAATGAAATGGCCTCAAAAAATGTTAGTTCCCCTCCCCACCCAAAATAAGTTTCTAAAAGCTATCCTAGAACATGACATTTGTAACATTGCTGTACAGAAAAAAAAGTGTTCTAAGTGCCCCCAAATTACAATTAACTTGTACAACACAACTCATTTGTAAATTAGATGTCCACTTTTATTTTCTATCTTTAGTGATACAAAGATATCACCTAATGGAAGAGATATGAAAAGACAGAGGAAATGAGATCAGTGTTCACTACAGTAGCACCAGCTTCACATTGGTTCCAATGAAAAAAAATTCCAACTCTATGGTGTCTTAACTTTTTCCAAAAATTCATTACAAAGCACTTTTAACTTTTAGTGACATGGTTTTTGTGATCTAAAATTACTGAAACAGTAAATGTACTTACTTAGACATCTGAATGTCTTCTAAAATGATAGTGCTAAATGCTTTCACATTTCAAATACTACTATTGCTAATATATTTACACAAAGAATGACACCATGTTTTTATCAACACCACATACGCAATTTAAAATGCATTCACCGCTGGAAGAAAATAAAACTTCTACATCTCTTTCCAAACACTAACTCTTACCTCTGCATTTTCGTGGCCTTCCAGGGTCATACAAATATCCAGATCACTATCACGAAATCCAAATCCATTCTTAGAAGAGCCAAATAAGCACAATCTTGCCTTTTCTAAGTAAAGGAAAACAAAAGTCAAAGTTCTATAATTAGCAGGAAAGAGGAGTCTTCTATTACCTACGAATGAACTAACACAAGATGATCTTGTCTACTTCTATGGCTTAAATACCTTCCATTGCCAAATATATTGAGAAATTCCAAAATATTCATCTAAAGCCCAGATCTTTTGCCTAAGTTCCCACAACCTTTGTTTCTAACTGCTTTTTCCATTTTTTTACAGACATCATAAAATCAAGTCAAAACTAACTCTTCAGCTTTTACCTCAAACCTACTATTGCTCCTGTAATCCTATTCTCAGCAAAAAGTATCTTTATCTACTCAACTACCTACCATCAGAAATATATGTGTAGTTCTTAACACCTCTCTCTCTCAGCTTCTACATCCAAACAATCACCAAGTCCATTATTTCTTTCAACTTAACTATCTCATAAACTCATCTATTTTTCATCATTCTCCACATCACTGCCAACAGTAAAGTTCAGTATTTAGAGATTTATCTTTTGGAAATAAACAAGTTTTTTCAGGCACAATTCAAGTAGTTTTACAAAAATCACCTTAGTACACAGAATTAATTCTCCCGAAGTGAGTGATTAATCCATTTGATATAAATTATGATAGGGTTAGTCCTTCATATTTAGTGTCATTCAGTAACAGGTACCACTTCAAGTAAGCTGTCGCCTAACTGGATTGGATCTCTCTCGCTATTAATTCTTTAGATTATATAGATAAGAAATTCTGTATTTTCAAAACCTAATTCTACAATTCAGTTCTGATGTCCAACTTGAAATTTCAATGGCAACTGAGAGACATAAAAGAAGCTATGTTCATCAGGAAATAAAAGTGTGCATGAGTTTAATACAACAGATTTGGTCAGTACTTTACATACTAGCAAATATAACAGAAAATGGAATCCTATAGTATATAACAGATTATCTGTTATTTGTATATATAAGTACAAATTCATTCTGATTACATGTCAACTCTTTATCCTTTTCTAAGATATTTGGCCACAAAACTCTTGATTCTTCACCCTTGTACCCCAAATCTGCTCCTTCTGCTATTCTGCTACCTCAGTTAAATAATATCACCCAACTACTGGTAAAAGCCCTGAAACCATCCTTGACTCCTTTTTCCCCCTCATATCTACCATGTAAAGCATCAGCAAATCCTATTGGCTCTACATTCAAAATATGTCCTATATCTCCCCACTTCTCATTAACTCTTCTGGAACACTATTATGTCTCATCTGAACTCACGCAACAGCCTCAATTGTTCCTCTTGCTTCTATTCTTATGGACCTACACTCTAGTCTCTCAGATCATGTCACTTAAGTGTTAAAACATTCCAGAAATTCTTATTAGACATTCAAAATTCAAAACCCTTCTACCTATAAGGTCCTAATGATTCAATCTCTAGGCTATCTCTCAGACCTCATCTTTCTATTACAGTCTACCTCACACATTCCACTCCAGTCACACTAATGTCCCGCATGGCCTTCAAACATGACAAACATAATTCAATCTTGGGGTATTTGTACTTGCTATCCTTTCTCTCTAGAATGTTCTCTCCTCGGATATTCATATACCTTGCTCCTTCACATTATTCATGGCTCTCTTCAAATGTCACTTTACCACAGAGAACTACCATAATAGTACAGAGAACTACCCCATCACTATCCTTTTAATTACTACACTTTAATAGCATTTATTATTTCCTGATATTACATTAATATACCTATTATAGCTGACTATCTGTCTACCTTTCTTAATATAAGCTTCCCGAAAGCAGGTTTCACCTTTTGTATTGGTACTATATTCCCAGCACCTGGAATAGTACCTAAAACATAACATTCAATGAACACTTTAAAAATAAACAGAACTCAGACTAGATGGCTATAATAACAAAAACAATCAATTTTTAACATATGACATACCATCATATTCTTTTTGAATAAACTTTTCCAAGCCAATTAAAATTTGCTCCCTGTTGTGTTGTTCAGAAAAGGGTGGTGATAACTCATCTAAGTTAAAAAAAAGAAAAAGGAAAAAGGAAAAAGAAAAGTAAGGAAAATGGAATCTGAAAAGGTCTTCAATTTTTTACCCTAAACTCTTTACCTAAAATTTCATTATTTGTTAACTTCTCTGACTTTAAAATCATAAATGTTACTGGGGAAGGAAGGGGCAAGGGGACAGCTGAAAAATAATTTTTATAGGTTTATGTATGTTTCACATGATCATTTTCCCTATGAAATATCTACAAAATATATTCACCTCTACAAATTCTTTAATACTGTTTTCTTCAGACATTCTGCTCTTTTCCCATATACATGATTGTTTTTCCTACCTGTTAAGTCTATACTCAAATATTGTTATGTAAGGCACCTGACCCATTCAAACCTAAGTTCCCCAAACGCCTGGTCAAGATTCATACCTTCCCTATAAGATGCTTCCAGACAGAGCCCTCAATGACTTCTTAAGTGAATTTCTTTATTCCCTAAACCACTTGCCAGTTTATAGTAACCATTCAATTTTCTAGTTATTTCATTTATATTCATACTATTTTCCAAATAAGACCACATAGTCGTAAGAATAGTCTTCTTTCTACCTCCTCCTCCAGACTCATCCCCAAGAGTTAATACAGTAATGGGAAAAAAGCAGCAATTTACAGTAATGAATTAAACTAATATTTAGCTTTTGAAAAACAAATGTAGCATCTGTGGTTCCAAGCTGAATACAGGCATACCTCATACCTCATTTTATTACACTTCACTTTTTTGCACCAGACACTGTGTTTTTCACAAACTGAAGTTTTGCGTCAACCCTACACGGAGCAAGTCTATCAAGCACCTTTCCTCCAACAGCATTTGCTCACCTTATGTCTGTGTCACATTTTGGTAATTCTCATATTTCAAACTTTTTCATTATATTTTATTTGTTATGATGGTCTGTGTTCAGTGACCTTTAATATTATTGTTTTGGGGTGTCACAAACTGTACCCAAAGAAGACAACAAACTTAATCGATAAATGTCGTTATGTGTTCTGAACGCTCCACTGACAGGCCATTCTTCCCATCCCTCTCCCACCCCTCAGACCTCTCTATTCTCAGACACAACAATACTGAAATTAGGCCAATTAATAACCCTACAGTGGCCTCTAACCATTCAAGTGGAAAAAAAAATATCACATGTCTCCCACTTTACATCAAAAGCTAGAAATGATTAAGCTTAGTGAGGAAAGCATGTCAAAAGTCAAGACAGGCTTTAAGCCTCTTGCACCAAACAGTGAAGCTGTGAATGCAAAGGAAAAGTTCAAGGAAATTAAAAGTGCTACTCCAGTGAACACAGGAATGAGGGGCACCTGGGTGTCTCACTCAGTTAAACGTCTACCTTAGGCTCAGGTCATGATCTCAGGGTCCTGGGATCAAGCCCCGCATTAGGTTTCCTGCTGGAGGCGGGAGCCTGCTTCTCCCTCTCCCTCTGCAGCTTCCCCTGCTTGTGCTTGCTCTCTCACTCTCTCTCACATAAGAACGCGAAACAGCCTTATTGCTGGTATGGAGAAAGTGTGAGTGGTCTAAACAGATGATCAAACCAGCCACAATACTCGCTTAAGCCAAAGCCTAATCCAGAGAAAGACCCTAACTTTCTTCAATTCTATGAAGGTTGAGAGAGGTGATGAAGCTGCAGAAGAAAAAGTCTGAAGCTAGCAGAAGTGGGCTCAGGAGGTTTAAAAAAAAAGCCACTTGCATAACATAAAAGTGCAATGTGAAGCAGCAAGTGACCCAGATCTAGCTGAGATAATTAATGAAGGTGGTCACACTAAACAACAGATCTTCAACACTGGAAGATACCATCTAGGACTTTTATAGCTAGACAGAAAAATCAATGCCTGTCTTCAAAGCTCCATAGGACAGGCTGACTGTCTTGTTAAGGGCTAATGCAGTTGGAGTCTTTAAGCTAAAACCAATGTTCATTTACCAATCTGAAAATCTTAGAACCCTTAGGAATTATACTTAATGACAGCACAACTGTTTGCAACATGGTTGACTGAATATTTTAAGCCCACTGCTGAGACCTACTGCAGAAAAAAAGATTCAACATTACTGTTCATTGACATTGCACCTGGGCACCCAAGCTCTGGCAGAGATCTACATTAAGATTAGGGTTGTCTTCATGCCTACTAACCCAACATCCATTTATTCCACAGCCCATGGATCAAGGAGTCATTTCGACTTCCGTGTCCTCTTAAGAAATCCATTTTGTAAGGTTGTAGCTGCCTCTTCTGAATCTGTGCAAAGTAAACTGAAAATTTTTTGGAAGAGGAGTCACCATTCTAGATACCATTAAGAACATCTGTGATTCACAGGAAGAAGTCAAAATAGCAACATAAACAGGAGGAGCTTAGAAGTTGATTCCAGGGGCGCCTGGGTGGCTCAGTCGTTAAGCGTCTGCCTTCAGCTCAGGGCGTGATCCAGGCGTTATGGGATCGAGCCCCACATCAGGCTCCTCCACTATGAGCCTGCTTCTTCCTCTCCCACTCCCCGTTTGTGTTCCCTCTCTCACTGGCTGTCTCTCTCTCTCTGTCAAATAAATAAATAAAATCTTTAAAATAAAAAAAATAATAAGTTGATTCCAGCCCTCATGGATGAGTCTGAGGGGTTCGAGACTTCAGTGGAGGAAATAACTGAAGACGTGGTGCAGAGAGCAAGAGAACCAGAATCAGAAATGGAGCCTGAAGATGTGACTGAATTACTGCAGTCTCACGATATAACTTTAATGGATGAGGAGCTGCTTTTACTGGATGAGCAAAGAAAGTGGTTTCTTGAGATAGACTCTATTCCTGAAAATGCCGTGAAGACTGTTGAAATGACAACAAAGGATTTAGAATACTACATAAAATTAGTTGATAACCTTGATAAACATAGTTGATAAACGACTCCAATTTTGAAAGAAGTTCTGTGGATAAAATATCTAACAGCATCACATGCTACAGAATTCATTACAGGAAGAGTCAATCAATATGGCAAACGTCATTGTTATCTTATTTAAGAAACTGCCACAGACACCCTGATCAGTCAGTGGTCATCAGTTCTGATGCAAGACCCTCTACAAGCGAAAAGATTACGATTCACTAAAAAGCTCAGATGATGTTTAACATTTCTTTTTAGCAATAACGTATTTAATTAAGGTATATACATTGTTTTTCTTCAGACATAATGCTATTGCATACTTAACAGATGTCAGTATAGTGTAAACATAACTTTCGTATGCACTGGGAAACAAAAAAAATTTGACTCACTTTATTGCAACACTCACTCTATTGTGGTGGTCTGGAACCCAACCCACAATTATCTCCGAGGTATACCTGTAGCTGAATTACAGGTGATTTTTTTATTATTAAAGTGGTGAAACTATTCTGTATGATACTATATGGGTAATACATGACACAATGCACTTGTCAAAATTCACAGAACTTTGCACCACAAAGAGTCAACTTTACAGCATGCCAATTTAAAAAATCATCTCGGCGGCTGGGGAATCAGGGTGGAATGAAGGCTGTAACAAAACAATCTACATGTGTAAGAGAACTTCATTCAAGGGAGTGAGGGAAAAGGCACTCAACTCTGAAAATGAGTGGGGTTTGTAAGACTAAGGGCAAAAGGAATATACATAAGTACTATACTCTAATTGATGAAGTTATTTCCCATAGGGGATAAGAGTTCTGATAATGTTTTACATGTGTACTTAAATGAGACAATTAAACAAATAGGTAGCAGATGATGGGAGCCAGGTTTCTCATTGGGAGTAGGAAATTTATAGATAAGCAGAAAGAAGAGTCTTCTGAATTAGCCATATGGTAATGTATTCAAGTTGAAGCCATCAGTACAAAGGTCATGTTTAACTTAATATAAGATGGTCACATATAGAAATTTTTATAGATATGAACATATACTAAGTCAGTATGTATATATAATTTTCTCGCTCAGAGAGGGCCTAAAAGCAACAACACCCAATAACAGCAAGCACCCTAGCTTCCAGATCCTGGTTTCTAATACCATTCTCCGATAAAAGGAACCAGGGCTCTTTGGAGAAATACCTAATTCTAGGACTGGGGTGGAAAATATACATGATGAGCCTGGACCATCTTGTAGTGCCAGAAAGTAAGGAAGTGCTAAAAAAAAAAAAAAAACAAACAAACAAATAAACAAATTAAAAAACCCACACACTGATGGAGGTATATTAAAGAATCACAAGAACGAAATGAAAGAGCACCCAATAGCCAAATCTGGAACAACATGAGCAACAAAGTAGTATTAGATCATAACCCAAATTATAAAATATCCATGAGTTCATACAGAGATATAAAAATGAATGAATAAATAAAAACAACTGTAATGTGTTATACCTTAATAAAGCTGCTGGGAGAAAAAAATGTGCCACAATCCAGCTATTCAACTCCTAGGTATTACTCAAGAGAAATTAAAGCATATATTCATACCCAGACCCACACACAAATGTACAGAGCAGATTTACTTGTAACAACTAAAATTTAGAAACTAGTCAACAGGTGAATGGTAAACAAACCGTGGCACATCCATATAATGAAACACAGCTCAGCAATAAAAATGAATGAAACATTTACACACATCACAACATGGATGAATCTCAAAACAACTATGCTAAATTAAAGAAGCCAGGACCCCCACCTCAGGAAAAAAGAGTACATTCTATGTGATTCTATTTATATAGAACTCTAGAAAATGCAAACTAATTCATAGTGACTAAAAGCAGGTAAGTGGTAGCGTGGCAAGAGACTGGGATAGGAAAGGGTAGGGCAAAGGTATTACGATGGAGAACTAAATGTTATGACATCAGAAATTTTATCTTATCTGGGACACAGCAAGTAATTAAAAAAAAAAAATGTTTGCTGAGTGAAGGTTCATCCCAGGTACACCATAAATGTTTGCTGAAAAAAGGTATGTAAGGCTCTTCCCAAAATATTATAGCCTTATCTCCCTCTATTATCTTTCTCGTATTCTACCAAATCCAAGGCAATTCTTCTTCCAAAGAAACTATACACCCTATACTTTTGTGTATAATCTCCCAGATCTGAAAAGTAGTTCAAGATCCATCTCAAATGCCTCACCATTAATTCTAATTCCTCTGATCCACCCCAGTTAAAATTGTGTTTGCACTGCATTTTGTTTACCACTACTATAGCATGTAATATATTCTGCTCCCAATCATGGCAATATTCATACATATCATATATCCGTCTAGAGCAGAACTGTGCAAGAGCACTTCAATGATGGAAATGTTCTCTATCTGGACTGTCCAATTCAGCAGCCACATGTAACTACTCATCACATGTAACTACTCAGTACTTGAGATGTGACTAGTAAAAATGAGGAATTTGGTTTTTAATTTCATTTTAAATAAATTTAAATAATGGCTACTACATTAGACAGCACAGATCCAGAGTCTAAGCTCTTTAAAAACAACACATAATATGGACCCTGTATTCCCCTTGGCATTTACCACAGTGCTGTGCATTTAGCAGGCATTTAGTAAGTGTCTGTTGTTGGGGCTCTAAACTATTAAAAAACCTCTCTCAAAACAAAATGTAAGCAAACTGTTTTTAAATAAGAAAATATTCAAAACCTAGGAAAGAATCTACTCAGAATAGCTCTAGTAATAAAAGACTTACCAAAACATCTTTTACATACTAAATCAAGTATTTCCCGAAATCGATTTGTCATCGGTGGTAGAGGTTTTAGATCGATTTTCCTGAAATCCTCTGGACAATCATTTTTTGAATGGCCATCTTTTTTGCAGATGCTGCATACTATCGTTGGTGGCTATACAAAGGTAAAAAAATAATCTAATAATCTAATAAACTATTGAGGAACTTCATCATCACTTAGAAAGCTGGTCAAAAAGACTCTTTTACGTAACTCAATTCTGATAACCTGTGCTTCCAGGAGGTTTAAAAAAAAATAAAAGAGTATTAATTGAATGCAGCGTTAAATGTAAAAACCATTATTTTAAGCCAACCACTTTAACTCTCCTCCCCCCTAAAATGATATTACCAAGATCAGATTTACCCAAAGATGTACAATACAGGAAATACTAGAAGATGGAATTTGTATTGGTTAATGCAAACATTTCAGTCAGCTCCCAATATGAAATATAGGCATTAATTTAACCCACTGAGATCTTTAATGAAGTAGATTATAAAGAAATCTCAAGTGGCACCTTTCATTTCACTCCAAACATTTTCTATCTTCACAGTCATTCAATCAATTATAAAACCCTCACTTGGCTATTTGGTTCAATTTATTACACTAGCATGGTACTCAAGAAACTAAACTGTAGGGCTAAACTCTAAAAATAACTTTGCTTCATACAAGGAATAACTCTTATGCTATGAAGTTAATTGCAAACCCTATACTACCATTTAAAATGTATTCCAATGGACTACCAGCAATGTAGTTAAAACAGTAAAAACGTATCCCAACTAGCTGAACAAAACATATGGTGAAGGAAGAGCATTATTCTTTTCTTTATTGTAAAATGCCTAGATCCCAGAGAGCCTTTTCCCCCAGGATTAGCTTGAACATTTACCTAGCCATGAACTCTGATGCAAATTATATACAGAAGCCTCTAGTTGTGGGAATGCTGTGCTATGAACTAATTAACAGTACCATAGGAATTTTTATTAGCTTTTCTACTTGGTTTACACATGATCTGTATCTTTACACATGATCTAATCTTTTTTTCATGTTGGGTGCTGATATATCTATTATGTACACTGCATTTGAAGCAATGCAACTTAGCTAAAACTTTCTTTTATTAACAAAGTAGTTACTGCTTATTTTCTGTTACTGGGGTATTCTATTTTCCATAACTTATCAAGTTAAAGTTCAGACTATCCCACTTTAAAAGTAGAAAAGTTAAGACTCCATTAATTTATAAAGGATATGCCAATATCCAAAGAAAAGCTCAATGGCAGAGAATCTGGATTCTTCATATTTTTGGTATCTGATATTAGTTTCTGCTCAACTATCTTTATTAAATTTATATTCACTCACCTCATGTCAAAAAAACCCAAAACTTTAAAGCTGAATACTATTAGAATTTACAAGCCTTGTACTCTTCTTTGTAGAAGAAAAAATAAACATATATATATAAAAAAAACTTAAAATATTTGCTGCCTCTGCCAAACTGATTTTCATAACATAGCTGATGAATCCTTTTATATGAGAAAGTGAAATAAACCAACTAGTAATAGGGTGCTGAAACCTCCTGAGGTTTTATATACATTCTTTAAAGACAACTACAGGAAAAAATGTAAAAAGGAAAAGCGAAAATATACACCAAAATATAATAGTCTACCATCACAGAAGCTGTTTTTACATTTCTGAATCTAAAAACTATAAATACAGTCCTAAAAAACCCCCACAAAATCTTAGAAATTGTTTACAAACTGTATCCTACCTTGCCAGAGGTTAAAATAAACTTATCAAACACATAATATAATTCCTGGGTGGGGTGGTTATCATCATCATTAAGGTCAGAAGCATCTTCTGTAGCTTTGCAGTTGCAAGAGGTAGCAGATGTGTCAGTGCTCACATTCTGATGTGAACTCTCTGTTTCTATATTTGACCTGCAGTCTGTACCAACAGATTCATCTGGGTCAGGGGATTTATAATCAATGCAATTACATTGGCTGAGTTCCTTTTTTAAGTAAGTTTCTGAAGGTGCTAAATCATCTTGTTTCTTATTTGATTTTGGCTCTAATTCACTGCCTTCACCAGTAGAAAGACAAGATTCCTGTCCAAGTTCAGCCAAATCTAGTTCATTTACCAACAAACTGTCATCTTCAGTAATACATCTCTGTGATGTACATTCCATTTCATCATATTTATCAGGTTGACCTCTTTCTGCATTTATTTTTTCTGTGCTTTCTCCAAGTAGAGTGCAACTGGATGCCATATTGTCAGACTTCACTGGTTTCTTATTGCTTACTTTCCCCTTCTCTTTTTTCATGGAATTCACTGTAGATTTATTTCCACCCTTCCTCTGAGGACAGGCAAAATACCGATAAGCTGCCCTGAATCTCTCCACAACATATTCATAAACAAGCTGGCTGTTTAAGCTCCGTGCAACATTCCTCTTGACTGAAAATGGATCTAGTAAAAAAGGAAATGGTCAGTTGCTCAGTATCTACTAACAAACTACAATTCCAAGCTTACCCAAACAGATCTGAACTACTGTCAGCAAAATACATTTTCCCAAAGCTTTCCTAACCTAAGTTCTAAGTGGGAGTTCCTATAAACTGAGTAGGGGAAATACAATAGCAGCATCTTTTCCTTTGTTTCTGTCATAAAATAAAACACTAAGGGGAAAAGAGAGAAAAGAATAATAATAAGGGTAATTAATGAGAGGTTAGCCGAGGACACCAACTCAGTAATTACAAAATTTCAGTGATAAAATTGGTAGACAAAGGCATACTGTTGTCTTCCTTATACTGTCATTAGATGAAATTTTTCAAACCTCTAGGACCCATTCATAATTTTCATCTCTTATCACAATTTTCTTTAGCTACATACTCCTTGCAATTTAAACAAACAAAATATAACCTAAAACTCTCAAAGCTTCAAGTTAAAAAATATGCTTTTAACATTTAACTTCAGTGAGATCAGAAAATTAAAGAAAGCAATAAGGAGAAATTAAAAAGTAGGAAAAAAGAGATCTAAGAAAGTAATAATTAAACCAAAATTTAAATTTTGGTCCAGTCTAAAATGGGTATGCTGAAAAGGCTTATATCAACTACACCCTCGATACTAAGAAAATATAAAAGACCTCGAAAATGCTTATGAGTTTTTGGATTTTATAAGCCTTAAATACAAATATACCCCAGGAAAAAAGAACAAATAGACGACACCCAAAAGACAATGCGTATTTTCTCCGTTACTGCAGATCACTAAGTAAAAGGATTAACAAGCAGATGTTAACATTTGGGCATCTGGGGGCGCCTGGGTGGCACAGCAGTTAAGCGTCTGCCTTCGGCTCAGGGCGTGATCCCGGCGTTATGGGATCAAGCCCCACATCAGGCTCCTCTGCTGGAAGCCTGCTTCTTCCTCTCCCACTCCCCCTGCTTGTGTTCCCTCTCTCAATGGCTGTCTATCTCTGTCAAATAAATAAATAAAATCTTTAAAAAAAAAAAAAATTTGGGCATCTGTTACTTTTTGCTATTACGTAAGTCCACAGGCTGTTCTCTAAACGCAAAAGCTTTTCCTCTCCTTCTAGAAGAAGAAAAAGCCGAGAAGACAAATTATGACAGCTACAAGCTCTAGAGCTCATTTATTTACTATATATAAGTATACAAGACGTTAAGTACATCTTTGAGTCTATAAGAGTATCTGTGGGTCTAGAGAAGGCCAACAGAGGAAAGGGAACAGAAGATTGTGTTGTCTAAACAGACTAAAATGATGGACAGAAATTCAATTCCCATCTATAAAAAGTGAGTGAAATGTCGCTAAATTTTCTAGAAACCATTCTCTATTAATTTGCAACTCTAAAGATCTTAATATTCTTGGGATTTGATGTGAAACTTTTTTGTCAACATCAATTTTTTTTTATTTTTTCAAATCAGTCTTTAGCTTAGCTACATTTAACAACTGAGGTACCTTTTTTTAATGTTTTTTAAGTATAGCTGACATATGTTACATTATAGTTTCAGGTGTACAACATAGTGATTCAACGACTCTATAGTTATGCTATGCTCACCACAAGTGTAGCTCATCTGTCACCATACTACGCTACTACAACACCACTGATTATATTCCCTACATATACCCCCATGACTTACACATTCCATAGCGATGAAGTACCTTAGAAGACAATGGAAAAACTGGATTTTCAAATTATATTTTAAAATAATTTTATGACAGAAACTTACAGGAACACTCTGAGATTGTTTTGAATAACTTTTCTATTTTTCTGTATTTTTGAAATTTTTCAAAAGAATTAAAAAATAAAAATAAAGGCATGTAATAAGCTAATAACACTATTAGTTACAGATTTGAAACCTTAAAATAAGTATTAATCCCATAGAACTATCATGGACTTGATGAAGAATTTACCTGACATACACAATGACAACCTAGTGGCATATATAGTGCTACAAAGCCATGGGATATAACTCACGTGGCCAAAAGAGAGAGCTCTGGGTTCTTCATCCCCTTACTGTATTAGAAACAAATGATTGAGTGGCACACAAAAACATATTCTCCAAAAGAAATATAACGTATCATCTCACCTTCAATGGCTATACGCCTTTTAGGCCAGTTTTTGTTTTCTCTTGTTAAAATATCTTGCATCCGTACACATATGACATATTCTTCCAAAGCAAAATCCAGTGTGTAAAATTTTAGCAGCTCTAACCACAACTGTCCCAAGGATACCTGATTTGGTGTTCCCAATGTTAAAGGAGACTGGAAAAGAAAAAATACTTTTCATTTAAGCTTCACAAAACTACAGAATCATTGAATTTTCAGTTTAAAAAGAACTTAGAAATTACCTTCACAAAAACTGAGGCATAACTTGCCAAAAAGCAGTCTGTGACACAGCTGGAAACACAGTCTTAGTTTACTGACTCCTAGATTCTACGTTCTTCCCACTAAACCAGTAAGTCTCAACTTTGGCTGCACATCAGATCACACCGGGAACATTAAAATACACTAATACCTCAACTCCATATCATTCCCACCTCCCATACCCTTCCCTAGATTCTGATTTAACTGACCTGGGCAATGGGATCTTTAAAACCCCCTAAGTGATTCTCAAGTGCAGCTAAGGTTGCAAACCACTGCATAATAATTACTATAGCTCCTTACTGTAGTAATTACTTTAAAAATCTAAGTAAATGCCCTGAGCTATCAAAAGCTAATTCCTTCATTCAGCAAACATTTATTTAGAACCTACTATGTCCCTGGCACTGTGCTGGGGATATAAAAAAATAATGAGCGCTCATGCTTAAACATAATGGTCACTATGAATCACTCACTCTTTTTAAGTGTTACATATATAGTAACTATTATTTCTAACAACTCCATAAAGCAGACACTACAGGTCAAGGATCTGACTCAGGACCATCTGGCTACTGAATTTATGTTGCTAATCACTATACCTACCATACTGCCACTCAAATAAGGTGAGGTCCTACTTCAGAGTATTAGGAGAGGAAGAAACAATTTAACAATTACAGTAAAGGCTATGTGCTAAAATGGGCCTCTAAAGCAGGGGGGTTTTAACAAAAGAGGTAATACCTGAATTCTAAAGGAACTAGCTAAATAAAGACTGGCTAAAAGTGACCACTAAGGAGCATAAAGACATGAAACAGTCATCCACTCATTCAATTCTACAACTATTCATCGAGTGCCTACTATGTGCCAGGCACTTGGGATATATCCGTGAAAAAAACAACCCCAAGATCGTTGCCTTAGTGGATCTTACTTTCCAGACAAAGATGATAACAAAAAACAAGTAAATTATATAGCAAGTTAGAAAAGGCAAAGTGCTGTGGAAATAAAAAAAAAGTTGAGTAGGTTTAGTAAAAAAGGAGTGGGAGTATGGGAGCATGACATGCTTTCAGTGTTATATAGCGTGGTCAGGACAGGCCTTGTTAAAAAGGTATGATGTGAAGAAGAGGGAAAAGTGTTCTAGGAATAGGGAACAGATAGAGCAAACACACTAAATAGGAGTGTGACTAGCTTTAAAAAGAAAACCAAGAAAGCTAGTGTGGTAGAGAAAAGGGAAGAAAAGAAGAGAAAAACAAAGGGCTACTCAGTAAGAACTCCTCAGCTTTTATTCTAAATTAAATGAGGAGCAACTGAAGCGTTTTGAGTGTGGAGAGGAGGAAGGATATAGTATGACTTAAGTTTTCAAAGAACCATCCCGATTGTTGTGCTAAGAACAGACTATAGTTGACTTTTGAACAACATGGAGGTGAGGGGCACACCGACCTGAGGTCAAAATCTGCATATAACTTGACTCCGTCAAAACTTAACCACTAATAGCATGCTGTTGACCAATAGCAAACATAGTCAACTAATACATGTTTTATATATTTATTATGTACTGTATTCTCACAATAAAGTAAACTGGAGAAAAGAAAATGTTAAGAAAATTATAAGGAAGAGAAAAATACATTTACAGTACTATACTATATTGAAAAAAAATCCACATAAGTGGACCTGCACAGTTCAAATCTATGTTATTCAAGGGTCAACTGTATAAAGAAAAATGGTAGATACAGGAAAGCTCATTATGAGGCTATGGTAGTAATCCAAGCCAAAGATGATGGTGGGTAGGACCAGCATGTTAACGGTGCAGGCGGTGAGAAGTAATCAAATTCTAAATATATTTTGAAACAGAAATGACAAGATTTCCTGACAGACCTGATATAGGGTATAAAAGAAGTAAAGGATCATTCCAAGGTTTCTGATTGAGAACTGAAAGGATGAAGTACCATCAACTTAGATGTGAACATTGCATCCAGGAGTCCAGTTTTAGGCATGTTAAGTTTAAGACCTCTATTAGACATCTAAGTAGACACATTAAATAGGCAGTTGGATACAACTACAGAATTCAGGAGTGTGGTTTGGCTGAAGACTTAAAATTTGGGAGTATCATACAGATGGTATATAAAACCTATGCAACTGGATCCACTGGTCTGGATGTATCTACACACCAAGGGAGTGTAGATATGGAAGACAGGAGGGGATCAGGGACTGAGCCTTGGAACATGCCAACGTTAAGGGACTAAAGAGGAAAGGAGAAACCAGGAAAGGAGGCTGAGAAGAAAAAATCAGCCATGGATGTGCCATCCTGAAAGTCAAGTTAAGAAATTTTTCAGAGGTGGGGCGCCTGGGTGGCACAGCGGTTAAGCGTCTGCCTTCGGCTCAGGGCGTGATCCTGGCGTTATGGGATCGAGCCCCACATCAGGCTCCTCTGCTATGAGCCTGCTTCTTCCTCTCCCACTCCCCCTGCTTGTGTTCCCTCTCTCACTGGCTGTCTCTATCTCTGTCAAATAAATAAATAA